>NC_048584.1:17588326-17896589 GCF_013265735.2 Oncorhynchus mykiss
GGACAGTTTTCAGCAAGTTGCAACATTGAAATACAGTTATAGACACTTTAACATCTATAACATAAGGTCTATAAGGTCTATAACATGTTTGATGCAATTGGCAAGTAAAATTTTGTCCACACCTGCGTTTTTGGGATGTTAGGAACACTGTCAGCAAGAGGTATTGTAAGAGAACACCCCCCTGAAATGGACAAAAATGAATGGGAAGTCATTGGCACTTGACAAACCATATACACGGTGTCCAATACAACTCAATTCGGCGTCGTTTCGTTCAAAGTTGATTGCCATATGGCAAATGCCAGGTGTAAACACTTTAAAAATCCAACAGGTGTGTGTGTGAGAGCTTTTCTTTGACATCTGTTGGGAGAAATGACTGATTTACAGTTCATGGTTGCCTAATCACACAAATGACGTTTTGGAAAGATCTGACTTTTTTAACCCTTTGAAACAGCCCCTGTGACACCAATTACGGCACTTCCGGTTGGCACAGGAAGCTATAGGTAAACACATATCCTCATTGGGGTATGCCCTTTACAGAATCCTGAGTTTTAAGTGTTAAGCCTACCCCCTACTTTTTCGAACATTCTGTTAAAAATCGCGCAACATTTCAGCGTCCTGCTACTCATGCCAGGAATATAGTGTATGTGTGGATAGAAAACACTCACGTTTCTAAAACTAGTTAAATCACGGCTGTGGCTATAACAGAGCGTGTGTTTCATCGAAAAGCGCAAGAAAAACTGGTCACTGAAAACGAAAAAATATCCATGCGCCACTTGCATGTCTTGTTTAAGGGACACCAAATTAAATGGTGCTGAGATTGCAATTCCTACAGCTTCCACACGATGTCGCCAGTCTTGTCAATTTCTGGGAGTTATTTCTTGGTCAAACAAAGAAGAAACCCCATTCCATCCGGTCTCCGACAGGAAGTTTTGGAAGAGAGATTTCCGAACATGATTTGAAGACGTGGAGCTATTGAATTACACATCGCCCCGTGATCAATTTGATAGATTATTAACGTTTACTAATACCTAAAGTTGTATTACAAAAGTATTTCGAAGTGTTTTGTGAAAGTTTATCGTCGACCTTTTTAATTTTAAAAAATGACGCTGCGTTTTGAAACGGTGTTTTTTTCTGAATCACACAGTTTCCATATATGGATATTTTGGTTATATATGGACCGATTTAATCGAAGAAAAAAAAGACACAATAGTGATGTTTATGGGGCATATAGGAGTGCCAACAAAGAAGCTCGTCAAAGGTAATGAATATTTTATTTATGCTATTTGTGTAGCGCCGGCTACGCTAATTCTTTTGTTTACGTCGCCTTCAGGTATTTCGGGGTGTTGCATGCTATCAGATAATAGCTTCTCATGCTTTCGCCGAAAAGCATTTTAGAAATCTGACTTGTTGGCTAGATTCACAACGAGTGTAGCTTTATATCAATACCCTGTGTTTTAATGAACGTTTGAGCACAGAACAGTATGTTTCAGTAACAACACGTTTGTGGCGTCTGTCTTCACACAGCAGGCGTATTCGGAGAAACATATTGCTAATTAGCTCAGGTAGTCCACTCTGTCTAACGTAAATAAGCGCTGTGAGATGGAAATATGGTCGTGTGGGAACCCCAGCCCTATAAAGCTGTGTATCAATTTAAATTTTAGTTTTTTGAAAATGGGTTATCACGGATATGAAAGATACGGTCATCACGCCTCCAAAAACATATCGCTAGCGATGCTTGTTTAATGTTCAGAACTCCCCCTCCAGAATACGCCTCTTCACCCAATGATTTAGCCACATGTATGTCTAATGTAACGTTATCTCATGATGACAAAGTCAAGCGTTAGCTAACAGCTAGCCTAGCTCAAATGTCGGTTATTAAACTAACGTTACCTAGCTACCGATTAGTGGTGAACTACACACAAAAACAAACATCTTTAACCTCACCCGTTCGAAAGAATTTCATATACAGACGATTGATGTGCCAGTATATTTCAATTTCAAGTCTTAATTGATTTGCTTTTCCCATTGAACTGTAACTATACTATAACAGAGAGCTAAGAGCTAGCTAGTTTGTTGTCATGCTGACGTCGGATATACGACGGAGCACCGCGAGGTAAGATTCAATAACAAAAAAGTTACCAATACCCCAAAACCAATCCTTACCATTAGTAGTTTTATGGTAGAAATTGCCTCAAGGTCATATTACATCATGTTAACATCAAGTGTTTGAAATATTTAGGAAATTATGTTTTGCTGATAAAATACTGTAACGACCCTGCGTTTATAAGCGCGGAAATCGACTCTGCCGCACGATCACCTCGGCGCGCTATCCAAACATGCAATTTCACTAGAGGCACGCATTTCCCAAAGTGTTTGAAATCTTTTGGAAATTATGCTTTGCCTGTTAAAATACGTAAAATTGATTTCCTCAAATATTATAAAATATCTCCGAGGTTGAAATTCTCCAAATGGCACTTCATTTCTGTTGTGTTGTAATTTTATGATAGAAATTGCCTAATGTTAATCACCAATGTCACTGACTAAAATGCATACAATTATTTATATTATTATTGAAAAAGATCTCATGGTTGAAATTCTACAAATTATACCTCCATTCTGTCCTTTAGTAGTGTTTCTGTAGAAATTGCCACAAAAGTCATATTAAATCATGTTAATCACCAATGTTGGAAATCTGACTAAAAGGATATTTTCTGAGTAAAGTACACAAAATCGTGTAGTAGTTTTATGGTAGAAATATTCTCATGTTCACGAAAAGTGGTTGAAAACCTTTGGAAGTTATGTTGTTTTTTACCCCCCTTTTCCCCCATGAACTGTAAATCAGTCATTTCTCCCAACAGATGTCAAAGAAAAGCTCTCTCACACACACACACACACACACACAGCAAGGATGGAGTGACAAAGTGCGGTGCTTAAAGACACACACAGCCTGCAATGTCATTTCCATATTCTCTAGGCCGTTCCGAGTTCAAGGAGATGCCCCGCTTGACCGTAGCTCGCTCTGAGTGCAGCGACCGTGAAAAAAGTAGGCCCAAAATGAAGCCTGGCCCTAAATGTCATTTGCTTTTGGGTGACAGTGAGAGAACCGTTAGGGTGAGAAGCACAATTCGACCTCAGGTACGTTCCTGAGGTCCTCCCGATCTGTGCAAGCCTAACCTTGACCGCGTGGCATTAACCCTTAACAGTAAAACAGTTTTTTTTTTTGATCTCACAGATTACAATGACATCTCTCCCCATAGGAATACATTGCCTGCTCCTCTAAAGTCAACCTGAAGCCTATGTGGGTTATGAATGCCTTATGAACCTGTCTTCAATGACAGTCCATCAGGATACTATGAGGTCTACCTGTGTCGATTCTAAGCTTCCTGAAGCAACCGGAAGTGGTTAAAATCACCCTAAACGTGTTTTTCCATACCCAACCAGCAGCTTGTGATAAATAGTGCATTCAACCCTGTGTAAATCGGTCAGTTCTTAACATAAACACTTAAAACTCAGGATTCTGTAAAGGCACACCCCAATGAGGATATGTGTTTACCTATAGCTTCCTGTGCCAACCGGAAGTGCCATAATTGGTGTCACAGGGGATGTTTCAAAGGGTTAAAAAAGTCAGATCTTTCCAAAACTTCATGTGTGTGATTAGGCAACCCCCATGAACTGTAAATCAGTCATTTTTCCCATAAAATTTCAAAGAAAAACTAAATCACACACAAGCACAGCTTGGAAGGAGGGACACATTGGGGTGCGTAGAGACATACACTGAGATATACATTAGTTAGCTTTGTTCGAGCTAAAAAAGAACCGTCAGAACTAGAGTTACGAAACTTTAGAAACCTGTTCTAGACCCCAGGTCGATAGTGCGTGGTGAGGTACGTGGCTCTAGAAGGTTCTCGGACCGAAAAAGTTGTGGGAAAATGGCGTAAGGACAACAAAGTCAAGGTATTGGAGTTGTCATCACAGAGCCCTGACCTCAATCCTATAGAAAATGTGTGGGCAGAACTGAAAAAGCGTGTGCGAGCAAAGAGGCCGACAAACCTGACTCCGTTACACCAGCTGTCAGGTGGAATGGGCCAAAATGTAGGAATATCAGTGCAGACATTTTGCTCATACACTAGTATGATTATCTGCCCAAAAGCCTAGCTCCCGGTCCCTCCCTCACCTCTCCTTCTCTGCTAGGATAAGTTTGGTGAGATATGCATGCAGCTTGTTCTCCTGGTTGATGCGCTTCTCCTCAATGCTATTCCAGCGCTTCTTCTTAGTGACCCGCAGGGCACTCGGGATGTCGTCTCCAAAGTTCAGTCTCTGCTCCTTGACCAGATTGTAAGCTGCCGACAGAAAAGGTCCAGACATGAATGTAATACTGCCTCAGAGATGCCTAGTACTGGGTATAGTTAGAATGTTGACAGCATTATAAATTGCACTCGACCCAATACTGCACATCTACAGTGCATTCAGAAAGTATTCAGACCCCTTCACTTTTTCCACATTGTTATGTTACAGCGTAACTAACAATATATTAATACATTTTTCCCCCTCAATCTACACACAACACCCCATAATGACACAACAAAAACAGGTTTAGAAATGTTTGCAAAAACAGAAATACCTTATTTACATAAGTATTCAGACCATTTGCTATGATACTCGAAATTGAGCTGAGGTGCATCCTGTTTCCATTGATCATCCTTGAGGTAGTTCTACAACTTGAAGGCCTCTCAGACATGAGAAACAATATTTTCTGGGCTGATGAAACCAAGATTACACACTGGGACATGCCGTGCCATTATGCAGAATTTTATTGTACGGCCTTTTAACTTGCAGGGATGGACACTCCTGAATGTCTTAATTATAGGCTACCCCGACTTTGTCTCCTATTTCTATCATGTTAAATATTAACCACTATCAGTATCGACTGTGAGTAGGCATAATAATAACACTTATTCAACTGCCAATTTACTATTAGTTCCCTTCAGTAGGTATAACCTAACCCCTGAAGGTTTACCTTTATTTGCTTCCTCTGTAAACGCCGTCACGGCCATGTGGCTATTGCTAAGGATCATTAGTAACAATTGATAACATAATAAAAGGCTAATTAAATCGTTTATGGAGCGGAACACTGATTAAGACAGCAGTTTGAACCCGATGTATGGCACCATACTTGGCTGTGTCATCACCCAGTTCCATGGTTGGTGCAGGCAATAGATGTTGTACACTATTCTCTATGTACACAAATATTCCAACATTACCACAACATTACCACATAAGTGAGTGTGGCAATTTTTAGAATGAATCAAACCACTGTTTACTTTCTTTCATGCCGAAAGGTTCTCCAAGTTATTTTTTTATGATTCATAAATACTTTCCTAACCCTAAATTTTAAAAAAATACTCTGATCTTGTAGGTTACAAGATCAGAGTATTTAAAAAAAATCTAAATCAAATCAAATCAAATTTTATTTGTCACATACACATGGTTAGCAGATGTTAATGCGAGTGTAGCGAAATGCTTGTGCTTCTAGTTCCGACAATGCAGTAATAACAAGTAATCTAACTAACAATTCCAAAACTACTGTCTTGTACACAGTGTAAGGGGATAAAGAATATGTACATAAGGATATATGAATTGATGGTACAGAGCAGCATAGGCAAGATACAGTAGATGGTATCGAGTACAGTATGTACAAATGAGATGAGTATGTAAACAAAGTGGCATAGTTTAAAGTGGCTAGTGATACATGTATTACATAAGGATACAGTCGATGATATAGAGTACAGTATATACGTATGCATATGAGATGAATAATGTAGGGTAAGTAACATTATATAAGGTAGCATTGTTTAAAGTGGCTAGTGATATATTTACATAATTTCCCATCAATTCCCATTATTAAAGTGGCTGGAGTTGAGTCAGTGTCAGTGTGTTGGCAGCAGCCACTCAGTGTTAGTGGTGGCTGTTTAACAGTCTGATGGCCTTGAGATAGAAGCTGTTTTTCAGTCTCTCGGTCCCAGCTTTGATGCACCTGTACTGACCTCGCCTTCTGGATGATAGCGGGGTGAACAGGCAGTGGCTCGGGTGGTTGATGTCCTTGATGATCTTTATGGCCTTCCTGTGACATCGGGTGGTGTAGGTGTCCTGGAGGGCAGGTAGTTTGCCCCCGGTGATGCGTTGTGCAGACCTCACTACCCTCTGGAGAGCCTTACGGTTGAGGGCGGTGCAGTTGCCATACCAGGCGGTGATACAGCCCGCCAGGATGCTCTCGATTGTGCATCTGTAGAAGTTTGTGAGTGCTTTTGGTGACAAGCCAAATTTCTTCAGCCTCCTGAGGTTGAAGAGGCGCTGCTGCGCCTTCTTCACGATGCTGTCTGTGTGAGCGGACCAATTCAGTTTGTCTGTGATGTGTATGCCGAGGAACTTAAAACTTGCTACCCTCTCCACTACTGTTCCATCGATGTGGATAGGGGGGTGTTCCCTCTGTTGTTTCCTGAAGTCCACAATCATCTCCTTAGTTTTGTTGACGTTGAGTGTGAGGTTATTTTCCTGACACCACACTCCGAGGGCCCTCACCTCCTCCCTGTAGGCCGTCTCGTCGTTGTTGGTAATCAAGCCTACCACTGTTGTGTCGTCCGCAAACTTGATGATTGAGTTGGAGGCGTGCGTGGCCACGCAGTCGTGGGTGAACAGGGAGTACAGGAGAGGGCTCAGAACGCACCCTTGTGGGGCCCCAGTGTTGAGGATCAGCGGGGAGGAGATGTTGTTGCCTACCCTCACCACCTGGGGGCGGCCCGTCAGGAAGTCCAGTACCCAGTTGCACAGGGCGGGGTCGAGACCCAGGGTCTCGAGCTTGATGACGAGCTTGGAGGGTACTATGGTGTTGAATGCCGAGCTGTAGTCGATGAACAGCATTCTCACATAGGTATTCCTCTTGTCCAGATGGGTTAGGGCAGTGTGCAGTATGGTTGAGATTGCATCGTCTGTGGACCTATTTGGGCGGTAAGCAAATTGGAGTGGGTCTAGGGTGTCAGGTAGGGTGGAGGTGATATGGTCCTTGACTAGTCTCTCCAAGCACTTCATGATGACGGATGTGAGTGCTACGGGGCGGTAGTCGTTTAGCTCAGTTACCTTAGCTTTCTTGGGAACAGGAACAATGGTGGCCCTCTTGAAGCATGTGGGAACAGCAGACTGGTATAGGGATTGATTGAATATGTCCGTGAGGGCGCGGCTGGGGATGCCGTCTGGGCCTGCAGCCTTGCGAGGGTTAACACGTTTAAATGTCTTACTCACCTCGGCTGCAGTGAAGGAGAGACCGCATGTTTTCGTAGCAGGCCGTGTCAGTGGCACTGTATTGTCCTCAAAGCGGGCAAAAAAGTCATTTAGTCTGTCTGGGAGCAAGACATCCAACTGGTGTTGAAACGGAGACAAATATGCATATATTTAGATATCTTTCCTTCATTGATCCATAATATTCTGAACCCGTTCTCTCAATATATTCTATTGAGTCTGTTGACAAAAAACAAAGTGAAAAGGTGTACTGTATTTAAAGGGATGACTTATTAAGACAAATGTACTGAAAACCCTATTGAATAAAAACTCCACGAGAACATCTGTTGGCCAGCCAGTGGGAAGGTTTCTAGCAGTTCAATTACACTTATTTGGCGTGCGCAAGTGAACCACGCCTACAAAGCCTGTTACGCACCTTAATAAGGTTACTCTGAATACCAACTACTAAAAAGTATATAGGAAAGGCGTAATTTCCTAAATCGGACCCTTAGTGAATACAGGCCCAAACTTAATCTGTGTCTAGGAAACTGGCCTTGAGGGTTGGTCCTGACCTCTCTGCAGGTTGCCGATGGCCTCGTTGTAGTTCTCCAGCTCCAGGTGACACTGGCACAGGAAGAAGTGGGCTTTGACAGAATGGGGGTCCAGTTCCAGCGCGTGCTTGCAGTCCGCCAGGGCTTTGTCGTTCTGCTTGCAGCTTCACTTGGCACAGAGTACGGTTGGTGTAGTACACCGCCACTGAGGGGTTACGGTTCTGTTGGCAAGATGTATACACACACACAGGTGCAACCACGCACGTTAGGCCTACATATTGCACAAGCTATTTTTGTAAGAGTGCATCAGACCAAGCTACTTCTATTCTGACATCTATTCAGAGTAGGTGAATAGGACAGTGTCAATATCTCATATCATATAGACTTTCAGTCATCTGAAAAGGTGTAGACATTTTACATCATCATTCCCCTTAAGAGCAGTAGCTTGCTACTCACTATGGTTTTGCTGTAGCAGGTGGCAGCTTCCTGGTACTTGCGGCAGAGGAACAGTCGGTTGCCCTGCTCCTTCAGCTCCTGTGCTGTGGAACTCTTCTCTGGGCTGCTAGCCATCTTCTCTGGTGGCTCTGCAGCGCACTGTTTCCCTATCCTGTTCCCCGTCTCTCCGGCTGGCTAGCTGTCAGGTGAAAGAATGGCCCTGTTCTTTGTCTTCTCACAAACTAGAAAAGAAAGATAGGCAGCAACAGTTGCTGCTGCGTGTGGTGAGGTGCTGTTGCAACTCATACATTGAGCCCTCACATTTCACTGGCTAGCTAGTTATGCATCAACATATGGTTGTGCAACTAAGATGCTGAAGTCAATGGTTGAGACGCATTAAAACCAGTCATTATCGGGCACACCACCTGGCCATGACCACACTGAAAGGACTGTATGTCAAAACTACGCTAACTAGCTAATGGCTGACGTTGCGCCCTCCCTCAGTCCCTGTGTCACTACACAAAACAAGGTAGCTAGCTAGCTAGTTGCGTTGGTAAAGACCGTGGACTTTCCCCATTGGTTTGCTGATATGGTTTACTGAGTCAAACGTCTGCTACAATGCAACGTCCAAATCCCACAGCTAAGCAACGATGCTAACGTTAGCCCAATAGTGGAATTAAACTTAGCCTAGCGTTACTCCTTTGTCCAATGACCTTAGGTACATGTTATATTTAAAGGGAGAATTAGCTCTGGAAGCCATCTAAACGTGAATCGATTCTCAGTTGCAGTAACGTTACGGTTCTTGAAATAAATCCCTCTAGGTTCATATCACATCAAAATAATTTCACTAATGCAAAAAAATACACACCTACTGTACACGGTCTTAACCGGTTAACACAGAACAGTATTTTTCAGTAACAACACGTTCGTGGCGTCTGTCTTCACACAGCAGGCGTATTCGGAGAAACAAATTGCTAATTAGCTCAGGTAGTCCACTCTGTCTTCCGTAAATAAGTGCTGTGAGATGGAAATATGGTCGTGTGGGAACCCCAGCCCTATAAAGCTGTGTATCAATTTAAATTTTAGTTTTTTGAAAATGGGTTATCACGGATATGAAAGATAAGGTCATTACGCCTCCAAAAACATATCGCTAGCGATGCTTGTTTAATGTTCAGAACGAACGTCACGGCTCCTAACAGAACTCCCCCTCCAGAATACGCCTCTTCACCCAATGATTTAGCCACATGTATGTCTAATGTAACGTTATCTCATGATGATAAAGTCAAGCGTTAGCTAACAGCTAGCCTAGCTCAAATTTCGGTTATTAAACTAACGTTACCTAGCTACCGATTAGTGGTGAACTACACACAAAAACAAACATCTTTAACCTCACCCTTTCAAATGAATTTCATATACAGACGATTGATGTGCCAGTATATTTCAATTTCAAGTCTTAATTGATTTGCTTTTCCCATTGAACTGTAACTATACTATAACAGAGCTAAGAGCTAGCTAGTTTGTTGTCATGCTGACGTCGGATATACGACGGAGCACCGTAAGATTCAATAACAAAAAAAGTTACCAATACCCCAAAACCAATCCTTACCATTAGCAGTTTTATGGTAGAAATTGCCTCAAGGTTACATCATGTTAACAACAAGTGTTTGAAATATTTTGGAAATGATGTTTTGCTGATAAAATACTGTAACGACCTTGCGTTTATAAGCGCGGAAATCGACTCTGCCGCACGATCACCTCCGCGCGCTATCCAAACATGCAATTTCACTAGAGGCACGCATTTCCCAAAGTGTTTGAAATATTTTGGAAATTATGCTTTGCCTGTTAAAATACGTAAAATTGATTTCCTCAAATATTATAAAAGATCTCCGAGGTTGTAATTTTATGATAGAAATTGCCTAATGTTAATCACCAATGTTGGATAACTGACTAAAATGATATTTTGTGAGTAAAATACATAAAATTATTTATATTATTATTGAAAAATATCTCATGGTTGAAATTCTACAATTTATACCTCCATTCTATCCTTTAGTAGTGTTTCTGTAGAAATTGCCTCAAAAGTCATATTAAATCATGTTAATCACCAATGTTGGAAATCTGACTAAAAGGATATTTTCTGAGTAAAGTACACACAATCGTGTAGTAGTTTTATGGTAGAAATATTCTCATGTTCATAAAAAGTGGTTGAAAACTTTTGGAAGTTGTTGTTTTTCTCCCCCTTTTTTCCCCCAATTTCATGGTATCCAATTGTTAGTAGTTACTTTACTATCTTGTCTCATCGCTACAACTCCCATACGGGCTCGGGAGAGACGAAGGTCGAAAGCCATGCGTCCTCTGAATTTAGAGGAGCAGGCAATGTATTCCTATGGGGAGAGATGTCGTTGTAATCTGTGAGATCAAAAAAAACCTGTTTTACTGTTAAGGGTTAATGCCACACGGTCAAGGTTAGGCTTGCACAGATCGGGAGGACCTCAGGAATGAGGGGAGAGGTGTCGTAATCTGTGTGTGTGTGTGAGCTTTTCTTTGACATCTGTTGGGAGAAATGGCTGATTTACAGTTCATGGGGGTTGCCTAATCACACAAATGAAGTTTTGGAAAGATCTGACTTTTTTTAACCCTTTGAAACAGCCCCTCTGACACCAATTATGGCACTTCCGGTTGGCACAGGAAGCTATAGGTAAACACATATCCTCATTGGGGTATGCCTTTACAGAATCCTGAGTTTTAAGTGTTTATGTTAAGAACTGACCGATTTACACAGGGTTGAATGCACTATTTATCACAAACTGCTGGTTGGGTATGGAAAAACACGTTTAGGGTGATTTTAACCACTTCCGGTTGCTTCAGGAAGCTTAGAATCGACACAGGTAGACCTCATAGTGTCCTGATGGACTGTCATTGAAGACAGGTTCATAAGGCATTCATAACCCACATAGGCTTCAGGTTGACTTTAGAGGAGCAGGCAATGTATTCCTATGGGGAGAGATGTCGTTGTAATCTGTGAGATCAAAAAAAACCTGTTTTACTGTTAAGGGTTAAAGCCACACGGTCAAGGTTAGGCTTGCACAGATCGGGAGGACCTCAGGAGCGTACCTGAGGTCGAATTGTGCTTCTCACCCTAACGGTTCTCTCACTGTCACCCAAAAGCAAATGACATTTAGGGCCAGGCTTCATTTTGGGCCTACTTTTTTCACGGTCGCTGCACTCAGAGCGAGCTACGGTCAAGCGGGGCATCTCGTTGAACTCGGAACGGCCTAGAGAATATGGAAATGCCATTGCAGACTCTGTGTGTCTTTAAGCACCGCACTTTGTCACTCCATCCTGTGTGTGTGTGTGTGTGTGTGTGTGAGAGAGAGCTTTTCTTTGACATCTGTTGGGAGAAATGACTGACTTACAGTTCATGGGGGTTGCCTAATCACACATATGAAGTTTTGAAAAGATCTGACCTTTTTAACCCTTGGAAACAGCACCTATGACACCATTTTAAGACACTTCCGGTTTACACAGGAAGCTGAAAGTGAACACGTGGTAGGCAATTATAGAATTTTGAGTTTTAAGTCTTTATGTTAAGAACTGACTTATTTACGGAGTGTTTAGTGAGTGTGTGTGTTATTTCAGAAAATCACAGAAATCTCGTAGAACTCCGAAGCACACATTAAAAAGATTTGTATGAACACGCTGCAACTGGATCTGTAACTGTTTAAAAAAAATTGAGTTTGGTGACAAACCACACAAATTACTCGCCAGACAACTTCGAAAAAATGTGAGTGACAGAATGATTCACAAAGTTAAATCTGCATCTGGGGAATTACTCTCTTCCCCCAAAGACATCAATGACAGATTCCGGCAGTTTTATGAGACTCTATATACATCTAAAGCGGATCCTATAACCCCTTAATTATGCAAACATTTTTGGAGGACTGTAATCTTCCTGCCCTTGAACCAGGAAGATTATAACTTCCTGAATAAGGAAATATCTCTTGATGAAATTCAAGAAACAATTAAATCTCTAAAGAGTGGCACCCCGGGCCCAGATGGATACCCTGGTGAATTCTATAAAACATTCAGCAACATGCTCTCTCCCTACCTGCACAAAATGTTTGTTCAGGCCAATGAGGATGGAGCTCTCCCTTCATTACAGTTATACATAAGAAGGGTAAGGATCCAGAAGAGGTAGGGTCATACAGACCAATATCTCTCCTTAATACAGACCAAAAGATTTTAGCAGGCTTAGCACTTTAATTGGCAAATTGGTCCATTCGGATCAGACCGGCTTTATCCCTAACAGAAACGCATTCTTCAATCTCAATATTATGTATTCTCAGATGTTACCCAACGTGGACCTTGCCGTCATATCTCTTGACGCCGAAAAGGCCTTTGACCAAGTTCCTACAGAAATGTAATATTGGAGATGAGTTCATAAATTGGATCCAGCTTTTATATAGGAACCCCTGTGCCAGAATACTCACTAACCAATCATTGTCGCCCCGATTTAACCTTAACGGGGGGACAAGGCAGGGTTGTGCGCTGTCGCCTATGCTCTTCGCCCTAATTATCGAACCGCTCGCTCAGACGATTAGATCTCATGCAGCAATCCACAGCTATAATACTAAAGATACTCTAAATAAGATTTCCCTATACGCAGATGACATCCTCCTCTTGATGTGATCAATTTGTTTGGTACCTTCTCGGGATACAGAATAAATTGGAACAAGAGTGAATTAATGCCCATACGGTCGCAAAACACCTCCTGGCTAGAACCTCTCCCATTTAAGTTATCTTCAGAAAAATTGACCTACCTAGGAATTGTAGTTACCAATCAATACACCTTACTATTTAAAGAGAATTTCCCCCCTCTGATACAAAAACTCAAAGCAAACATACTTTTACATAAACATATTTTGGAGAACTCTCCCAATTTCTCTACTCGGAAGAATTAATGCCATTAAAATGGTCTTCTTCCCACAACTTCTCTACCTATATCAGAACATCCCAGTATTCATACCTAAATCCTTTCATAAACAACTGGACTCAATTATCAATCCTTTCATCTGGGATTATAAAACACACAGGATAGGTAAAAAACACCTCTGTAAATCCAAGATGGAAGGAGGATTGTCTCTCCCAAATTGTATATTTTATTGGGCCGCTAACCTGGGCTGCTAACCTCCGCGTTGTTACGTTTCTGCTGGATGACGCACTTCCGGCATCCAGCTGGCTTACTATGGAGCGTGAGGAGTGTCACCCCTTCTCTATTGGTGCTGTGATTTTGTCGCCTGTCAATCTGGAGATGTCACTTTATTGTAACAATCCTATTATACATAGCACAGTCCGAATATGGAAGCAAATTAAAGTCCACTTTGAGCTTAGACCAATGTCATTCATGCTCCCTGTCGCCAGGAATCCCTCCTTTGCCCCTTCTAACCTTGATAACACCTTTGAGCGATGGGGGGAGCTGGGGATAAGTACCATAGGGGATTTATACATAGAAGGGACCTTTGCTTCCTTTGAGTTGCTGAGGGAAACACAATTTTTTCAGATACCTACAAATTAGAGACTACGTTAGAAAACACCTCCCAACATTTGGGAATGCTAAACCTTCCATGTTTGACAGATGCATAAAAATATGCCCCACCTCAGATAAACTGATATTGATATATGATGCTTTTCAATCTGTTAGCACACCTTCTACAGATGCCATCAAGGCAAAATGGGAGGAAGAACTAGGGACTGACATTTCTGTGGCAGACTGGGAAGAGAGCTTGGAGTATATCCACACATGCTCCATTAATTCCAGACATCGTCTCATACAATTCAAGGTATTACACAGATTACACTTTTCCAAAACTAAACTGCATAGGATATTTCCACATCCCTTACATGTGATAAATGTCAGGCTGCCTCTACTCCACTGCTCCACTGCTTTGCCTTATGGTCTAGCTTCCATGGTTATTGGTGTGGAATTTTTGGGATCCTCTCTGAAGTTTTGGAGACTTCAATAGATAACCCGCTTCTGATAATCCTGGGAGTATCTGAGTCCCTAAACGGATTAACCAACCCCCAAAAACAACTAATCTCGTACGGGATAGGGAAAGATTGAATATGTTCGTAAATGATCACCAGTCAGATGGTCGCGGCTAGGGATGCCATCTGGGCCGGCAGCCTTGCGAGGGTTAACAAGTTTAAATCTTTTACTCACATTGGCCACGGAGAAGGAGAACCCACAGGCTTTGGTAGTGGGCCGTGTCAGTGGCACTGTATTGTCCTCAAAGCGAGCAAAGAAGTTTTTTAATTTGTCTGGGAGCAAGACGTTGGTGTTCGCGACTGGGCTCGTTTTCTTTTTGTAATATGTGATTGACTGTAAGACCCTGCCAAATGCGTTTCGTGTTTGAGCTGTTGAATGGCAACTCTACTTTGTCTCTATACTGACACTTTGCTTGTTTGAGGGAATAGCTGCATTGTTTGTATTTGTTAATGTTTCCAGTCGCCTTGCCATGATTAAAAGAGGTGCTTCTCTTTCAGTTTTGCGCGAATGTGCCATCAATCCACGGTTTCTGTTTAGGAAAGGTTTTAATAGTCACAGTTGGGTACGATATCTCTGATGCACTTGCTAATAAACTCGCTCACCGAGTCAACGTTATTGTCTGAGGCTATCTGGAACATATCCCAGTACACGTGATTGCTTCAATCTTGAAGTGTCGAATCCGATTAGTCAGATCAGCATTGGATAGACCTGAGCAGGGGCGTTTCCTGTTTTAGTTTGTCTATAGGCTGGGAATCTTTAAAAAAATGGAGTCGTGGTCAGATTTGCCAAAGGCAGGGCTTTGCATGCATCGCAGAAGTTAATGTGGCAATGATCCAGAATGCTACGACCTCGTGTCACTCATTCGATATGCTGATAGAATATAGGGAGTCTTGTTCTCACGTTAGCTTTGTTAAAATCCCCAGTTACAATACATGCAGCCTCGATGTATGGTTTCTAGTTTACATAGAGACCAGTGAAGTTCTTTCAGGTTGGAGGGATATATGCAACTGACTATTTTCGAAGAGAATTCTCTTGGAAGATAATGCGGTCAGCATTTGATTGTAAGGAATTCTAGGTCAGGTGAACAAAATTACTTAAGTTCCTATATGTTGTAGTGATTACACCATGAGTCGTTAATCATAAGGCATACACCTCCGCCCTTCACTATATCACAGTAATAAGGTGTAGTTAAATAAGTTCTAGTTAATCAAATCACTTTCTCTACTTCCCGTCCCAGGTCATTACCTGGACCAGAAGAGGCTAAAACAGGGCCTGTACCGCCACCCATGGGATGACATCTCCTATGTGCTTCCTGAACACATGTCAATGTAACTGATGACAGCGAGTCGGCACCTCTGGATGTCAACACTCGGATATGACGGGAAGCATTTTCACCTTATCACTTCAACAACCTCTGCCTTTGGGCAGGGTAAATCCAGAGGTGGGGGGGATATGGGGGAAGAGGGGAGCGTTAGTTTTATTAGGTCACTAAAGAAAAAGGGAATAATTTACGTTATTTAAGTTATGAGTTCAATCGTTAACAAAAAAAAGGAGCCGAACCAATGCAAGCTGCAGCTGTGGTCACACTAGGTGACTGGGAAAACTAGGTCACCGGTTCACAAATGGGATAGTGGCTTTTGACCATGCCACCTGGTTGTTTGGTCCATCGCCTACTCGCTTATATTTTATTTTCATATCTCTTACTAAACTCTCAAACGATTAACAGTTGGTTGAGCTGTATAATATAGGGCTAGCCCTGCTTTAGGCCTCTAGGGTGTGTGCTGTTGAAAGTTAGCATGCTTTCTGGGTGACTTGGTAATGCACATAACATGAACACCGGCTTGCCTATGGAGAAGTAGTCTTGGTCGGTAAACCTGCATCCCTCAATGGAGTGTAAGCCTTGAACGATCCACCGTCATGTACATTACAAAACCAAAGTATTGTGTGAGGTTTTATTTACACATTTAATCTAGTTTCCGACCTTAATCCCCTTCCAAAGTTGTGTAGCCTATTATGGTGTGTACTCTGTGGCTGTTCAAGATAAGGGGGCACGGTTTAACTAGCTGAATGTTAGTGTTGATTTGCCACTGCCTTTTTTTTTTTTTTTAGGATCCCAATTATCTGTTGCAAAAGCAACAGCTACTCTTCCTGATGTCCTTTCTCATCCCCTCTGTCATTGGACGAAACGATCATGTTAACTTTATTTTCATCCATTTAGATTTCAAGAAATTACAAATGTGTTATTTTAAAATGTTTCAAAATAAAGGAAAAGGCAATAAACAGTCCTACTTTTGAAGGGGTTAATTGCTTTAAAATGTGAGTCTTAAATGCATCTTTTGCGAGGGACCATGAAGGCAGTGTATTTTATCTGGGAAAATAGTGTCTGATTTGCACGTTATGTCTAGATTATTGCTACCAGTAGCCATTTTTCTTTGTCCTCAATGTTCTGTGACAGGCATGTTTGTACTTCGTTTTATTTAAATGTGAATTAAAAATGCTTCTTAGTTTATTAAAACCAAGCATGTCTAACTTTTCATTGTGGCTATTTATTATCACTAAGTGATGCATGTAGCAGCTGTGCTGGTCGACACACATTGGTGTGAAGGATTTAGTATTATCCAAATATATCAAATAGTATATAGGTTAACTGAGCATATACAGTTAGTGGATAAATTATTTTGTGTGGGAATATACAGTGGCAAAAAAAAGTATGTGAACCCTTTGGAATTACCTGCATTTCTGCATAAATTGGTCATACAATTTTATGTGATCTTCATCTAAGTCACAACAATAGACAAAACAAACAATTATATGTTATGTCTTTATTGAACACACCATGTGAACCCTTGTATTTAATAACAAGTGAACCCTCCTTTGGCAGCAATTAACCTCAACCGAATGTTTTCTGTAGTTGCGGATCAGACCTTCAAAGGTCAGGAGGAATTTTGGACCATACACTTTTACCAAACTGTTTCAGTTCAACAATATTTGTAGGATGCCTGGTGTGAACCACTCTCGGGTTCATGTCACAGCATTTTAAATCTGCTTAAAGTCGGGACTGGGCCATCTTCTGTTGAAGCCATTCTGTTGTTGATTTACTTCTGTCTTTTGGGTCATTGTCCTCTGTTGCATCACCCAACTTCTTTTGCGCTTTACATTCATTCTTCACATAAGACAATGCTTCTTGTAGATAGCAAACTTAAATTGTGATTTTTTTTTTTAATAGGGCAAGGCAGCTCGAACCAACATCTCTGATCTTGTCTCATTGATTGGACTGGACAATTTTCAGCAAGTTGCAACATTGAAATAACCACTTTTCCATAAACAAGCTCATAGACAGCACAGCAAACAATTGTACATCCAGAGTGCATCAAACATGATTTAGAGCTTGTTTATGGAAAAGTGGTTATTTCTGTATTTTCAACGTTGCAACTTGACGAAAACCGTCCAGTGTTCATTTCATCTCAAATAGACAGCACAGCAAACATGATTGCCGTGCTGTCTATTTGAGATGAAATGAACAACTGTGGACAGTTTTCAGCAACTTGCAACACAGAAATATACACTTTTCCACAAACAAACTCTAAATTCTTGTTTGATGCACTCTGGATGAAAAAAAAAATTGTGCTGTCTATTTGAGATGAAATTAACACTGGACAGTTTTCAGCAAGTTGCAACATTGAAATACAGTTATAGACACTTTAACATCTATAACATAAGGTCTATAAGGTCTATAACATGTTTGATGCAATTGGCAAGTAAAATTTTGTCCACACCTGCGTTTTTGGGATGTTAGGAACACTGTCAGCAAGAGGTATTGTAAGAGAACACCCCCCTGAAATGGACAAAAATGAATGGGAAGTCATTGGCACTTGACAAACCATATACACGGTGTCCAATACAACTCAATTCGGCGTCGTTTCGTTCAAAGTTGATTGCCATATGGCAAATGCCAGGTGTAAACACTTTAAAAATCCAACAGGTGTGTGTGTGAGAGCTTTTCTTTGACATCTGTTGGGAGAAATGACTGATTTACAGTTCATGGTTGCCTAATCACACAAATGACGTTTTGGAAAGATCTGACTTTTTTAACCCTTTGAAACAGCCCCTGTGACACCAATTACGGCACTTCCGGTTGGCACAGGAAGCTATAGGTAAACACATATCCTCATTGGGGTATGCCCTTTACAGAATCCTGAGTTTTAAGTGTTAAGCCTACCCCCTACTTTTTCGAACATTCTGTTAAAAATCGCGCAACATTTCAGCGTCCTGCTACTCATGCCAGGAATATAGTATTTGCATGTGATTAGTATGTGTGGATAGAAAACACTCACGTTTCTAAAACTAGTTAAATCACGGCTGTGGCTATAACAGAGCGTGTGTTTCATCGAAAAGCGCAAGAAAAACTGGTCACTGAAAACGAAAAAATATCCATGCGCCACTTGCATGTCTTGTTTAAGGGACACCAAATTAAATGGTGCTGAGATTGCAATTCCTACAGCTTCCACACGATGTCGCCAGTCTTGTCAATTTCTGGGAGTTATTTCTTGGTCAAACAAAGAAGAAACCCCATTCCATCCGGTCTCCGACAGGAAGTTTTGGAAGAGAGATTTCCGAACATGATTTGAAGACGTGGAGCTATTGAATTACACCGTGATCAATTTGATAGATTATTAACGTTTACTAATACCTAAAGTTGTATTACAAAAGTATTTCGAAGTGTTTTGTGAAAGTTTATCGTCGACCTTTTTAATTTAAAAAAAATGACGCTGCGTTTTGAAACGGTGTTTTTTTCTGAATCACACAGTTTCCATATATGGATATTTTGGTTATATATGGACCGATTTAATCGAAGAAAAAAAAGACCCAATAGTGATGTTTATGGGGCATATAGGAGTGCCAACAAAGAAGCTCGTCAAAGGTAATGAATATTTTATTTATGCTATTTGTGTAGCGCCGGCTACGCTAATTCTTTTGTTTACGTCGCCTTCAGGTATTTCGGGGTGTTGCATGCTATCAGATAATAGCTTCTCATGCTTTCGCCGAAAAGCATTTTAAAAATCTGACTTGTTGGCTAGATTCACAACGAGTGTAGCTTTATATCAATACCCTGTGTTTTAATGAACGTTTGAGCACAGAACAGTATGTTTCAGTAACAACACGTTCGTGGCGTCTGTCTTCACACAGCAGGCGTATTCGGAGAAACAAATTGCTAATTAGCTCAGGTAGTCCACTCTGTCTTCCGTAAATAAGTGCTGTGAGATGGAAATATGGTCGTGTGGGAACCCCAGCCCTATAAAGCTGTGTATCAATTTAAATTTTAGTTTTTTGAAAATGGGTTATCACGGATATGAAAGATAAGGTCATTACGCCTCCAAAAACATATCGCTAGCGATGCTTGTTTAATGTTCAGAACGAACGTCACGGCTCCTAACAGAACTCCCCCTCCAGAATACGCCTCTTCACCCAATGATTTAGCCACATGTATGTCTAATGTAACGTTATCTCATGATGATAAAGTCAAGCGTTAGCTAACAGCTAGCCTAGCTCAAATTTCGGTTATTAAACTAACGTTACCTAGCTACCGATTAGTGGTGAACTACACACAAAAACAAACATCTTTAACCTCACCCTTTCAAATGAATTTCATATACAGACGATTGATGTGCCAGTATATTTCAATTTCAAGTCTTAATTGATTTGCTTTTCCCATTGAACTGTAACTATACTATAACAGAGCTAAGAGCTAGCTAGTTTGTTGTCATGCTGACGTCGGATATACGACGGAGCACCGTAAGATTCAATAACAAAAAAAGTTACCAATACCCCAAAACCAATCCTTACCATTAGCAGTTTTATGGTAGAAATTGCCTCAAGGTTACATCATGTTAACAACAAGTGTTTGAAATATTTTGGAAATGATGTTTTGCTGATAAAATACTGTAACGACCTTGCGTTTATAAGCGCGGAAATCGACTCTGCCGCACGATCACCTCCGCGCGCTATCCAAACATGCAATTTCACTAGAGGCACGCATTTCCCAAAGTGTTTGAAATATTTTGGAAATTATGCTTTGCCTGTTAAAATACGTAAAATTGATTTCCTCAAATATTATAAAAGATCTCCGAGGTTGTAATTTTATGATAGAAATTGCCTAATGTTAATCACCAATGTTGGATAACTGACTAAAATGATATTTTGTGAGTAAAATACATAAAATTATTTATATTATTATTGAAAAATATCTCATGGTTGAAATTCTACAATTTATACCTCCATTCTATCCTTTAGTAGTGTTTCTGTAGAAATTGCCTCAAAAGTCATATTAAATCATGTTAATCACCAATGTTGGAAATCTGACTAAAAGGATATTTTCTGAGTAAAGTACACACAATCGTGTAGTAGTTTTATGGTAGAAATATTCTCATGTTCATAAAAAGTGGTTGAAAACTTTTGGAAGTTGTTGTTTTTCTCCCCCTTTTTTCCCCCAATTTCATGGTATCCAATTGTTAGTAGTTACTTTACTATCTTGTCTCATCGCTACAACTCCCATACGGGCTCGGGAGAGACGAAGGTCGAAAGCCATGCGTCCTCTGAATTTAGAGGAGCAGGCAATGTATTCCTATGGGGAGAGATGTCGTTGTAATCTGTGAGATCAAAAAAAACCTGTTTTACTGTTAAGGGTTAATGCCACACGGTCAAGGTTAGGCTTGCACAGATCGGGAGGACCTCAGGAATGAGGGGAGAGGTGTCGTAATCTGTGTGTGTGTGTGAGCTTTTCTTTGACATCTGTTGGGAGAAATGGCTGATTTACAGTTCATGGGGGTTGCCTAATCACACAAATGAAGTTTTGGAAAGATCTGACTTTTTTTAACCCTTTGAAACAGCCCCTCTGACACCAATTATGGCACTTCCGGTTGGCACAGGAAGCTATAGGTAAACACATATCCTCATTGGGGTATGCCTTTACAGAATCCTGAGTTTTAAGTGTTTATGTTAAGAACTGACCGATTTACACAGGGTTGAATGCACTATTTATCACAAACTGCTGGTTGGGTATGGAAAAACACGTTTAGGGTGATTTTAACCACTTCCGGTTGCTTCAGGAAGCTTAGAATCGACACAGGTAGACCTCATAGTGTCCTGATGGACTGTCATTGAAGACAGGTTCATAAGGCATTCATAACCCACATAGGCTTCAGGTTGACTTTAGAGGAGCAGGCAATGTATTCCTATGGGGAGAGATGTCGTTGTAATCTGTGAGATCAAAAAAAACCTGTTTTACTGTTAAGGGTTAAAGCCACACGGTCAAGGTTAGGCTTGCACAGATCGGGAGGACCTCAGGAGCGTACCTGAGGTCGAATTGTGCTTCTCACCCTAACGGTTCTCTCACTGTCACCCAAAAGCAAATGACATTTAGGGCCAGGCTTCATTTTGGGCCTACTTTTTTCACGGTCGCTGCACTCAGAGCGAGCTACGGTCAAGCGGGGCATCTCGTTGAACTCGGAACGGCCTAGAGAATATGGAAATGCCATTGCAGACTCTGTGTGTCTTTAAGCACCGCACTTTGTCACTCCATCCTGTGTGTGTGTGTGTGTGTGTGTGTGAGAGAGAGCTTTTCTTTGACATCTGTTGGGAGAAATGACTGACTTACAGTTCATGGGGGTTGCCTAATCACACATATGAAGTTTTGAAAAGATCTGACCTTTTTAACCCTTGGAAACAGCACCTATGACACCATTTTAAGACACTTCCGGTTTACACAGGAAGCTGAAAGTGAACACGTGGTAGGCAATTATAGAATTTTGAGTTTTAAGTCTTTATGTTAAGAACTGACTTATTTACGGAGTGTTTAGTGAGTGTGTGTGTTATTTCAGAAAATCACAGAAATCTCGTAGAACTCCGAAGCACACATTAAAAAGATTTGTATGAACACGCTGCAACTGGATCTGTAACTGTTTAAAAAAAATTGAGTTTGGTGACAAACCACACAAATTACTCGCCAGACAACTTCGAAAAAATGTGAGTGACAGAATGATTCACAAAGTTAAATCTGCATCTGGGGAATTACTCTCTTCCCCCAAAGACATCAATGACAGATTCCGGCAGTTTTATGAGACTCTATATACATCTAAAGCGGATCCTATAACCCCTTAATTATGCAAACATTTTTGGAGGACTGTAATCTTCCTGCCCTTGAACCAGGAAGATTATAACTTCCTGAATAAGGAAATATCTCTTGATGAAATTCAAGAAACAATTAAATCTCTAAAGAGTGGCACCCCGGGCCCAGATGGATACCCTGGTGAATTCTATAAAACATTCAGCAACATGCTCTCTCCCTACCTGCACAAAATGTTTGTTCAGGCCAATGAGGATGGAGCTCTCCCTTCATTACAGTTATACATAAGAAGGGTAAGGATCCAGAAGAGGTAGGGTCATACAGACCAATATCTCTCCTTAATACAGACCAAAAGATTTTAGCAGGCTTAGCACTTTAATTGGCAAATTGGTCCATTCGGATCAGACCGGCTTTATCCCTAACAGAAACGCATTCTTCAATCTCAATATTATGTATTCTCAGATGTTACCCAACGTGGACCTTGCCGTCATATCTCTTGACGCCGAAAAGGCCTTTGACCAAGTTCCTACAGAAATGTAATATTGGAGATGAGTTCATAAATTGGATCCAGCTTTTATATAGGAACCCCTGTGCCAGAATACTCACTAACCAATCATTGTCGCCCCGATTTAACCTTAACGGGGGGACAAGGCAGGGTTGTGCGCTGTCGCCTATGCTCTTCGCCCTAATTATCGAACCGCTCGCTCAGACGATTAGATCTCATGCAGCAATCCACAGCTATAATACTAAAGATACTCTAAATAAGATTTCCCTATACGCAGATGACATCCTCCTCTTGATGTGATCAATTTGTTTGGTACCTTCTCGGGATACAGAATAAATTGGAACAAGAGTGAATTAATGCCCATACGGTCGCAAAACACCTCCTGGCTAGAACCTCTCCCATTTAAGTTATCTTCAGAAAAATTGACCTACCTAGGAATTGTAGTTACCAATCAATACACCTTACTATTTAAAGAGAATTTCCCCCCTCTGATACAAAAACTCAAAGCAAACATACTTTTACATAAACATATTTTGGAGAACTCTCCCAATTTCTCTACTCGGAAGAATTAATGCCATTAAAATGGTCTTCTTCCCACAACTTCTCTACCTATATCAGAACATCCCAGTATTCATACCTAAATCCTTTCATAAACAACTGGACTCAATTATCAATCCTTTCATCTGGGATTATAAAACACACAGGATAGGTAAAAAACACCTCTGTAAATCCAAGATGGAAGGAGGATTGTCTCTCCCAAATTGTATATTTTATTGGGCCGCTAACCTGGGCTGCTAACCTCCGCGTTGTTACGTTTCTGCTGGATGACGCACTTCCGGCATCCAGCTGGCTTACTATGGAGCGTGAGGAGTGTCACCCCTTCTCTATTGGTGCTGTGATTTTGTCGCCTGTCAATCTGGAGATGTCACTTTATTGTAACAATCCTATTATACATAGCACAGTCCGAATATGGAAGCAAATTAAAGTCCACTTTGAGCTTAGACCAATGTCATTCATGCTCCCTGTCGCCAGGAATCCCTCCTTTGCCCCTTCTAACCTTGATAACACCTTTGAGCGATGGGGGGAGCTGGGGATAAGTACCATAGGGGATTTATACATAGAAGGGACCTTTGCTTCCTTTGAGTTGCTGAGGGAAACACAATTTTTTCAGATACCTACAAATTAGAGACTACGTTAGAAAACACCTCCCAACATTTGGGAATGCTAAACCTTCCATGTTTGACAGATGCATAAAAATATGCCCCACCTCAGATAAACTGATATTGATATATGATGCTTTTCAATCTGTTAGCACACCTTCTACAGATGCCATCAAGGCAAAATGGGAGGAAGAACTAGGGACTGACATTTCTGTGGCAGACTGGGAAGAGAGCTTGGAGTATATCCACACATGCTCCATTAATTCCAGACATCGTCTCATACAATTCAAGGTATTACACAGATTACACTTTTCCAAAACTAAACTGCATAGGATATTTCCACATCCCTTACATGTGATAAATGTCAGGCTGCCTCTACTCCACTGCTCCACTGCTTTGCCTTATGGTCTAGCTTCCATGGTTATTGGTGTGGAATTTTTGGGATCCTCTCTGAAGTTTTGGAGACTTCAATAGATAACCCGCTTCTGATAATCCTGGGAGTATCTGAGTCCCTAAACGGATTAACCAACCCCCAAAAACAACTAATCTCGTACGGGATAGGGAAAGATTGAATATGTTCGTAAATGATCACCAGTCAGATGGTCGCGGCTAGGGATGCCATCTGGGCCGGCAGCCTTGCGAGGGTTAACAAGTTTAAATCTTTTACTCACATTGGCCACGGAGAAGGAGAACCCACAGGCTTTGGTAGTGGGCCGTGTCAGTGGCACTGTATTGTCCTCAAAGCGAGCAAAGAAGTTTTTTAATTTGTCTGGGAGCAAGACGTTGGTGTTCGCGACTGGGCTCGTTTTCTTTTTGTAATATGTGATTGACTGTAAGACCCTGCCAAATGCGTTTCGTGTTTGAGCTGTTGAATGGCAACTCTACTTTGTCTCTATACTGACACTTTGCTTGTTTGAGGGAATAGCTGCATTGTTTGTATTTGTTAATGTTTCCAGTCGCCTTGCCATGATTAAAAGAGGTGCTTCTCTTTCAGTTTTGCGCGAATGTGCCATCAATCCACGGTTTCTGTTTAGGAAAGGTTTTAATAGTCACAGTTGGGTACGATATCTCTGATGCACTTGCTAATAAACTCGCTCACCGAGTCAACGTTATTGTCTGAGGCTATCTGGAACATATCCCAGTACACGTGATTGCTTCAATCTTGAAGTGTCGAATCCGATTAGTCAGATCAGCATTGGATAGACCTGAGCAGGGGCGTTTCCTGTTTTAGTTTGTCTATAGGCTGGGAATCTTTAAAAAAATGGAGTCGTGGTCAGATTTGCCAAAGGCAGGGCTTTGCATGCATCGCAGAAGTTAATGTGGCAATGATCCAGAATGCTACGACCTCGTGTCACTCATTCGATATGCTGATAGAATATAGGGAGTCTTGTTCTCACGTTAGCTTTGTTAAAATCCCCAGTTACAATACATGCAGCCTCGATGTATGGTTTCTAGTTTACATAGAGACCAGTGAAGTTCTTTCAGGTTGGAGGGATATATGCAACTGACTATTTTCGAAGAGAATTCTCTTGGAAGATAATGCGGTCAGCATTTGATTGTAAGGAATTCTAGGTCAGGTGAACAAAATTACTTAAGTTCCTATATGTTGTAGTGATTACACCATGAGTCGTTAATCATAAGGCATACACCTCCGCCCTTCACTATATCACAGTAATAAGGTGTAGTTAAATAAGTTCTAGTTAATCAAATCACTTTCTCTACTTCCCGTCCCAGGTCATTACCTGGACCAGAAGAGGCTAAAACAGGGCCTGTACCGCCACCCATGGGATGACATCTCCTATGTGCTTCCTGAACACATGTCAATGTAACTGATGACAGCGAGTCGGCACCTCTGGATGTCAACACTCGGATATGACGGGAAGCATTTTCACCTTATCACTTCAACAACCTCTGCCTTTGGGCAGGGTAAATCCAGAGGTGGGGGGGATATGGGGGAAGAGGGGAGCGTTAGTTTTATTAGGTCACTAAAGAAAAAGGGAATAATTTACGTTATTTAAGTTATGAGTTCAATCGTTAACAAAAAAAAGGAGCCGAACCAATGCAAGCTGCAGCTGTGGTCACACTAGGTGACTGGGAAAACTAGGTCACCGGTTCACAAATGGGATAGTGGCTTTTGACCATGCCACCTGGTTGTTTGGTCCATCGCCTACTCGCTTATATTTTATTTTCATATCTCTTACTAAACTCTCAAACGATTAACAGTTGGTTGAGCTGTATAATATAGGGCTAGCCCTGCTTTAGGCCTCTAGGGTGTGTGCTGTTGAAAGTTAGCATGCTTTCTGGGTGACTTGGTAATGCACATAACATGAACACCGGCTTGCCTATGGAGAAGTAGTCTTGGTCGGTAAACCTGCATCCCTCAATGGAGTGTAAGCCTTGAACGATCCACCGTCATGTACATTACAAAACCAAAGTATTGTGTGAGGTTTTATTTACACATTTAATCTAGTTTCCGACCTTAATCCCCTTCCAAAGTTGTGTAGCCTATTATGGTGTGTACTCTGTGGCTGTTCAAGATAAGGGGGCACGGTTTAACTAGCTGAATGTTAGTGTTGATTTGCCACTGCCTTTTTTTTTTTTTTTAGGATCCCAATTATCTGTTGCAAAAGCAACAGCTACTCTTCCTGATGTCCTTTCTCATCCCCTCTGTCATTGGACGAAACGATCATGTTAACTTTATTTTCATCCATTTAGATTTCAAGAAATTACAAATGTGTTATTTTAAAATGTTTCAAAATAAAGGAAAAGGCAATAAACAGTCCTACTTTTGAAGGGGTTAATTGCTTTAAAATGTGAGTCTTAAATGCATCTTTTGCGAGGGACCATGAAGGCAGTGTATTTTATCTGGGAAAATAGTGTCTGATTTGCACGTTATGTCTAGATTATTGCTACCAGTAGCCATTTTTCTTTGTCCTCAATGTTCTGTGACAGGCATGTTTGTACTTCGTTTTATTTAAATGTGAATTAAAAATGCTTCTTAGTTTATTAAAACCAAGCATGTCTAACTTTTCATTGTGGCTATTTATTATCACTAAGTGATGCATGTAGCAGCTGTGCTGGTCGACACACATTGGTGTGAAGGATTTAGTATTATCCAAATATATCAAATAGTATATAGGTTAACTGAGCATATACAGTTAGTGGATAAATTATTTTGTGTGGGAATATACAGTGGCAAAAAAAAGTATGTGAACCCTTTGGAATTACCTGCATTTCTGCATAAATTGGTCATACAATTTTATGTGATCTTCATCTAAGTCACAACAATAGACAAAACAAACAATTATATGTTATGTCTTTATTGAACACACCATGTGAACCCTTGTATTTAATAACAAGTGAACCCTCCTTTGGCAGCAATTAACCTCAACCGAATGTTTTCTGTAGTTGCGGATCAGACCTTCAAAGGTCAGGAGGAATTTTGGACCATACACTTTTACCAAACTGTTTCAGTTCAACAATATTTGTAGGATGCCTGGTGTGAACCACTCTCGGGTTCATGTCACAGCATTTTAAATCTGCTTAAAGTCGGGACTGGGCCATCTTCTGTTGAAGCCATTCTGTTGTTGATTTACTTCTGTCTTTTGGGTCATTGTCCTCTGTTGCATCACCCAACTTCTTTTGCGCTTTACATTCATTCTTCACATAAGACAATGCTTCTTGTAGATAGCAAACTTAAATTGTGATTTTTTTTTTTAATAGGGCAAGGCAGCTCGAACCAACATCTCTGATCTTGTCTCATTGATTGGACTGGACAATTTTCAGCAAGTTGCAACATTGAAATAACCACTTTTCCATAAACAAGCTCATAGACAGCACAGCAAACAATTGTACATCCAGAGTGCATCAAACATGATTTAGAGCTTGTTTATGGAAAAGTGGTTATTTCTGTATTTTCAACGTTGCAACTTGACGAAAACCGTCCAGTGTTCATTTCATCTCAAATAGACAGCACAGCAAACATGATTGCCGTGCTGTCTATTTGAGATGAAATGAACAACTGTGGACAGTTTTCAGCAACTTGCAACACAGAAATATACACTTTTCCACAAACAAACTCTAAATTCTTGTTTGATGCACTCTGGATGAAAAAAAAAATTGTGCTGTCTATTTGAGATGAAATTAACACTGGACAGTTTTCAGCAAGTTGCAACATTGAAATACAGTTATAGACACTTTAACATCTATAACATAAGGTCTATAAGGTCTATAACATGTTTGATGCAATTGGCAAGTAAAATTTTGTCCACACCTGCGTTTTTGGGATGTTAGGAACACTGTCAGCAAGAGGTATTGTAAGAGAACACCCCCCTGAAATGGACAAAAATGAATGGGAAGTCATTGGCACTTGACAAACCATATACACGGTGTCCAATACAACTCAATTCGGCGTCGTTTCGTTCAAAGTTGATTGCCATATGGCAAATGCCAGGTGTAAACACTTTAAAAATCCAACAGGTGTGTGTGTGAGAGCTTTTCTTTGACATCTGTTGGGAGAAATGACTGATTTACAGTTCATGGTTGCCTAATCACACAAATGACGTTTTGGAAAGATCTGACTTTTTTAACCCTTTGAAACAGCCCCTGTGACACCAATTACGGCACTTCCGGTTGGCACAGGAAGCTATAGGTAAACACATATCCTCATTGGGGTATGCCCTTTACAGAATCCTGAGTTTTAAGTGTTAAGCCTACCCCCTACTTTTTCGAACATTCTGTTAAAAATCGCGCAACATTTCAGCGTCCTGCTACTCATGCCAGGAATATAGTATTTGCATGTGATTAGTATGTGTGGATAGAAAACACTCACGTTTCTAAAACTAGTTAAATCACGGCTGTGGCTATAACAGAGCGTGTGTTTCATCGAAAAGCGCAAGAAAAACTGGTCACTGAAAACGAAAAAATATCCATGCGCCACTTGCATGTCTTGTTTAAGGGACACCAAATTAAATGGTGCTGAGATTGCAATTCCTACAGCTTCCACACGATGTCGCCAGTCTTGTCAATTTCTGGGAGTTATTTCTTGGTCAAACAAAGAAGAAACCCCATTCCATCCGGTCTCCGACAGGAAGTTTTGGAAGAGAGATTTCCGAACATGATTTGAAGACGTGGAGCTATTGAATTACACCGTGATCAATTTGATAGATTATTAACGTTTACTAATACCTAAAGTTGTATTACAAAAGTATTTCGAAGTGTTTTGTGAAAGTTTATCGTCGACCTTTTTAATTTAAAAAAAATGACGCTGCGTTTTGAAACGGTGTTTTTTTCTGAATCACACAGTTTCCATATATGGATATTTTGGTTATATATGGACCGATTTAATCGAAGAAAAAAAAGACCCAATAGTGATGTTTATGGGGCATATAGGAGTGCCAACAAAGAAGCTCGTCAAAGGTAATGAATATTTTATTTATGCTATTTGTGTAGCGCCGGCTACGCTAATTCTTTTGTTTACGTCGCCTTCAGGTATTTCGGGGTGTTGCATGCTATCAGATAATAGCTTCTCATGCTTTCGCCGAAAAGCATTTTAAAAATCTGACTTGTTGGCTAGATTCACAACGAGTGTAGCTTTATATCAATACCCTGTGTTTTAATGAACGTTTGAGCACAGAACAGTATGTTTCAGTAACAACACGTTTGTGGCGTCTGTCTTCACACAGCAGGCGTATTCGGAGAAACATATTGCTAATTAGCTCAGGTAGTCCACTCTGTCTAACGTAAATAAGCGCTGTGAGATGGAAATATGGTCGTGTGGGAACCCCAGCCCTATAAAGCTGTGTATCAATTTAAATTTTAGTTTTTTGAAAATGGGTTATCACGGATATGAAAGATACGGTCATCACGCCTCCAAAAACATATCGCTAGCGATGCTTGTTTAATGTTCAGAACTCCCCCTCCAGAATACGACTCTTCACCCAATGATTTAGCCACATGTATGTCTAATGTAACGTTATCTCATGATGACAAAGTCAAGCGTTAGCTAACAGCTAGCCTAGCTCAAATGTCGGTTATTAAACTAACGTTACCTAGCTACCGATTAGTGGTGAACTACACACAAAAACAAACATCTTTAACCTCACCCGTTCGAAAGAATTTCATATACAGACGATTGATGTGCCAGTATATTTCAATTTCAAGTCTTAATTGATTTGCTTTTCCCATTGAACTGTAACTATACTATAACAGAGAGCTAAGAGCTAGCTAGTTTGTTGTCATGCTGACGTCGGATATACGACGGAGCACCGCGAGGTAAGATTCAATAACAAAAAAGTTACCAATACCCCAAAACCAATCCTTACCATTAGTAGTTTTATGGTAGAAATTGCCTCAAGGTCATATTACATCATGTTAACATCAAGTGTTTGAAATATTTAGGAAATTATGTTTTGCTGATAAAATACTGTAACGACCCTGCGTTTATAAGCGCGGAAATCGACTCTGCCGCACGATCACCTCGGCGCGCTATCCAAACATGCAATTTCACTAGAGGCACGCATTTCCCAAAGTGTTTGAAATCTTTTGGAAATTATGCTTTGCCTGTTAAAATACGTAAAATTGATTTCCTCAAATATTATAAAATATCTCCGAGGTTGAAATTCTCCAAATGGCACTTCATTTCTGTTGTGTTGTAATTTTATGATAGAAATTGCCTAATGTTAATCACCAATGTCACTGACTAAAATGCATACAATTATTTATATTATTATTGAAAAAGATCTCATGGTTGAAATTCTACAAATTATACCTCCATTCTGTCCTTTAGTAGTGTTTCTGTAGAAATTGCCACAAAAGTCATATTAAATCATGTTAATCACCAATGTTGGAAATCTGACTAAAAGGATATTTTCTGAGTAAAGTACACAAAATCGTGTAGTAGTTTTATGGTAGAAATATTCTCATGTTCACGAAAAGTGGTTGAAAACCTTTGGAAGTTATGTTGTTTTTTACCCCCCTTTTCCCCCATGAACTGTAAATCAGTCATTTCTCCCAACAGATGTCAAAGAAAAGCTCTCTCACACACACACACACACACACAGCAAGGATGGAGTGACAAAGTGCGGTGCTTAAAGACACACACAGCCTGCAATGTCATTTCCATATTCTCTAGGCCGTTCCGAGTTCAAGGAGATGCCCCGCTTGACCGTAGCTCGCTCTGAGTGCAGCGACCGTGAAAAAAGTAGGCCCAAAATGTCATTTGCTTTTGGGTGACAGTGAGAGAACCGTTAGGGTGAGAAGCACAATTCGACCTCAGGTACGCTCCTGAGGTCCTCCCGATCTGTGCAAGCCTAACCTTGACCGTGTGGCTTTAACCCTTAACAGTAAAACAGTTTTTTTTTGATCTCACAGATTACAACGACATCTCTCCCCATAGGAATACATTGCCTGCTCCTCTAAAGTCAACCTGAAGCCTATGTGGGTTATGAATGCCTTATGAACCTGTCTTCAATGACAGTCCATCAGGACACTATGAGGTCTACCTGTGTCGATTCTAAGCTTCCTGAAGCAACCGGAAGTGGTTAAAATCACCCTAAACGTGTTTTTCCATACCCAACCAGCAGTTTGTGATAAATAGTGCATTCAACCCTGTGTAAATCGGTCAGTTCTTAACATAAACACTTAAAACTCAGGATTCTGTAAAGGCATACCCCAATGAGGATATGTGTTTACCTATAGCTTCCTGTGCCAACCGGAAGTGCCATAATTGGTGTCACAGGGGCTGTTTCAAAGGGTTAAAAAAGTCAGATCTTTCCAAAACTTCATTTGTGTGATTAGGCAACCCCCATGAACTGTAAATCAGTCATTTTTCCCATAAAATTTCAAAGAAAAACGAAATCACACACAAGCACAGCTTGGAAGGAGGGACACATTGGGGTGCGTAGAGACATACGCTGCCTTCATTAGTTAGCTTTGTTCGAGCTAAAAAAGAACCGTCAGACCTAGAGTTACGAAACTTTAGAAACCTGTTCTAGACCTCAGGTCGATAGTGCGTGGTGAGGTACGTGGCTCTAGAAGGTTCTCGGACCGAGAAACTTTTTCGGACCGAAAAAGTTGTGGAAAAATGGCATAAGGACAACAAAGTCAAGGTATTGGAGTTGTCATCACAGAGCCCTGACCTCAATCCTATAGAAAATGTGTGGGCAGAACTGAAGAAGCGTGTGCGAGCAAAGAGGCCGACAAACATGACTCAGTTACACCAGCTGTCAGGTGGAATGGGCCAAAATGTAGGAATATCAGTGCAGACATTTTGCTCATACATATGATTATCTGCCCAAAAGCCTAGCTCCCGGTCCCTCCCTCACCTCTCCTTCTCTGCTAGGATAAGTTTGGTGAGATATGCATGCAGCTTGTTCTCCTGGTTGATGCGCTTCTCCTCAGCGACCCGCAGGGCACTCGGGATGTCGTCTCCAAAGTTCAGTCTCTGCTCCTTGGCCAGATTGTAAGCTGCCGACAGAAAAGGTCCAGACATGAATGTAATACTGCCTCAGAGATGCCTAGTACTGGGTATAGTTAGAATGTTGACAGCATTATAAATTGCAACTGCACATCTACAGTGCATTCAGAAAGTATTCAGACCCCTTCACTTTTTCCACATTGTTATGTTACAGCGTAACTAACAATATATTAATACATTTTTCCCCTCAATCTACACACAACACCCCATAATGACACAACAAAAACAGGTTTAGAAATGTTTGCAAAAACAGAAATACCTTATTTACATAAGTATTCAGACCATTTGCTATGATACTCGAAATTGAGCTGAGGTGCATCCTGTTTCCATTGATCATCCTTGAGGTAGTTCTACAACTTGAAGGCCTCTCAGACATGAGAAACAATATTTTCTGGGCTGATGAAACCAAGATTGAACTATTTGGCCTGAATGCCAAGTGTCATGTCTGGAGGAAACCAGGCACTGCTCATCGCCTAGCCAAAATCATCCCTACAGTGAAGCGTGGTGATGGCAGCATCGTTCTGTGGAGAGGTTTTTCAAAAGCAGGGACTGGGAGACTAGTCAGGATCGAGAGAAAGATGAATGGAGCAAAGTACAGAGAGATCCTTGATGAAAACCTACTCCAGAGCGCTCCGGGCCTCAAACTGGGGCAAAGGTTCACCTTCCAACAGGACAACGACCCTACGCACACAGCCAAGAAAACGCAGGGGTGGCTTCGGGACAAGTCTCAATGTCCTTGAGTGGCCCAGCCCGGATTTGAACTCGATCAAACATCTCTGGAGAGACCTGAAAACAGCTGTCCAGCAATGCACCCCATCCAACCTGAGACCTTGAGAGGATCTGCAGAGAAAAATGGGATAAAGTCCCCCAAATACAGGTGTGCCAAGCTTGTAGTGTCATACGCAAGAAGGATGTAATCACTGCCAAAGGTACTTCAACAAAGTACTGAGTAAAGGGTCTGAACACTTAAATAAATGTGATATATTTACAAAAAAATATATATTTTAAAAAGGTGTGACATTATGGGGTATTGTGTGTAGATTGAGTTTGAATTTTTTAATCCATTTTAGAATAAGGCTGTAAAGTAATACAATTTTGAAAAAGTCTGAACTTTCCTAATGAAGGAGGCATAAAAAGACTGTTCATATAATCGTATTCATTACACACTGGGACACTTTGTGCCTGATTCCGGCTCGAGTTAAGCATGCGTATTTGGAACGCAATTCCCTTTCTATGCACTACTCTCCATGCCTATTGTGACGAATTTAAGCATGAATAGCATGCTATTCGCCTGCTAATCATTTTGGGAGGAGATTGAATAAATTAATGTGTGGCAGAGATGTCTAATGAAAAGCCGTATTCTGACCATGCCTTAATTCTCTAATTCCACCACCTTCACGCATGAGGAAACCATGAATATGGTCCAGCAAATCTATCGACTCCAAGTGGAAAAATCATCTACTTTATTTTTTCCGATTGCAATAACACCATTGTCCAAGCACCATAATTTGCAGCTTGATAATAGCTAGGTAAATTAGTAATATTTTTTTGGATAAGAAAATTGTAAATATAAATTGTTTAAATGTAAATTGTAAATATATTTGACCTTATAGTCGCTTGAGACAAAGGTGCCAGTCATATGGCAGAAAACTAAAGCATATCAACTTATGTTTATGAAATGCCGTGCCATTATGCAGAATTTCAATTGTACGGCCTTTTAACTTGCAGGGATGGACACTCTTGAATGTCTTAATTATAGGCTACCCCGACTTTGTCTCCTATTTCTATCATGTTAAATATTAACCACTGTGAGTAGGCATAATAATAACACTTATTCAACTGCCAATTTACTATTAGTTCCCTTCAGTAGGTATAACCTAACCTAAGTTTGGTTTACCTTTATTTGCTTCCTCTGTAAACGCCGTCACGGCCATGTGGCTATTGCTAAGGATCATTAGTAACAATTGATAACATAAAAAAATAAAAGGCTAATTAAATCGTTTATGGAGCGGAACACTGATTAAGACAGCAGTTTGAACCCGATGTATGGCACCATACTTGGCTGTGTCATCACCCAGTTCCATGGTTGGTGCAGGCAATAGATGTGGGTATAGCTATTGTACACTATTCTCTATGTACACAAATATTCCAACATTACCACAGGTTAAATAAGTGAGTGTGGCAATTTTTAGAATGAATCAAACCACTGTTTACTTTCTTTCATGCCGAAAGGCTCTCCAAGCTATTTTTTTATGATTCATAAATACTTTCCTAACCCTAAATAACCTACAAGATCGGAGTATTTTTTTTAAATCTACCAACTGGTGTTGAAACGGAGACAAATATGCATATTTAGATATCTTTCCTTCATTGATCCATAATATTCTGAACCCGTTCTCTCAATATATTCTATTGAGTCTGTTGACAAAAAAAAAAAAGCATGTGAAAAAGGTAATTAAAATAACCAAATTCAACCTAGCTAATTTCCGATTTATACGAAATTGTTTGACTACAGAGGTAGCAAAACTGTAATTCAAATCTATGATACTGCTTGACTAGTTGGGCCCATGCTTGCTGTACAACATTAAAACCTATTCAGTCTGTCTACAAACAGGCTCTCAAAGTGCTTGATAGGAAGCCCAATAGCCATCATCATTGTCACATCCTTAGAAAGCATGAGCTCTTGAGTTGGGAAAATCTTGTGCAATACACCGACGCATGTCTTGTATTCAAGATCCTTAATGGCCTGGCTCCCCCTCCACTCAATATTTTTGTTAAACAGAAAACCCAGACATATGGCAGCAGATCCACAAGGTCTGTCATGAGAGGTGACTGTATAGTTCCCCTAAGGAAAAGCACCTTTAGTAAATCTGCATTCTCTGTGAGAGCTTCCCATGTCTGGAATACACTGCCATCAGGCACACATAACTGCACCACATATCACACTTTCACAAAATGCTTGAAGACATGGCTAAAGGTCAATCAGATTTGTGAACATGGTCCCTAGCTGTGTGTTGCCGCTTTCCATGTTGTCTGTTGTCTGTAGCTTGTGAGGTGTGGAAACACTTTGTTGCTTTTATGAATTTTGTTTTATGTTGCTCTGTCTGTATGCTGCGTCTTGCTTGTCCTATGTTGCTCTGTCTGTATGCTATGTCTTGCTTGTTCTATGCTGCTATTGTCTATATTGTAATTGTTTTTAATAACCTGCCCAGGGACTGCGGTTGAAAATTAGCCGGCTGGCTAAAACCGGCACTTTTACTGAAACGTTGATTAATGTGCACTGTAAAAATTAAAAATAAACTCAAAAACCAAAGTGAAAAGGTGTACTGTATTTAAAGGGAAGACTTATTAAGACAAATGTACTGAAAACCCTATTGAATAAAAACTCCACGAGAACATCTGTTGGCCAGCCAGTGGGAAGGTTTCTAGCAGTTCAATTACACTTATTTGGCGTGCGCAAGTGAACCACGTCTACAAAGCCTGTTACGCACCTTAATAAGGTTACTCTGAATACCAACTACTAAAAAGTATATAGGAAAGGCGTCATTTCCTAAATAGGACCCTTAGTGAATACAGGCCCAAACTTAATCTGTGTCTAGGAAACTGGCCTTGAGGGTTGGTCCTGACCTCTCTGCAGGTTGCCGATGGCCTCGTTGAAGTTCTCCAGCTCCAGGTGACACACACTGGCACAGGAAGAAGTGGGCTTTGACAGAATGGGGGTCCAGTTCCAGCGCCAGGGCTTTGTCGTTCTGCTTGCAGCTTCACTTGGCACAGAGTACGGTTGGTGTAGTACACCGCCACTGAGGGGTTACGGTTCTGTTGGCAAGATGTATACACACACAGGTGCAACCACACACGTTAGGCCTACATATTGCACAAGCTATTTTTGTAAGAGTGCATCAGACCAAGCTACTTCTATTCTGACATCTATTCAGAGTAGGTGAATAGGACAGTGTCAATATCTCATATCATATAGACTTTCAGTCATCTGAAAAGGTGTAGACATTTTACATCATCATTCCCCTTAAGAGCAGTAGCTTGCTACTCACTATGGTTTTGCTGTAGCAGGTGGCAGCTTCCTGGTACTTGCGGCAGAGGAACAGTCGCTTGCCCTGCTCCTTCAGCTCCTGTGCTGTGGAACTCTTCTCTGGGCTGCTAGCCATCTTCTCTGGTGGCTCTGCAGCGCCCGCTGCGCACTGTTTCCCTATCCTGTTCCCCGTCTCTCCGGCTGGCTAGCTGTCAGGTGAAAGAATGGCCCTGTTCTTTGTCTTCTCACAAACTAGAAAAGAAAGATAGGCAGCATCAGCAACAGTCGATGCGTTGCTGCTGCGTGTGGTGAGGTGCTGTTGCAACTCATACATTGAGCCCTCACATTTCACTGGCTAGCTAGTTATGCATCAACATATGGTTGTGCAACTAAGATGCTGAAGTCAATGGTTGAGACGCATTAAAACCAGTCATTATCGGGCACACCACCTGGCCATGACCACACTGAAAGGACTGTATGTCAAAACTACGCTAACTAGCTAATGGCTGACGTTGCGCCCTCCCTCAGTCCCTGTGTCACTACACAAAACAAGGTAGCTAGCTAGCTAGTTGCGTTGGTAAAGACCGTGGACTTTCCCCATTGGTTTGCTGATATGGTTTACTGAGTCAAACTTCTGCTACAATGCAACGTCCAAATCCCACAGCTAAGCAACGATGCTAACGCTAGCCCAATAGTGGAGTAAACTTAGCCTATCGTTACTCCTTTGTACAATGACCTTAGGTACATGTTATATTTAAAGGGAGAATTAGCTCTGGAAGCCATCTAAACGTGAATCGATTCTCAGTTGCAGTAACGTTACGGTTCTTGAAATAAATCCCTCTAGGTTCATATCACATCAAAATAATTTCACTAATGCATAAAAATACACACCTACTGTACACGGTCTTAACCGGTTAACACAGAACAGTATTTTTCAGTAACAACACGTTTGTGGCGTCTGTCTTCACACAGCAGGCGTATTCGGAGAAACAGATTGCTAATTAGCTCAGGTAGTCCACTCTGTCTTCCGTAAATAAGCGCTGTGAGATGGAAATATGGTCGTGTGGGAACCCCAGCCCTATAAAGCTGTGTATCAATTTAAATTTTAGTTTTTTGAAAATGGGTTCTCACGGATATGAAAGATAAGGTCATTACGCCTCCAAAAACATATCGCTAGCGATGCTTGTTTAATGTTCAGAACTCCCCCTCCAGAATACGCCTCTTCACCCAATGATTTAGCCACATGTATGTCTAATGTAACGTTATCTCATGATGACAAAGTCAAGCGTTAGCTAACAGCTAGCCTAGCTCAAATGTCGGTTATTAAACTAACGTTACCTAGCTACCGATTAGTGGTGAACTACACACAAAAACAAACATCTTTAACCTCACCCGTTCGAAAGAATTTCATATACAGACGATTGATGTGCCAGTATATTTCAATTTCAAGTCTTAATTGATTTGCTTTTCCCATTGAACTGTAACTATACTATAACAGAGAGCTAAGAGCTAGCTAGTTTGTTGTCATGCTGACGTCGGATATACGACGGAGCACCGCGAGGTAAGATTCAATAACAAAAAAGTTACCAATACCCCAAAACCAATCCTTACCATTAGTAGTTTTATGGTAGAAATTGCCTCAAGGTCATATTACATCATGTTAACATCAAGTGTTTGAAATATTTAGGAAATTATGTTTTGCTGATAAAATACTGTAACGACCCTGCGTTTATAAGCGCGGAAATCGACTCTGCCGCACGATCACCTCGGCGCGCTATCCAAACATGCAATTTCACTAGAGGCACGCATTTCCCAAAGTGTTTGAAATCTTTTGGAAATTATGCTTTGCCTGTTATGCTTTGCCTGCTTTGCCTGTTAAAATACGTAAAATTGATTTCCTCAAATATTATAAAATATCTCCGAGGTTGAAATTCTCCAAATGGCACTTCATTTCTGTTGTGTTGTAATTTTATGATAGAAATTGCCTAATGTTAATCACCAATGTCACTGACTAAAATGCATACAATTATTTATATTATTATTGAAAAAGATCTCATGGTTGAAATTCTACAAATTATACCTCCATTCTGTCCTTTAGTAGTGTTTCTGTAGAAATTGCCACAAAAGTCATATTAAATCATGTTAATCACCAATGTTGGAAATCTGACTAAAAGGATATTTTCTGAGTAAAGTACACAAAATCGTGTAGTAGTTTTATGGTAGAAATATTCTCATGTTCACAAAAAGTGGTTGAAAACCTTTGGAAGTTATGTTGTTTTTTACCCCCCTTTTCCCCCATGAACTGTAAATCAGTCATTTCTCCCAACAGATGTCAAAGAAAAGCTCTCTCACACACACACACACACAGCAAGGATGGAGTGACAAAGTGCGGTGCTTAAAGACACACACAGCCTGCAATGTCATTTCCATATTCTCTAGGCTGTTCCGAGTTCAAGGAGATGCCCCGCTTGACCGTAGCTCGCTCTGAGTGCAGCGACCGTGAAAAAAGTAGGCCCAAAATGAAGCCTGGCCCTAAATGTCATTTGCTTTTGGGTGACAGTGAGAGAACCGTTAGGGTGAGAAGCACAATTCGACCTCAGGTACGCTCCTGAGGTCCTCCCGATCTGTGCAAGCCTAACCTTGACCGTGTGGCTTTAACCCTTAACAGTAAAACAGGTTTTTTTTGATCTCACAGATTACAACGACATCTCTCCCCATAGGAATACATTGCCTGCTCCTCTAAAGTCAACCTGAAGCCTATGTGGGTTATGAATGCCTTATGAACCTGTCTTCAATGACAGTCCATCAGGACACTATGAGGTCTACCTGTGTCGATTCTAAGCTTCCTGAAGCAACCGGAAGTGGTTAAAATCACCCTAAACGTGTTTTTCCATACCCAACCAGCAGTTTGTGATAAATAGTGCATTCAACCCTGTGTAAATCGGTCAGTTCTTAACATAAACACTTAAAACTCAGGATTCTGTAAAGGCATACCCCAATGAGGATATGTGTTTACCTATAGCTTCCTGTGCCAACCGGAAGTGCCATAATTGGTGTCACAGGGGCTGTTTCAAAGGGTTAAAAAAGTCAGATCTTTCCAAAACTTCATTTGTGTGATTAGGCAACCCCCATGAACTGTAAATCAGTCATTTTTCCCATAAAATTTCAAAGAAAAACGAAATCACACACAAGCACAGCTTGGAAGGAGGGACACATTGGGGTGCGTAGAGACATACGCTGCCTTCATTAGTTAGCTTTGTTCGAGCTAAAAAAGAACCGTCAGACCTAGAGTTACGAAACTTTAGAAACCTGTTCTAGACCTCAGGTCGATAGTGCGTGGTGAGGTACGTGGCTCTAGAAGGTTCTCGGACCGAGAAACTTTTTCGGACCGAAAAAGTTGTGGAAAAATGGCATAAGGACAACAAAGTCAAGGTATTGGAGTTGTCATCACAGAGCCCTGACCTCAATCCTATAGAAAATGTGTGGGCAGAACTGAAGAAGCGTGTGCGAGCAAAGAGGCCGACAAACATGACTCAGTTACACCAGCTGTCAGGTGGAATGGGCCAAAATGTAGGAATATCAGTGCAGACATTTTGCTCATACATATGATTATCTGCCCAAAAGCCTAGCTCCCGGTCCCTCCCTCACCTCTCCTTCTCTGCTAGGATAAGTTTGGTGAGATATGCATGCAGCTTGTTCTCCTGGTTGATGCGCTTCTCCTCAATGCTATTCCAGCGCTTCTTCTTAGTGACCCGCAGGGCACTCGGGATGTCGTCTCCAAAGTTCAGTCTCTGCTCCTTGACCAGATTGTAAGCTGCCGACAGAAAAGGTCCAGACATGAATGTAATACTGCCTCAGAGATGCCTAGTACTGGGTATAGTTAGAATGTTGACAGCATTATAAATTGCACTCGACCCAATACTGCACATCTACAGTGCATTCAGAAAGTATTCAGACCCCTTCACTTTTTCCACATTGTTATGTTACAGCGTAACTAACAATATATTAATACATTTTTCCCCTCAATCTACACACAACACCCCATAATGACACAACAAAAACAGGTTTAGAAATGTTTGCAAAAACAGAAATACCTTATTTACATAAGTATTCAGACCATTTGCTATGATACTCGAAATTGAGCTGAGGTGCATCCTGTTTCCATTGATCATCCTTGAGGTAGTTCTACAACTTGAAGGCCTCTCAGACATGAGAAACAATATTTTCTGGGCTGATGAAACCAAGATTACACACTGGGACATGCCGTGCCATTATGCAGAATTTTATTGTACGGCCTTTTAACTTGCAGGGATGGACACTCCTGAATGTCTTAATTATAGGCTACCCCGACTTTCTCCTATTTCTATCATGTTAAATATTAACCACTATCAGTATCGACTGTGAGTAGGCATAATAATAACACTTATTCAACTGCCAATTTACTATTAGTTCCCTTCAATAACCTAACCTAAGTTTGGTTTACCTTTATTTGCTTCCTCTGTAAACGCCGTCACGGCCATGTGGCTATTGCTAAGGATCATTAGTAACAATTGATAACATAATAAAAGGCTAATTAAATCGTTTATGGAGCGGAACACTGATTAAGACAGCAGTTTGAACCCGATGTATGGCACCATACTTGGCTGTGTCATCACCCAGTTCCATGGTTGGTGCAGGCAATAGATGTTGTACACTATTCTCTATGTACACAAATATTCCAACATTACCACAGGTTAAATAAGTGAGTGTGGCAATTTTTAGAATGAATCAAACCACTGTTTACTTTCTTTCATGCCGAAAGGTTCTCCAAGTTATTTTTTTATGATTCATAAATACTTTCCTAACCCTAAATTTAAAAAAAATACTCTGATCTTGTAGGTTACAAGATCAGAGTATTTAAAAAAAATCTAAATCAAATCAAATTTTATTTGTCACATACACATGGTTAGCAGATGTTAATGCGAGTGTAGCGAAATGCTTGTGCTTCTAGTTCCGACAATGCAGTAATAACAAGTAATCTAACTAACAATTCCAAAACTACTGTCTTGTACACAGTGTAAGGGGATAAAGAATATGTACATAAGGATATATGAATTGATGGTACAGAGCAGCATAGGCAAGATACAGTAGATGGTATCGAGTACAGTATGTACAAATGAGATGAGTATGTAAACAAAGTGGCATAGTTTAAAGTGGCTAGTGATACATGTATTACATAAGGATACAGTCGATGATATAGAGTACAGTATATACGTATGCATATGAGATGAATAATGTAGGGTAAGTAACATTATATAAGGTAGCATTGTTTAAAGTGGCTAGTGATATATTTACATAATTTCCCATCAATTCCCATTATTAAAGTGGCTGGAGTTGAGTCAGTGTCAGTGTGTTGGCAGCAGCCACTCAGTGTTAGTGGTGGCTGTTTAACCTTTCTGATCTCCCCATCCCGGATCCGGGTTCGTGAATACAGACTCAAGCTCATTACCATAACGCAACGTTAACTATTCATGAAAATCGCAAATGAAATGAAATAAATATGCCATCTCTCAAGCTTAGCCTTTTGTTAACAACACTGTCATCTCAGATTTTCAAAATATGCTTCTCAACCATTGCAAAACAAGCATTTGTGTAACAGTATTGATGGCTAACGTAGCATTTAGCATTAGCATTCAGCTGGCAACATTTACACAAAAAAACAGAAAAGCATTCAAAAAAATCATTTACCTTTGAAGAACTTCAGATGTTTTCAATGAGGAGACTCTCAGATAGCAAATGTTCAGTTTTTCCTGAAAGATTATTTGTTTAGGACAAATCGCTCCGTTTTCTGCGTCACGTTTAGCTATGAAAAAACCCCTGTATCCAGGATTGTGTAAATCTATCAGCAAGCTCATTAGCATAACACAACGTTAACTATTTATGAAAATCGCAAATGAAATGAAATAAATATGCCATCTCTCAAGCTTAGCCTTTTGTAAACAACACTGTCATCTCAGATTTTCAAAATATGCTTCTCAACCATAGGAAAACAATCATTTGTGTAAAAGTAGCTAGCTAGAGTTAGCATTTCGCGTTAGCATTTAGCGTTAGCATTAGCGTTAGCATCCAGCACGCAACATTAACAAAAACATAAAAGCCTTCAAATAAAATCATTTACCTTTGAAGAACTTCTGATGTTTTCAATGAGGATACTCTCAGTTAGATAGCAGATGCTCAGTTTTTCCAAAAAGATTCCTTGTGTATTAGAAATAGCTCCGTTTTATACATCACATTTGGCTACCAAAAAAAATCCATAAATTCAGTCCTCAAAACGCAAACTTTTTTCCAAATTAACTCCATAATATCGACTGAAAACATGGCAAACGTTTTTTAGAATCAAGCCTCAAGGTGTTTTTCACATATCTCTTCATTGATACATCGTTCTTGGATACATGCTTTCTCTCCTGAATCCCAGGAGAAAATGACCGCACCTGAAGATTACGCACAAATTTAGACAAAGGACACCGGGCGGACCTCTGGAAAATGTAGTCTCTTATGGCCAATCTTCCAATGATATGCCTACAAATACGTCACAATGCTGCTAAGACCTTGGGCGAACGACAGAAAGTGTAGGCTCATTCCTTGCGCAATCACAGCCATATAAGGAGAGAATGGAAAACAGAGCTTCAGAAATTCTGCTAATTCCTGGGTGATGCATCATCTTGGTTTCGCCTGTAGAATGAGTTCTGGGGCACTTACAGACAAAATCTTTGCAGATTCTGAAACTTCAGAGTGTTTTCTTTCCAAAACTGTCAAGAATATGCATAGTCGAGCATCTTTTCGTGACAAAATATCACGCTTAAAACGGGAACGTTTTTTATCCAAAAATGAAATAGCGCCCCTAGAGCTCTAAGAGGTTAACAGTCTGATGGCCTTGAGATAGAAGCTGTTTTTCAGTCTCTCGGTCCCAGCTTTGATGCACCTGTACTGACCTCGCCTTCTGGATGATAGCGGGGTGAACAGGCAGTGGCTCGGGTGGTTGATGTCCTTGATGATCTTTATGGCCTTCCTGTGACATCGGGTGGTGTAGGTGTCCTGGAGGGCAGGTAGTTTGCCCCCGGTGATGCGTTGTGCAGACCTCACTACCCTCTGGAGAGCCTTACGGTTGAGGGCGGTGCAGTTGCCATACCAGGCGGTGATACAGCCCGCCAGGATGCTCTCGATTGTGCATCTGTAGAAGTTTGTGAGTGCTTTTGGTGACAAGCCGAATTTCTTCAGCCTCCTGAGGTTGAAGAGGCGCTGCTGCGCCTTCTTCACGATGCTGTCTGTGTGAGCGGACCAATTCAGTTTGTCTGTGATGTGTATGCCGAGGAACTTAAAACTTGCTACCCTCTCCACTACTGTTCCATCGATGTGGATAGGGGGGTGTTCCCTCTGTTGTTTCCTGAAGTCCACAATCATCTCCTTAGTTTTGTTGACGTTGAGTGTGAGGTTATTTTCCTGACACCACACTCCGAGGGCCCTCACCTCCTCCCTGTAGGCCGTCTCGTCGTTGTTGGTAATCAAGCCTACCACTGTTGTGTCGTCCGCAAACTTGATGATTGAGTTGGAGGCGTGCGTGGCCACGCAGTCGTGGGTGAACAGGGAGTACAGGAGAGGGCTCAGAACGCACCCTTGTGGGGCCCCAGTGTTGAGGATCAGCGGGGAGGAGATGTTGTTGCCTACCCTCACCACCTGGGGGCGGCCCGTCAGGAAGTCCAGTACCCAGTTGCACAGGGCGGGGTCGAGACCCAGGGTCTCGAGCTTGATGACGAGCTTGGAGGGTACTATGGTGTTGAATGCCGAGCTGTAGTCGATGAACAGCATTCTCACATAGGTATTCCTCTTGTCCAGATGGGTTAGGGCAGTGTGCAGTATGGTTGAGATTGCATCGTCTGTGGACCTATTTGGGCGGTAAGCAAATTGGAGTGGGTCTAGGGTGTCAGGTAGGGTGGAGGTGATATGGTCCTTGACTAGTCTCTCCAAGCACTTCATGATGACGGATGTGAGTGCTACGGGGCGGTAGTCGTTTAGCTCAGTTACCTTAGCTTTCTTGGGAACAGGAACAATGGTGGCCCTCTTGAAGCATGTGGGAACAGCAGACTGGTATAGGGATTGATTGAATATGTCCGTAAACACACCGGCCAGCTGGTCTGCGCATGCTCTGAGGGCGCGGCTGGGGATGCCGTCTGGGCCTGCAGCCTTGCGAGGGTTAACACGTTTAAATGTCTTACTCACCTCGGCTGCAGTGAAGGAGAGACCGCATGTTTTCGTAGCAGGCCGTGTCAGTGGCACTGTATTGTCCTCAAAGCGGGCAAAAAAGTCATTTAGTCTGCCTGGGAGCAAGACATCCAACTGGTGTTGAAACGGAGACAAATATGCATATATTTAGATATCTTTCCTTCATTGATCCATAATATTCTGAACCCGTTCTCTCAATATATTCTATTGAGTCTGTTGACAAAAACCAAAGTGAAAAGGTGTACTGTATTTAAAGGGATGACTTATTAAGACAAATGTACTGAAAACCCTATTGAATAAAAACTCCACGAGAACATCTGTTGGCCAGCCAGTGGGAAGGTTTCTAGCAGTTCAATTACACTTATTTGGCGTGCGCAAGTGAACCACGCCTACAAAGCCTGTTACGCACCTTAATAAGGTTACTCTGAATACCAACTACTAAAAAGTATATAGGAAAGGCGTAATTTCCTAAATCGGACCCTTAGTGAATACAGGCCCAAACTTAATCTGTGTCTAGGAAACTGGCCTTGAGGGTTGGTCCTGACCTCTCTGCAGGTTGCCGATGGCCTCGTTGTAGTTCTCCAGCTCCAGGTGACACTGGCACAGGAAGAAGTGGGCTTTGACAGAATGGGGGTCCAGTTCCAGCGCGTGCTTGCAGTCCGCCAGGGCTTTGTCGTTCTGCTTGCAGCTTCACTTGGCACAGAGTACGGTTGGTGTAGTACACCGCCACTGAGGGGTTACGGTTCTGTTGGCAAGATGTATACACACACACACACAGGTGCAACCACGCACGTTACATATTGCACAAGCTATTTTTGTAAGAGTGCATCAGACCAAGCTACTTCTATTCTGACATCTATTCAGAGTAGGTGAATAGGACAGTGTCAATATCTCATATCATATAGACTTTCAGTCATCTGAAAAGGTGTAGACATTTTACATCATCATTCCCCTTAAGAGCAGTAGCTTGCTACTCACTATGGTTTTGCTGTAGCAGGTGGCAGCTTCCTGGTACTTGCGGCAGAGGAACAGTTGGTTGCCCTGCTCCTTCAGCTCCTGTGCTGTGGAACTCTTCTCTGGGCTGCTAGCCATCTTCTCTGGTGGCTCTGCAGCGCCCGCTGCGCACTGTTTCCCTATCCTGTTCCCCGTCTCTCCGGCTGGCTAGCTGTCAGGTGAAAGAATGGCCCTGTTCTTTGTCTTCTCACAAACTAGAAAAGAAAGATAGGCAGCATCAGCAACAGTTGCTGCTGCGTGTGGTGAGGTGCTGTTGCAACTCATACATTGAGCCCTCACATTTAAATAGTGCATTCAACCCTGTGTAAATCGGTCAGTTCTTAACATAAACACTTAAAACTCAGGATTCTGTAAAGGCATACCCCAATGAGGATATGTGTTTACCTATAGCTTCCTGTGCCAACCGGAAGTGCCATAATTGGTGTCACAGGGGATGTTTCAAAGGGTTAAAAAAGTCAGATCTTTCCAAAACTTCATGTGTGTGATTAGGCAACCCCCATGAACTGTAAATCAGTCATTTTTCCCATAACATTTCAAAGAAAAACTAAATCACACACAAGCACAGCTTGGAAGGAGGGACACATTGGGGTGCGTAGAGACATACACTGAGATATACATTAGTTAGCTTTGTTCGAGCTAAAAAAGAACCGTCAGAACTAGAGTTACGAAACTTTAGAAACCTGTTCTAGACCCCAGGTCGATAGTGCGTGGTGAGGTACGTGGCTCTAGAAGGTTCTCGGACCGAAAAAGTTGTGGGAAAATGGCGTAAGGACAACAAAGTCAAGGTATTGGAGTTGTCATCACAGAGCCCTGACCTCAATCCTATAGAAAATGTGTGGGCAGAACTGAAAAAGCGTGTGCGAGCAAAGAGGCCGACAAACCTGACTCCGTTACACCAGCTGTCAGGTGGAATGGGCCAAAATGTAGGAATATCAGTGCAGACATTTTGCTCATATTTTGCCCAAAAGCCTAGCTCCCGGTCCCTCCCTCACCTCTCCTTCTCTGCTAGGATAAGTTTGGTGAGATATGCATGCAGCTTGTTCTCCTGGTTGATGCGCTTCTCCTCAATGCTATTCCAGCGCTTCTTCTTAGCGACCCGCAGGGCACTCGGGATGTCGTCTCCAAAGTTCAGTCTCTGCTCCTTGACCAGATTGTAAGCTGCCGACAGAAAAGGTCCAGACATGAATGTAATACTGCCTCAGAGATGCCTAGTACTGGGTATAGTTAGAATGTTGACAGCATTATAAATTGCACTCGACCCAATACTGCACATCTACAGTGTATTCAGACCCCTTCACTTTTTCCACATTGTTATGTTACAGCGTAACTAACAATATATTAATACATTTTTCCCCTCAATCTACACACAACACCCCATAATGACACAACAAAAACAGGTTTAGAAATGTTTGCAAAAACAGAAATACCTTATTTACATAAGTATTCAGACCATTTGCTATGATACTGGAAATTGAGCTGTGCATCATGTTTCCATTGATCATCCTTGAGGTAGTTCTACAACTTGAAGGCCTCTCAGACATGAGAAACAATATTTTCTGGGCTGATGAAACCAAGATTACACACTGGGACATGCCGTGCCATTATGCAGAATTTTATTGTACGGCCTTTTAACTTGCAGGGATGGACACTCCTGAATGTCTTAATTATAGGCTACCCCGACTTTGTCTCCTATTTCTATCATGTTAAATATTAACCACTATCAGTATCGACTGTGAGTAGGCATAATAATAACACTTATTCAACTGCCAATTTACTATTAGTTCCCTTCAATAACCTAACCTAAGTTTGGTTTACCTTTATTTGCTTCCTCTGTAAACGCCGTCACGGCCATGTGGCTATTGCTAAGGATCATTAGTAACAATTGATAACATAATAAAAGGCTAATTAAATCGTTTATGGAGCGGAACACTGATTAAGACAGCAGTTTGAACCCGATGTATGGCACCATACTTGGCTGTGTCATCACCCAGTTCCATGGTTGGTGCAGGCAATAGATGTTGTACACTATTCTCTATGTACACAAATATTCCAACATTACCACAGGTTAAATAAGTGAGTGTGGCAATTTTTAGAATGAATCAAACCACTGTTTACTTTCTTTCATGCCGAAAGGTTCTCCAAGTTATTTTTTTATGATTCATAAATACTTTCCTAACCCTAAATTTAAAAAAAATACTCTGATCTTGTAGGTTACAAGATCAGAGTATTTAAAAAAAATCTAAATCAAATCAAATTTTATTTGTCACATACACATGGTTAGCAGATGTTAATGCGAGTGTAGCGAAATGCTTGTGCTTCTAGTTCCGACAATGCAGTAATAACAAGTAATCTAACTAACAATTCCAAAACTACTGTCTTGTACACAGTGTAAGGGGATAAAGAATATGTACATAAGGATATATGAATTGATGGTACAGAGCAGCATAGGCAAGATACAGTAGATGGTATCGAGTACAGTATGTACAAATGAGATGAGTATGTAAACAAAGTGGCATAGTTTAAAGTGGCTAGTGATACATGTATTACATAAGGATACAGTCGATGATATAGAGTACAGTATATACGTATGCATATGAGATGAATAATGTAGGGTAAGTAACATTATATAAGGTAGCATTGTTTAAAGTGGCTAGTGATATATTTACATAATTTCCCATCAATTCCCATTATTAAAGTGGCTGGAGTTGAGTCAGTGTCAGTGTGTTGGCAGCAGCCACTCAGTGTTAGTGGTGGCTGTTTAACAGTCTGATGGCCTTGAGATAGAAGCTGTTTTTCAGTCTCTCGGTCCCAGCTTTGATGCACCTGTACTGACCTCGCCTTCTGGATGATAGCGGGGTGAACAGGCAGTGGCTCGGGTGGTTGATGTCCTTGATGATCTTTATGGCCTTCCTGTGACATCGGGTGGTGTAGGTGTCCTGGAGGGCAGGTAGTTTGCCCCCGGTGATGCGTTGTGCAGACCTCACTACCCTCTGGAGAGCCTTACGGTTGAGGGCGGTGCAGTTGCCATACCAGGCGGTGATACAGCCCGCCAGGATGCTCTCGATTGTGCATCTGTAGAAGTTTGTGAGTGCGTTTGGTGACAAGCCGAATTTCTTCAGCCTCCTGAGGTTGAAGAGGCGCTGCTGCGCCTTCTTCACGATGCTGTCTGTGTGAGCGGACCAATTCAGTTTGTCTGTGATGTGTATGCCGAGGAACTTAAAACTTGCTACCCTCTCCACTACTGTTCCATCGATGTGGATAGGGGGGTGTTCCCTCTGTTGTTTCCTGAAGTCCACAATCATCTCCTTAGTTTTGTTGACGTTGAGTGTGAGGTTATTTTCCTGACACCACACTCCGAGGGCCCTCACCTCCTCCCTGTAGGCCGTCTCGTCGTTGTTGGTAATCAAGCCTACCACTGTTGTGTCGTCCGCAAACTTGATGATTGAGTTGGAGGCGTGCGTGGCCACGCAGTCGTGGGTGAACAGGGAGTACAGGAGAGGGCTCAGAACGCACCCTTGTGGGGCCCCAGTGTTGAGGATCAGCGGGGAGGAGATGTTGTTGCCTACCCTCACCACCTGGGGGCGGCCCGTCAGGAAGTCCAGTACCCAGTTGCACAGGGCGGGGTCGAGACCCAGGGTCTCGAGCTTGATGACGAGCTTGGAGGGTACTATGGTGTTGAATGCCGAGCTGTAGTCGATGAACAGCATTCTCACATAGGTATTCCTCTTGTCCAGATGGGTTAGGGCAGTGTGCAGTATGGTTGAGATTGCATCGTCTGTGGACCTATTTGGGCGGTAAGCAAATTGGAGTGGGTCTAGGGTGTCAGGTAGGGTGGAGGTGATATGGTCCTTGACTAGTCTCTCCAAGCACTTCATGATGACGGATGTGAGTGCTACGGGGCGGTAGTCGTTTAGCTCAGTTACCTTAGCTTTCTTGGGAACAGGAACAATGGTGGCCCTCTTGAAGCATGTGGGAACAGCAGACTGGTATAGGGATTGATTGAATATGTCCGTAAACACACCGGCCAGCTGGTCTGCGCATGCTCTGAGGGCGCGGCTGGGGATGCCGTCTGGGCCTGCAGCCTTGCGAGGGTTAACACGTTTAAATGTCTTACTCACCTCGGCTGCAGTGAAGGAGAGACCGCATGTTTTCGTAGCAGGCCGTGTCAGTGGCACTGTATTGTCCTCAAAGCGGGCAAAAAAGTCATTTAGTCTGCCTGGGAGCAAGACATCCAACTGGTGTTGAAACGGAGACAAATATGCATATATTTAGATATCTTTCCTTCATTGATCCATAATATTCTGAACCCGTTCTCTCAATATATTCTATTGAGTCTGTTGACAAAAACCAAAGTGAAAAGGTGTACTGTATTTAAAGGGATGACTTATTAAGACAAATGTACTGAAAACCCTATTGAATAAAAACTCCACGAGAACATCTGTTGGCCAGCCAGTGGGAAGGTTTCTAGCAGTTCAATTACACTTATTTGGCGTGCGCAAGTGAACCACGCCTACAAAGCCTGTTACGCACCTTAATAAGGTTACTCTGAATACCAACTACTAAAAAGTATATAGGAAAGGCGTAATTTCCTAAATCGGACCCTTAGTGAATACAGGCCCAAACTTAATCTGTGTCTAGGAAACTGGCCTTGAGGGTTGGTCCTGACCTCTCTGCAGGTTGCCGATGGCCTCGTTGTAGTTCTCCAGCTCCAGGTGACACTGGCACAGGAAGAAGTGGGCTTTGACAGAATGGGGGTCCAGTTCCAGCGCGTGCTTGCAGTCCGCCAGGGCTTTGTCGTTCTGCTTGCAGCTTCACTTGGCACAGAGTACGGTTGGTGTAGTACACCGCCACTGAGGGGTTACGGTTCTGTTGGCAAGATGTATACACACACACACACAGGTGCAACCACGCACGTTACATATTGCACAAGCTATTTTTGTAAGAGTGCATCAGACCAAGCTACTTCTATTCTGACATCTATTCAGAGTAGGTGAATAGGACAGTGTCAATATCTCATATCATATAGACTTTCAGTCATCTGAAAAGGTGTAGACATTTTACATCATCATTCCCCTTAAGAGCAGTAGCTTGCTACTCACTATGGTTTTGCTGTAGCAGGTGGCAGCTTCCTGGTACTTGCGGCAGAGGAACAGTTGGTTGCCCTGCTCCTTCAGCTCCTGTGCTGTGGAACTCTTCTCTGGGCTGCTAGCCATCTTCTCTGGTGGCTCTGCAGCGCCCGCTGCGCACTGTTTCCCTATCCTGTTCCCCGTCTCTCCGGCTGGCTAGCTGTCAGGTGAAAGAATGGCCCTGTTCTTTGTCTTCTCACAAACTAGAAAAGAAAGATAGGCAGCATCAGCAACAGTTGCTGCTGCGTGTGGTGAGGTGCTGTTGCAACTCATACATTGAGCCCTCACATTTAAATAGTGCATTCAACCCTGTGTAAATCGGTCAGTTCTTAACATAAACACTTAAAACTCAGGATTCTGTAAAGGCATACCCCAATGAGGATATGTGTTTACCTATAGCTTCCTGTGCCAACCGGAAGTGCCATAATTGGTGTCACAGGGGATGTTTCAAAGGGTTAAAAAAGTCAGATCTTTCCAAAACTTCATGTGTGTGATTAGGCAACCCCCATGAACTGTAAATCAGTCATTTTTCCCATAACATTTCAAAGAAAAACTAAATCACACACAAGCACAGCTTGGAAGGAGGGACACATTGGGGTGCGTAGAGACATACACTGAGATATACATTAGTTAGCTTTGTTCGAGCTAAAAAAGAACCGTCAGAACTAGAGTTACGAAACTTTAGAAACCTGTTCTAGACCCCAGGTCGATAGTGCGTGGTGAGGTACGTGGCTCTAGAAGGTTCTCGGACCGAAAAAGTTGTGGGAAAATGGCGTAAGGACAACAAAGTCAAGGTATTGGAGTTGTCATCACAGAGCCCTGACCTCAATCCTATAGAAAATGTGTGGGCAGAACTGAAAAAGCGTGTGCGAGCAAAGAGGCCGACAAACCTGACTCCGTTACACCAGCTGTCAGGTGGAATGGGCCAAAATGTAGGAATATCAGTGCAGACATTTTGCTCATATTTTGCCCAAAAGCCTAGCTCCCGGTCCCTCCCTCACCTCTCCTTCTCTGCTAGGATAAGTTTGGTGAGATATGCATGCAGCTTGTTCTCCTGGTTGATGCGCTTCTCCTCAATGCTATTCCAGCGCTTCTTCTTAGCGACCCGCAGGGCACTCGGGATGTCGTCTCCAAAGTTCAGTCTCTGCTCCTTGACCAGATTGTAAGCTGCCGACAGAAAAGGTCCAGACATGAATGTAATACTGCCTCAGAGATGCCTAGTACTGGGTATAGTTAGAATGTTGACAGCATTATAAATTGCACTCGACCCAATACTGCACATCTACAGTGCATTCAGAAAGTATTCAGACCCCTTCACTTTTTCCACATTGTTATGTTACAGCGTAACTAACAATATATTAATACATTTTTCCCCTCAATCTACACACAACACCCCATAATGACACAACAAAAACAGGTTTAGAAATGTTTGCAAAAACAGAAATACCTTATTTACATAAGTATTCAGACCATTTGCTATGATACTGGAAATTGAGCTGTGCATCATGTTTCCATTGATCATCCTTGAGGTAGTTCTACAACTTGAAGGCCTCTCAGACATGAGAAACAATATTTTCTGGGCTGATGAAACCAAGATTACACACTGGGACATGCCGTGCCATTATGCAGAATTTTATTGTACGGCCTTTTAACTTGCAGGGATGGACACTCCTGAATGTCTTAATTATAGGCTACCCCGACTTTGTCTCCTATTTCTATCATGTTAAATATTAACCACTATCAGTATCGACTGTGAGTAGGCATAATAATAACACTTATTCAACTGCCAATTTACTATTAGTTCCCTTCAATAACCTAACCTAAGTTTGGTTTACCTTTATTTGCTTCCTCTGTAAACGCCGTCACGGCCATGTGGCTATTGCTAAGGATCATTAGTAACAATTGATAACATAATAAAAGGCTAATTAAATCGTTTATGGAGCGGAACACTGATTAAGACAGCAGTTTGAACCCGATGTATGGCACCATACTTGGCTGTGTCATCACCCAGTTCCATGGTTGGTGCAGGCAATAGATGTTGTACACTATTCTCTATGTACACAAATATTCCAACATTACCACAGGTTAAATAAGTGAGTGTGGCAATTTTTAGAATGAATCAAACCACTGTTTACTTTCTTTCATGCCGAAAGGTTCTCCAAGTTATTTTTTTATGATTCATAAATACTTTCCTAACCCTAAATTTAAAAAAAATACTCTGATCTTGTAGGTTACAAGATCAGAGTATTTAAAAAAAATCTAAATCAAATCAAATTTTATTTGTCACATACACATGGTTAGCAGATGTTAATGCGAGTGTAGCGAAATGCTTGTGCTTCTAGTTCCGACAATGCAGTAATAACAAGTAATCTAACTAACAATTCCAAAACTACTGTCTTGTACACAGTGTAAGGGGATAAAGAATATGTACATAAGGATATATGAATTGATGGTACAGAGCAGCATAGGCAAGATACAGTAGATGGTATCGAGTACAGTATGTACAAATGAGATGAGTATGTAAACAAAGTGGCATAGTTTAAAGTGGCTAGTGATACATGTATTACATAAGGATACAGTCGATGATATAGAGTACAGTATATACGTATGCATATGAGATGAATAATGTAGGGTAAGTAACATTATATAAGGTAGCATTGTTTAAAGTGGCTAGTGATATATTTACATAATTTCCCATCAATTCCCATTATTAAAGTGGCTGGAGTTGAGTCAGTGTCAGTGTGTTGGCAGCAGCCACTCAGTGTTAGTGGTGGCTGTTTAACAGTCTGATGGCCTTGAGATAGAAGCTGTTTTTCAGTCTCTCGGTCCCAGCTTTGATGCACCTGTACTGACCTCGCCTTCTGGATGATAGCGGGGTGAACAGGCAGTGGCTCGGGTGGTTGATGTCCTTGATGATCTTTATGGCCTTCCTGTGACATCGGGTGGTGTAGGTGTCCTGGAGGGCAGGTAGTTTGCCCCCGGTGATGCGTTGTGCAGACCTCACTACCCTCTGGAGAGCCTTACGGTTGAGGGCGGTGCAGTTGCCATACCAGGCGGTGATACAGCCCGCCAGGATGCTCTCGATTGTGCATCTGTAGAAGTTTGTGAGTGCTTTTGGTGACAAGCCGAATTTCTTCAGCCTCCTGAGGTTGAAGAGGCGCTGCTGCGCCTTCTTCACGATGCTGTCTGTGTGAGCGGACCAATTCAGTTTGTCTGTGATGTGTATGCCGAGGAACTTAAAACTTGCTACCCTCTCCACTACTGTTCCATCGATGTGGATAGGGGGGTGTTCCCTCTGTTGTTTCCTGAAGTCCACAATCATCTCCTTAGTTTTGTTGACGTTGAGTGTGAGGTTATTTTCCTGACACCACACTCCGAGGGCCCTCACCTCCTCCCTGTAGGCCGTCTCGTCGTTGTTGGTAATCAAGCCTACCACTGTTGTGTCGTCCGCAAACTTGATGATTGAGTTGGAGGCGTGCGTGGCCACGCAGTCGTGGGTGAACAGGGAGTACAGGAGAGGGCTCAGAACGCACCCTTGTGGGGCCCCAGTGTTGAGGATCAGCGGGGAGGAGATGTTGTTGCCTACCCTCACCACCTGGGGGCGGCCCGTCAGGAAGTCCAGTACCCAGTTGCACAGGGCGGGGTCGAGACCCAGGGTCTCGAGCTTGATGACGAGCTTGGAGGGTACTATGGTGTTGAATGCCGAGCTGTAGTCGATGAACAGCATTCTCACATAGGTATTCCTCTTGTCCAGATGGGTTAGGGCAGTGTGCAGTATGGTTGAGATTGCATCGTCTGTGGACCTATTTGGGCGGTAAGCAAATTGGAGTGGGTCTAGGGTGTCAGGTAGGGTGGAGGTGATATGGTCCTTGACTAGTCTCTCCAAGCACTTCATGATGACGGATGTGAGTGCTACGGGGCGGTAGTCGTTTAGCTCAGTTACCTTAGCTTTCTTGGGAACAGGAACAATGGTGGCCCTCTTGAAGCATGTGGGAACAGCAGACTGGTATAGGGATTGATTGAATATGTCCGTAAACACACCGGCCAGCTGGTCTGCGCATGCTCTGAGGGCGCGGCTGGGGATGCCGTCTGGGCCTGCAGCCTTGCGAGGGTTAACACGTTTAAATGTCTTACTCACCTCGGCTGCAGTGAAGGAGAGACCGCATGTTTTCGTAGCAGGCCGTGTCAGTGGCACTGTATTGTCCTCAAAGCGGGCAAAAAAGTCATTTAGTCTGCCTGGGAGCAAGACATCCAACTGGTGTTGAAACGGAGACAAATATGCATATATTTAGATATCTTTCCTTCATTGATCCATAATATTCTGAACCCGTTCTCTCAATATATTCTATTGAGTCTGTTGACAAAAACCAAAGTGAAAAGGTGTACTGTATTTAAAGGGATGACTTATTAAGACAAATGTACTGAAAACCCTATTGAATAAAAACTCCACGAGAACATCTGTTGGCCAGCCAGTGGGAAGGTTTCTAGCAGTTCAATTACACTTATTTGGCGTGCGCAAGTGAACCACGCCTACAAAGCCTGTTACGCACCTTAATAAGGTTACTCTGAATACCAACTACTAAAAAGTATATAGGAAAGGCGTAATTTCCTAAATCGGACCCTTAGTGAATACAGGCCCAAACTTAATCTGTGTCTAGGAAACTGGCCTTGAGGGTTGGTCCTGACCTCTCTGCAGGTTGCCGATGGCCTCGTTGTAGTTCTCCAGCTCCAGGTGACACTGGCACAGGAAGAAGTGGGCTTTGACAGAATGGGGGTCCAGTTCCAGCGCGTGCTTGCAGTCCGCCAGGGCTTTGTCGTTCTGCTTGCAGCTTCACTTGGCACAGAGTACGGTTGGTGTAGTACACCGCCACTGAGGGGTTACGGTTCTGTTGGCAAGATGTATACACACACACACACAGGTGCAACCACGCACGTTACATATTGCACAAGCTATTTTTGTAAGAGTGCATCAGACCAAGCTACTTCTATTCTGACATCTATTCAGAGTAGGTGAATAGGACAGTGTCAATATCTCATATCATATAGACTTTCAGTCATCTGAAAAGGTGTAGACATTTTACATCATCATTCCCCTTAAGAGCAGTAGCTTGCTACTCACTATGGTTTTGCTGTAGCAGGTGGCAGCTTCCTGGTACTTGCGGCAGAGGAACAGTTGGTTGCCCTGCTCCTTCAGCTCCTGTGCTGTGGAACTCTTCTCTGGGCTGCTAGCCATCTTCTCTGGTGGCTCTGCAGCGCCCGCTGCGCACTGTTTCCCTATCCTGTTCCCCGTCTCTCCGGCTGGCTAGCTGTCAGGTGAAAGAATGGCCCTGTTCTTTGTCTTCTCACAAACTAGAAAAGAAAGATAGGCAGCATCAGCAACAGTTGCTGCTGCGTGTGGTGAGGTGCTGTTGCAACTCATACATTGAGCCCTCACATTTAAATAGTGCATTCAACCCTGTGTAAATCGGTCAGTTCTTAACATAAACACTTAAAACTCAGGATTCTGTAAAGGCATACCCCAATGAGGATATGTGTTTACCTATAGCTTCCTGTGCCAACCGGAAGTGCCATAATTGGTGTCACAGGGGATGTTTCAAAGGGTTAAAAAAGTCAGATCTTTCCAAAACTTCATGTGTGTGATTAGGCAACCCCCATGAACTGTAAATCAGTCATTTTTCCCATAACATTTCAAAGAAAAACTAAATCACACACAAGCACAGCTTGGAAGGAGGGACACATTGGGGTGCGTAGAGACATACACTGAGATATACATTAGTTAGCTTTGTTCGAGCTAAAAAAGAACCGTCAGAACTAGAGTTACGAAACTTTAGAAACCTGTTCTAGACCCCAGGTTGATAGTGCGTGGTGAGGTACGTGGCTCTAGAAGGTTCTCGGACCGAAAAAGTTGTGGGAAAATGGCGTAAGGACAACAAAGTCAAGGTATTGGAGTTGTCATCACAGAGCCCTGACCTCAATCCTATAGAAAATGTGTGGGCAGAACTGAAAAAGCGTGTGCGAGCAAAGAGGCCGACAAACCTGACTCCGTTACACCAGCTGTCAGGTGGAATGGGCCAAAATGTAGGAATATCAGTGCAGACATTTTGCTCATATTTTGCCCAAAAGCCTAGCTCCCGGTCCCTCCCTCACCTCTCCATCTCTGCTAGGATAAGTTTGGTGAGATATGCATGCAGCTTGTTCTCCTGGTTGATGCGCTTCTCCTCAATGCTATTCCAGCGCTTCTTCTTAGCGACCCGCAGGGCACTCGGGATGTCGTCTCCAAAGTTCAGTCTCTGCTCCTTGACCAGATTGTAAGCTGCCGACAGAAAAGGTCCAGACATGAATGTAATACTGCCTCAGAGATGCCTAGTACTGGGTATAGTTAGAATGTTGACAGCATTATAAATTGCACTCGACCCAATACTGCACATCTACAGTGCATTCAGAAAGTATTCAGACCCCTTCACTTTTTCCACATTGTTATGTTACAGCGTAACTAACAATATATTAATACATTTTTCCCCTCAATCTACACACAACACCCCATAATGACACAACAAAAACAGGTTTAGAAATGTTTGCAAAAACAGAAATACCTTATTTACATAAGTATTCAGACCATTTGCTATGATACTGGAAATTGAGCTGTGCATCATGTTTCCATTGATCATCCTTGAGGTAGTTCTACAACTTGAAGGCCTCTCAGACATGAGAAACAATATTTTCTGGGCTGATGAAACCAAGATTACACACTGGGACATGCCGTGCCATTATGCAGAATTTTATTGTACGGCCTTTTAACTTGCAGGGATGGACACTCCTGAATGTCTTAATTATAGGCTACCCCGACTTTGTCTCCTATTTCTATCATGTTAAATATTAACCACTATCAGTATCGACTGTGAGTAGGCATAATAATAACACTTATTCAACTGCCAATTTACTATTAGTTCCCTTCAATAACCTAACCTAAGTTTGGTTTACCTTTATTTGCTTCCTCTGTAAACGCCGTCACGGCCATGTGGCTATTGCTAAGGATCATTAGTAACAATTGATAACATAATAAAAGGCTAATTAAATCGTTTATGGAGCGGAACACTGATTAAGACAGCAGTTTGAACCCGATGTATGGCACCATACTTGGCTGTGTCATCACCCAGTTCCATGGTTGGTGCAGGCAATAGATGTTGTACACTATTCTCTATGTACACAAATATTCCAACATTACCACAGGTTAAATGAGTGTGGCAATTTTTTGAATGAATCAAACCACTGTTTACTTTCTTTCATGCCGAAAGGTTCTCCAAGTTATTTTTTTATGATTCATAAATACTTTCCTAACCCTAAATTTAAAAAAAATACTCTGATCTTGTAGGTTACAAGATCAGAGTATTTAAAAAAAATCTAAATCAAATCAAATTTTATTTGTCACATACACATGGTTAGCAGATGTTAATGCGAGTGTAGCGAAATGCTTGTGCTTCTAGTTCCGACAATGCAGTAATAACAAGTAATCTAACTAACAATTCCAAAACTACTGTCTTGTACACAGTGTAAGGGGATAAAGAATATGTACATAAGGATATATGAATTGATGGTACAGAGCAGCATAGGCAAGATACAGTAGATGGTATCGAGTACAGTATGTACAAATGAGATGAGTATGTAAACAAAGTGGCATAGTTTAAAGTGGCTAGTGATACATGTATTACATAAGGATACAGTCGATGATATAGAGTACAGTATATACGTATGCATATGAGATGAATAATGTAGGGTAAGTAACATTATATAAGGTAGCATTGTTTAAAGTGGCTAGTGATATATTTACATAATTTCCCATCAATTCCCATTATTAAAGTGGCTGGAGTTGAGTCAGTGTCAGTGTGTTGGCAGCAGCCACTCAGTGTTAGTGGTGGCTGTTTAACAGTCTGATGGCCTTGAGATAGAAGCTGTTTTTCAGTCTCTCGGTCCCAGCTTTGATGCACCTGTACTGACCTCGCCTTCTGGATGATAGCGGGGTGAACAGGCAGTGGCTCGGGTGGTTGATGTCCTTGATGATCTTTATGGCCTTCCTGTGACATCGGGTGGTGTAGGTGTCCTGGAGGGCAGGTAGTTTGCCCCCGGTGATGCGTTGTGCAGACCTCACTACCCTCTGGAGAGCCTTACGGTTGAGGGCGGTGCAGTTGCCATACCAGGCGGTGATACAGCCCGCCAGGATGCTCTCGATTGTGCATCTGTAGAAGTTTGTGAGTGCTTTTGGTGACAAGCCGAATTTCTTCAGCCTCCTGAGGTTGAAGAGGCGCTGCTGCGCCTTCTTCACGATGCTGTCTGTGTGAGCGGACCAATTCAGTTTGTCTGTGATGTGTATGCCGAGGAACTTAAAACTTGCTACCCTCTCCACTACTGTTCCATCGATGTGGATAGGGGGGTGTTCCCTCTGTTGTTTCCTGAAGTCCACAATCATCTCCTTAGTTTTGTTGACGTTGAGTGTGAGGTTATTTTCCTGACACCACACTCCGAGGGCCCTCACCTCCTCCCTGTAGGCCGTCTCGTCGTTGTTGGTAATCAAGCCTACCACTGTTGTGTCGTCCGCAAACTTGATGATTGAGTTGGAGGCGTGCGTGGCCACGCAGTCGTGGGTGAACAGGGAGTACAGGAGAGGGCTCAGAACGCACCCTTGTGGGGCCCCAGTGTTGAGGATCAGCGGGGAGGAGATGTTGTTGCCTACCCTCACCACCTGGGGGCGGCCCGTCAGGAAGTCCAGTACCCAGTTGCACAGGGCGGGGTCGAGACCCAGGGTCTCGAGCTTGATGACGAGCTTGGAGGGTACTATGGTGTTGAATGCCGAGCTGTAGTCGATGAACAGCATTCTCACATAGGTATTCCTCTTGTCCAGATGGGTTAGGGCAGTGTGCAGTATGGTTGAGATTGCATCGTCTGTGGACCTATTTGGGCGGTAAGCAAATTGGAGTGGGTCTAGGGTGTCAGGTAGGGTGGAGGTGATATGGTCCTTGACTAGTCTCTCCAAGCACTTCATGATGACGGATGTGAGTGCTACGGGGCGGTAGTCGTTTAGCTCAGTTACCTTAGCTTTCTTGGGAACAGGAACAATGGTGGCCCTCTTGAAGCATGTGGGAACAGCAGACTGGTATAGGGATTGATTGAATTTGTCCGTAAACACACCGGCCAGCTGGTCTGCGCATGCTCTGAGGGCGCGGCTGGGGATGCCGTCTGGGCCTGCAGCCTTGCGAGGGTTAACACGTTTAAATGTCTTACTCACCTCGGCTGCAGTGAAGGAGAGACCGCATGTTTTCGTAGCAGGCCGTGTCAGTGGCACTGTATTGTCCTCAAAGCGGGCAAAAAAGTCATTTAGTCTGCCTGGGAGCAAGACATCCAACTGGTGTTGAAACGGAGACAAATATGCATATATTTAGATATCTTTCCTTCATTGATCCATAATATTCTGAACCCGTTCTCTCAATATATTCTATTGAGTCTGTTGACAAAAACCAAAGTGAAAAGGTGTACTGTATTTAAAGGGATGACTTATTAAGACAAATGTACTGAAAACCCTATTGAATAAAAACTCCACGAGAACATCTGTTGGCCAGCCAGTGGGAAGGTTTCTAGCAGTTCAATTACACTTATTTGGCGTGCGCAAGTGAACCACGCCTACAAAGCCTGTTACGCACCTTAATAAGGTTACTCTGAATACCAACTACTAAAAAGTATATAGGAAAGGCGTAATTTCCTAAATCGGACCCTTAGTGAATACAGGCCCAAACTTAATCTGTGTCTAGGAAACTGGCCTTGAGGGTTGGTCCTGACCTCTCTGCAGGTTGCCGATGGCCTCGTTGTAGTTCTCCAGCTCCAGGTGACACTGGCACAGGAAGAAGTGGGCTTTGACAGAATGGGGGTCCAGTTCCAGCGCGTGCTTGCAGTCCGCCAGGGCTTTGTCGTTCTGCTTGCAGCTTCACTTGGCACAGAGTACGGTTGGTGTAGTACACCGCCACTGAGGGGTTACGGTTCTGTTGGCAAGATGTATACACACACACACACAGGTGCAACCACGCACGTTACATATTGCACAAGCTATTTTTGTAAGAGTGCATCAGACCAAGCTACTTCTATTCTGACATCTATTCAGAGTAGGTGAATAGGACAGTGTCAATATCTCATATCATATAGACTTTCAGTCATCTGAAAAGGTGTAGACATTTTACATCATCATTCCCCTTAAGAGCAGTAGCTTGCTACTCACTATGGTTTTGCTGTAGCAGGTGGCAGCTTCCTGGTACTTGCGGCAGAGGAACAGTTGGTTGCCCTGCTCCTTCAGCTCCTGTGCTGTGGAACTCTTCTCTGGGCTGCTAGCCATCTTCTCTGGTGGCTCTGCAGCGCCCGCTGCGCACTGTTTCCCTATCCTGTTCCCCGTCTCTCCGGCTGGCTAGCTGTCAGGTGAAAGAATGGCCCTGTTCTTTGTCTTCTCACAAACTAGAAAAGAAAGATAGGCAGCATCAGCAACAGTTGCTGCTGCGTGTGGTGAGGTGCTGTTGCAACTCATACATTGAGCCCTCACATTTAAATAGTGCATTCAACCCTGTGTAAATCGGTCAGTTCTTAACATAAACACTTAAAACTCAGGATTCTGTAAAGGCATACCCCAATGAGGATATGTGTTTACCTATAGCTTCCTGTGCCAACCGGAAGTGCCATAATTGGTGTCACAGGGGATGTTTCAAAGGGTTAAAAAAGTCAGATCTTTCCAAAACTTCATGTGTGTGATTAGGCAACCCCCATGAACTGTAAATCAGTCATTTTTCCCATAACATTTCAAAGAAAAACTAAATCACACACAAGCACAGCTTGGAAGGAGGGACACATTGGGGTGCGTAGAGACATACACTGAGATATACATTAGTTAGCTTTGTTCGAGCTAAAAAAGAACCGTCAGAACTAGAGTTACGAAACTTTAGAAACCTGTTCTAGACCCCAGGTCGATAGTGCGTGGTGAGGTACGTGGCTCTAGAAGGTTCTCGGACCGAAAAAGTTGTGGGAAAATGGCGTAAGGACAACAAAGTCAAGGTATTGGAGTTGTCATCACAGAGCCCTGACCTCAATCCTATAGAAAATGTGTGGGCAGAACTGAAAAAGCGTGTGCGAGCAAAGAGGCCGACAAACCTGACTCCGTTACACCAGCTGTCAGGTGGAATGGGCCAAAATGTAGGAATATCAGTGCAGACATTTTGCTCATATTTTGCCCAAAAGCCTAGCTCCCGGTCCCTCCCTCACCTCTCCTTCTCTGCTAGGATAAGTTTGGTGAGATATGCATGCAGCTTGTTCTCCTGGTTGATGCGCTTCTCCTCAATGCTATTCCAGCGCTTCTTCTTAGCGACCCGCAGGGCACTCGGGATGTCGTCTCCAAAGTTCAGTCTCTGCTCCTTGACCAGATTGTAAGCTGCCGACAGAAAAGGTCCAGACATGAATGTAATACTGCCTCAGAGATGCCTAGTACTGGGTATAGTTAGAATGTTGACAGCATTATAAATTGCACTCGACCCAATACTGCACATCTACAGTGCATTCAGAAAGTATTCAGACCCCTTCACTTTTTCCACATTGTTATGTTACAGCGTAACTAACAATATATTAATACATTTTTCCCCTCAATCTACACACAACACCCCATAATGACACAACAAAAACAGGTTTAGAAATGTTTGCAAAAACAGAAATACCTTATTTACATAAGTATTCAGACCATTTGCTATGATACTGGAAATTGAGCTGTGCATCATGTTTCCATTGATCATCCTTGAGGTAGTTCTACAACTTGAAGGCCTCTCAGACATGAGAAACAATATTTTCTGGGCTGATGAAACCAAGATTACACACTGGGACATGCCGTGCCATTATGCAGAATTTTATTGTACGGCCTTTTAACTTGCAGGGATGGACACTCCTGAATGTCTTAATTATAGGCTACCCCGACTTTGTCTCCTATTTCTATCATGTTAAATATTAACCACTATCAGTATCGACTGTGAGTAGGCATAATAATAACACTTATTCAACTGCCAATTTACTATTAGTTCCCTTCAATAACCTAACCTAAGTTTGGTTTACCTTTATTTGCTTCCTCTGTAAACGCCGTCACGGCCATGTGGCTATTGCTAAGGATCATTAGTAACAATTGATAACATAATAAAAGGCTAATTAAATCGTTTATGGAGCGGAACACTGATTAAGACAGCAGTTTGAACCCGATGTATGGCACCATACTTGGCTGTGTCATCACCCAGTTCCATGGTTGGTGCAGGCAATAGATGTTGTACACTATTCTCTATGTACACAAATATTCCAACATTACCACAGGTTAAATAAGTGAGTGTGGCAATTTTTAGAATGAATCAAACCACTGTTTACTTTCTTTCATGCCGAAAGGTTCTCCAAGTTATTTTTTTATGATTCATAAATACTTTCCTAACCCTAAATTTTAAAAAAATACTCTGATCTTGTAGGTTACAAGATCAGAGTATTTAAAAAAAATCTAAATCAAATCAAATTTTATTTGTCACATACACATGGTTAGCAGATGTTAATGCGAGTGTAGCGAAATGCTTGTGCTTCTAGTTCCGACAATGCAGTAATAACAAGTAATCTAACTAACAATTCCAAAACTACTGTCTTGTACACAGTGTAAGGGGATAAAGAATATGTACATAAGGATATATGAATTGATGGTACAGAGCAGCATAGGCAAGATACAGTAGATGGTATCGAGTACAGTATGTACAAATGAGATGAGTATGTAAACAAAGTGGCATAGTTTAAAGTGGCTAGTGATACATGTATTACATAAGGATACAGTCGATGATATAGAGTACAGTATATACGTATGCATATGAGATGAATAATGTAGGGTAAGTAACATTATATAAGGTAGCATTGTTTAAAGTGGCTAGTGATATATTTACATAATTTCCCATCAATTCCCATTATTAAAGTGGCTGGAGTTGAGTCAGTGTCAGTGTGTTGGCAGCAGCCACTCAGTGTTAGTGGTGGCTGTTTAACAGTCTGATGGCCTTGAGATAGAAGCTGTTTTTCAGTCTCTCGGTCCCAGCTTTGATGCACCTGTACTGACCTCGCCTTCTGGATGATAGCGGGGTGAACAGGCAGTGGCTCGGGTGGTTGATGTCCTTGATGATCTTTATGGCCTTCCTGTGACATCGGGTGGTGTAGGTGTCCTGGAGGGCAGGTAGTTTGCCCCCGGTGATGCGTTGTGCAGACCTCACTACCCTCTGGAGAGCCTTACGGTTGAGGGCGGTGCAGTTGCCATACCAGGCGGTGATACAGCCCGCCAGGATGCTCTCGATTGTGCATCTGTAGAAGTTTGTGAGTGCTTTTGGTGACAAGCCGAATTTCTTCAGCCTCCTGAGGTTGAAGAGGCGCTGCTGCGCCTTCTTCACGATGCTGTCTGTGTGAGCGGACCAATTCAGTTTGTCTGTGATGTGTATGCCGAGGAACTTAAAACTTGCTACCCTCTCCACTACTGTTCCATCGATGTGGATAGGGGGGTGTTCCCTCTGTTGTTTCCTGAAGTCCACAATCATCTCCTTAGTTTTGTTGACGTTGAGTGTGAGGTTATTTTCCTGACACCACACTCCGAGGGCCCTCACCTCCTCCCTGTAGGCCGTCTCGTCGTTGTTGGTAATCAAGCCTACCACTGTTGTGTCGTCCGCAAACTTGATGATTGAGTTGGAGGCGTGCGTGGCCACGCAGTCGTGGGTGAACAGGGAGTACAGGAGAGGGCTCAGAACGCACCCTTGTGGGGCCCCAGTGTTGAGGATCAGCGGGGAGGAGATGTTGTTGCCTACCCTCACCACCTGGGGGCGGCCCGTCAGGAAGTCCAGTACCCAGTTGCACAGGGCGGTGTCGAGACCCAGGGTCTCGAGCTTGATGACGAGCTTGGAGGGTACTATGGTGTTGAATGCCGAGCTGTAGTCGATGAACAGCATTCTCACATAGGTATTCCTCTTGTCCAGATGGGTTAGGGCAGTGTGCAGTATGGTTGAGATTGCATCGTCTGTGGACCTATTTGGGCGGTAAGCAAATTGGAGTGGGTCTAGGGTGTCAGGTAGGGTGGAGGTGATATGGTCCTTGACTAGTCTCTCCAAGCACTTCATGATGACGGATGTGAGTGCTACGGGGCGGTAGTCGTTTAGCTCAGTTACCTTAGCTTTCTTGGGAACAGGAACAATGGTGGCCCTCTTGAAGCATGTGGGAACAGCAGACTGGTATAGGGATTGATTGAATATGTCCGTAAACACACCGGCCAGCTGGTCTGCGCATGCTCTGAGGGCGCGGCTGGGGATGCCGTCTGGGCCTGCAGCCTTGCGAGGGTTAACACGTTTAAATGTCTTACTCACCTCGGCTGCAGTGAAGGAGAGACCGCATGTTTTCGTAGCAGGCCGTGTCAGTGGCACTGTATTGTCCTCAAAGCGGGCAAAAAAGTCATTTAGTCTGCCTGGGAGCAAGACATCCAACTGGTGTTGAAACGGAGACAAATATGCATATATTTAGATATCTTTCCTTCATTGATCCATAATATTCTGAACCCGTTCTCTCAATATATTCTATTGAGTCTGTTGACAAAAACCAAAGTGAAAAGGTGTACTGTATTTAAAGGGATGACTTATTAAGACAAATGTACTGAAAACCCTATTGAATAAAAACTCCACGAGAACATCTGTTGGCCAGCCAGTGGGAAGGTTTCTAGCAGTTCAATTACACTTATTTGGCGTGCGCAAGTGAACCACGCCTACAAAGCCTGTTACGCACCTTAATAAGGTTACTCTGAATACCAACTACTAAAAACTATATAGGAAAGGCGTAATTTCCTAAATCGGACCCTTAGTGAATACAGGCCCAAACTTAATCTGTGTCTAGGAAACTGGCCTTGAGGGTTGGTCCTGACCTCTCTGCAGGTTGCCGATGGCCTCGTTGTAGTTCTCCAGCTCCAGGTGACACTGGCACAGGAAGAAGTGGGCTTTGACAGAATGGGGGTCCAGTTCCAGCGCGTGCTTGCAGTCCGCCAGGGCTTTGTCGTTCTGCTTGCAGCTTCACTTGGCACAGAGTACGGTTGGTGTAGTACACCGCCACTGAGGGGTTACGGTTCTGTTGGCAAGATGTATACACACACACACACAGGTGCAACCACGCACGTTACATATTGCACAAGCTATTTTTGTAAGAGTGCATCAGACCAAGCTACTTCTATTCTGACATCTATTCAGAGTAGGTGAATAGGACAGTGTCAATATCTCATATCATATAGACTTTCAGTCATCTGAAAAGGTGTAGACATTTTACATCATCATTCCCCTTAAGAGCAGTAGCTTGCTACTCACTATGGTTTTGCTGTAGCAGGTGGCAGCTTCCTGGTACTTGCGGCAGAGGAACAGTTGGTTGCCCTGCTCCTTCAGCTCCTGTGCTGTGGAACTCTTCTCTGGGCTGCTAGCCATCTTCTCTGGTGGCTCTGCAGCGCCCGCTGCGCACTGTTTCCCTATCCTGTTCCCCGTCTCTCCGGCTGGCTAGCTGTCAGGTGAAAGAATGGCCCTGTTCTTTGTCTTCTCACAAACTAGAAAAGAAAGATAGGCAGCATCAGCAACAGTTGCTGCTGCGTGTGGTGAGGTGCTGTTGCAACTCATACATTGAGCCCTCACATTTAAATAGTGCATTCAACCCTGTGTAAATCGGTCAGTTCTTAACATAAACACTTAAAACTCAGGATTCTGTAAAGGCATACCCCAATGAGGATATGTGTTTACCTATAGCTTCCTGTGCCAACCGGAAGTGCCATAATTGGTGTCACAGGGGATGTTTCAAAGGGTTAAAAAAGTCAGATCTTTCCAAAACTTCATGTGTGTGATTAGGCAACCCCCATGAACTGTAAATCAGTCATTTTTCCCATAACATTTCAAAGAAAAACTAAATCACACACAAGCACAGCTTGGAAGGAGGGACACATTGGGGTGCGTAGAGACATACACTGAGATATACATTAGTTAGCTTTGTTCGAGCTAAAAAAGAACCGTCAGAACTAGAGTTACGAAACTTTAGAAACCTGTTCTAGACCCCAGGTCGATAGTGCGTGGTGAGGTACGTGGCTCTAGAAGGTTCTCGGACCGAAAAAGTTGTGGGAAAATGGCGTAAGGACAACAAAGTCAAGGTATTGGAGTTGTCATCACAGAGCCCTGACCTCAATCCTATAGAAAATGTGTGGGCAGAACTGAAAAAGCGTGTGCGAGCAAAGAGGCCGACAAACCTGACTCCGTTACACCAGCTGTCAGGTGGAATGGGCCAAAATGTAGGAATATCAGTGCAGACATTTTGCTCATATTTTGCCCAAAAGCCTAGCTCCCGGTCCCTCCCTCACCTCTCCTTCTCTGCTAGGATAAGTTTGGTGAGATATGCATGCAGCTTGTTCTCCTGGTTGATGCGCTTCTCCTCAATGCTATTCCAGCGCTTCTTCTTAGCGACCCGCAGGGCACTCGGGATGTCGTCTCCAAAGTTCAGTCTCTGCTCCTTGACCAGATTGTAAGCTGCCGACAGAAAAGGTCCAGACATGAATGTAATACTGCCTCAGAGATGCCTAGTACTGGGTATAGTTAGAATGTTGACAGCATTATAAATTGCACTCGACCCAATACTGCACATCTACAGTGCATTCAGAAAGTATTCAGACCCCTTCACTTTTTCCACATTGTTATGTTACAGCGTAACTAACAATATATGAATACATTTTTCCCCTCAATCTACACACAACACCCCATAATGACACAACAAAAACAGGTTTAGAAATGTTTGCAAAAACAGAAATACCTTATTTACATAAGTATTCAGACCATTTGCTATGATACTGGAAATTGAGCTGTGCATCATGTTTCCATTGATCATCCTTGAGGTAGTTCTACAACTTGAAGGCCTCTCAGACATGAGAAACAATATTTTCTGGGCTGATGAAACCAAGATTACACACTGGGACATGCCGTGCCATTATGCAGAATTTTATTGTACGGCCTTTTAACTTGCAGGGATGGACACTCCTGAATGTCTTAATTATAGGCTACCCCGACTTTGTCTCCTATTTCTATCATGTTAAATATTAACCACTATCAGTATCGACTGTGAGTAGGCATAATAATAACACTTATTCAACTGCCAATTTACTATTAGTTCCCTTCAATAACCTAACCTAAGTTTGGTTTACCTTTATTTGCTTCCTCTGTAAACGCCGTCACGGCCATGTGGCTATTGCTAAGGATCATTAGTAACAATTGATAACATAATAAAAGGCTAATTAAATCGTTTATGGAGCGGAACACTGATTAAGACAGCAGTTTGAACCCGATGTATGGCACCATACTTGGCTGTGTCATCACCCAGTTCCATGGTTGGTGCAGGCAATAGATGTTGTACACTATTCTCTATGTACACAAATATTCCAACATTACCACAGGTTAAATAAGTGAGTGTGGCAATTTTTAGAATGAATCAAACCACTGTTTACTTTCTTTCATGCCGAAAGGTTCTCCAAGTTATTTTTTTATGATTCATAAATACTTTCCTAACCCTAAATTTAAAAAAAATACTCTGATCTTGTAGGTTACAAGATCAGAGTATTTAAAAAAAATCTAAATCAAATCAAATTTTATTTGTCACATACACATGGTTAGCAGATGTTAATGCGAGTGTAGCGAAATGCTTGTGCTTCTAGTTCCGACAATGCAGTAATAACAAGTAATCTAACTAACAATTCCAAAACTACTGTCTTGTACACAGTGTAAGGGGATAAAGAATATGTACATAAGGATATATGAATTGATGGTACAGAGCAGCATAGGCAAGATACAGTAGATGGTATCGAGTACAGTATGTACAAATGAGATGAGTATGTAAACAAAGTGGCATAGTTTAAAGTGGCTAGTGATACATGTATTACATAAGGATACAGTCGATGATATAGAGTACAGTATATACGTATGCATATGAGATGAATAATGTAGGGTAAGTAACATTATATAAGGTAGCATTGTTTAAAGTGGCTAGTGATATATTTACATAATTTCCCATCAATTCCCATTATTAAAGTGGCTGGAGTTGAGTCAGTGTCAGTGTGTTGGCAGCAGCCACTCAGTGTTAGTGGTGGCTGTTTAACAGTCTGATGGCCTTGAGATAGAAGCTGTTTTTCAGTCTCTCGGTCCCAGCTTTGATGCACCTGTACTGACCTCGCCTTCTGGATGATAGCGGGGTGAACAGGCAGTGGCTCGGGTGGTTGATGTCCTTGATGATCTTTATGGCCTTCCTGTGACATCGGGTGGTGTAGGTGTCCTGGAGGGCAGGTAGTTTGCCCCCGGTGATGCGTTGTGCAGACCTCACTACCCTCTGGAGAGCCTTACGGTTGAGGGCGGTGCAGTTGCCATACCAGGCGGTGATACAGCCCGCCAGGATGCTCTCGATTGTGCATCTGTAGAAGTTTGTGAGTGCTTTTGGTGACAAGCCGAATTTCTTCAGCCTCCTGAGGTTGAAGAGGCGCTGCTGCGCCTTCTTCACGATGCTGTCTGTGTGAGCGGACCAATTCAGTTTGTCTGTGATGTGTATGCCGAGGAACTTAAAACTTGCTACCCTCTCCACTACTGTTCCATCGATGTGGATAGGGGGGTGTTCCCTCTGTTGTTTCCTGAAGTCCACAATCATCTCCTTAGTTTTGTTGACGTTGAGTGTGAGGTTATTTTCCTGACACCACACTCCGAGGGCCCTCACCTCCTCCCTGTAGGCCGTCTCTGTCGTTGTTGGTAATCAAGCCTACCACTGTTGTGTCGTCCGCAAACTTGATGATTGAGTTGGAGGCGTGCGTGGCCACGCAGTCGTGGGTGAACAGGGAGTACAGGAGAGGGCTCAGAACGCACCCTTGTGGGGCCCCAGTGTTGAGGATCAGCGGGGAGGAGATGTTGTTGCCTACCCTCACCACCTGGGGGCGGCCCGTCAGGAAGTCCAGTACCCAGTTGCACAGGGCGGGGTCGAGACCCAGGGTCTCGAGCTTGATGACGAGCTTGGAGGGTACTATGGTGTTGAATGCCGAGCTGTAGTCGATGAACAGCATTCTCACATAGGTATTCCTCTTGTCCAGATGGGTTAGGGCAGTGTGCAGTATGGTTGAGATTGCATCGTCTGTGGACCTATTTGGGCGGTAAGCAAATTGGAGTGGGTCTAGGGTGTCAGGTAGGGTGGAGGTGATATGGTCCTTGACTAGTCTCTCCAAGCACTTCATGATGACGGATGTGAGTGCTACGGGGCGGTAGTCGTTTAGCTCAGTTACCTTAGCTTTCTTGGGAACAGGAACAATGGTGGCCCTCTTGAAGCATGTGGGAACAGCAGACTGGTATAGGGATTGATTGAATATGTCCGTAAACACACCGGCCAGCTGGTCTGCGCATGCTCTGAGGGCGCGGCTGGGGATGCCGTCTGGGCCTGCAGCCTTGCGAGGGTTAACACGTTTAAATGTCTTACTCACCTCGGCTGCAGTGAAGGAGAGACCGCATGTTTTCGTAGCAGGCCGTGTCAGTGGCACTGTATTGTCCTCAAAGCGGGCAAAAAAGTCATTTAGTCTGCCTGGGAGCAAGACATCCAACTGGTGTTGAAACGGAGACAAATATGCATATATTTAGATATCTTTCCTTCATTGATCCATAATATTCTGAACCCGTTCTCTCAATATATTCTATTGAGTCTGTTGACAAAAACCAAAGTGAAAAGGTGTACTGTATTTAAAGGGATGACTTATTAAGACAAATGTACTGAAAACCCTATTGAATAAAAACTCCACGAGAACATCTGTTGGCCAGCCAGTGGGAAGGTTTCTAGCAGTTCAATTACACTTATTTGGCGTGCGCAAGTGAACCACGCCTACAAAGCCTGTTACGCACCTTAATAAGGTTACTCTGAATACCAACTACTAAAAAGTATATAGGAAAGGCGTAATTTCCTAAATCGGACCCTTAGTGAATACAGGCCCAAACTTAATCTGTGTCTAGGAAACTGGCCTTGAGGGTTGGTCCTGACCTCTCTGCAGGTTGCCGATGGCCTCGTTGTAGTTCTCCAGCTCCAGGTGACACTGGCACAGGAAGAAGTGGGCTTTGACAGAATGGGGGTCCAGTTCCAGCGCGTGCTTGCAGTCCGCCAGGGCTTTGTCGTTCTGCTTGCAGCTTCACTTGGCACAGAGTACGGTTGGTGTAGTACACCGCCACTGAGGGGTTACGGTTCTGTTGGCAAGATGTATACACACACACACACAGGTGCAACCACGCACGTTACATATTGCACAAGCTATTTTTGTAAGAGTGCATCAGACCAAGCTACTTCTATTCTGACATCTATTCAGAGTAGGTGAATAGGACAGTGTCAATATCTCATATCATATAGACTTTCAGTCATCTGAAAAGGTGTAGACATTTTACATCATCATTCCCCTTAAGAGCAGTAGCTTGCTACTCACTATGGTTTTGCTGTAGCAGGTGGCAGCTTCCTGGTACTTGCGGCAGAGGAACAGTTGGTTGCCCTGCTCCTTCAGCTCCTGTGCTGTGGAACTCTTCTCTGGGCTGCTAGCCATCTTCTCTGGTGGCTCTGCAGCGCCCGCTGCGCACTGTTTCCCTATCCTGTTCCCCGTCTCTCCGGCTGGCTAGCTGTCAGGTGAAAGAATGGCCCTGTTCTTTGTCTTCTCACAAACTAGAAAAGAAAGATAGGCAGCATCAGCAACAGTTGCTGCTGCGTGTGGTGAGGTGCTGTTGCAACTCATACATTGAGCCCTCACATTTAAATAGTGCATTCAACCCTGTGTAAATCGGTCAGTTCTTAACATAAACACTTAAAACTCAGGATTCTGTAAAGGCATACCCCAATGAGGATATGTGTTTACCTATAGCTTCCTGTGCCAACCGGAAGTGCCATAATTGGTGTCACAGGGGATGTTTCAAAGGGTTAAAAAAGTCAGATCTTTCCAAAACTTCATGTGTGTGATTAGGCAACCCCCATGAACTGTAAATCAGTCATTTTTCCCATAACATTTCAAAGAAAAACTAAATCACACACAAGCACAGCTTGGAAGGAGGGACACATTGGGGTGCGTAGAGACATACACTGAGATATACATTAGTTAGCTTTGTTCGAGCTAAAAAAGAACCGTCAGAACTAGAGTTACGAAACTTTAGAAACCTGTTCTAGACCCCAGGTCGATAGTGCGTGGTGAGGTACGTGGCTCTAGAAGGTTCTCGGACCGAAAAAGTTGTGGGAAAATGGCGTAAGGACAACAAAGTCAAGGTATTGGAGTTGTCATCACAGAGCCCTGACCTCAATCCTATAGAAAATGTGTGGGCAGAACTGAAAAAGCGTGTGCGAGCAAAGAGGCCGACAAACCTGACTCCGTTACACCAGCTGTCAGGTGGAATGGGCCAAAATGTAGGAATATCAGTGCAGACATTTTGCTCATATTTTGCCCAAAAGCCTAGCTCCCGGTCCCTCCCTCACCTCTCCTTCTCTGCTAGGATAAGTTTGGTGAGATATGCATGCAGCTTGTTCTCCTGGTTGATGCGCTTCTCCTCAATGCTATTCCAGCGCTTCTTCTTAGCGACCCGCAGGGCACTCGGGATGTCGTCTCCAAAGTTCAGTCTCTGCTCCTTGACCAGATTGTAAGCTGCCGACAGAAAAGGTCCAGACATGAATGTAATACTGCCTCAGAGATGCCTAGTACTGGGTATAGTTAGAATGTTGACAGCATTATAAATTGCACTCGACCCAATACTGCACATCTACAGTGCATTCAGAAAGTATTCAGACCCCTTCACTTTTTCCACATTGTTATGTTACAGCGTAACTAACAATATATTAATACATTTTTCCCCTCAATCTACACACAACACCCCATAATGACACAACAAAAACAGGTTTAGAAATGTTTGCAAAAACAGAAATACCTTATTTACATAAGTATTCAGACCATTTGCTATGATACTGGAAATTGAGCTGTGCATCATGTTTCCATTGATCATCCTTGAGGTAGTTCTACAACTTGAAGGCCTCTCAGACATGAGAAACAATATTTTCTGGGCTGATGAAACCAAGATTACACACTGGGACATGCCGTGCCATTATGCAGAATTTTATTGTACGGCCTTTTAACTTGCAGGGATGGACACTCCTGAATGTCTTAATTATAGGCTACCCCGACTTTGTCTCCTATTTCTATCATGTTAAATATTAACCACTATCAGTATCGACTGTGAGTAGGCATAATAATAACACTTATTCAACTGCCAATTTACTATTAGTTCCCTTCAATAACCTAACCTAAGTTTGGTTTACCTTTATTTGCTTCCTCTGTAAACGCCGTCACGGCCATGTGGCTATTGCTAAGGATCATTAGTAACAATTGATAACATAATAAAAGGCTAATTAAATCGTTTATGGAGCGGAACACTGATTAAGACAGCAGTTTGAACCCGATGTATGGCACCATACTTGGCTGTGTCATCACCCAGTTCCATGGTTGGTGCAGGCAATAGATGTTGTACACTATTCTCTATGTACACAAATATTCCAACATTACCACAGGTTAAATAAGTGAGTGTGGCAATTTTTAGAATGAATCAAACCACTGTTTACTTTCTTTCATGCCGAAAGGTTCTCCAAGTTATTTTTTTATGATTCATTAATACTTTCCTAACCCTAAATTTTAAAAAAATACTCTGATCTTGTAGGTTACAAGATCAGAGTATTTAAAAAAAATCTAAATCAAATCAAATTTTATTTGTCACATACACATGGTTAGCAGATGTTAATGCGAGTGTAGCGAAATGCTTGTGCTTCTAGTTCCGACAATGCAGTAATAACAAGTAATCTAACTAACAATTCCAAAACTACTGTCTTGTACACAGTGTAAGGGGATAAAGAATATGTACATAAGGATATATGAATTGATGGTACAGAGCAGCATAGGCAAGATACAGTAGATGGTATCGAGTACAGTATGTACAAATGAGATGAGTATGTAAACAAAGTGGCATAGTTTAAAGTGGCTAGTGATACATGTATTACATAAGGATACAGTCGATGATATAGAGTACAGTATATACGTATGCATATGAGATGAATAATGTAGGGTAAGTAACATTATATAAGGTAGCATTGTTTAAAGTGGCTAGTGATATATTTACATAATTTCCCATCAATTCCCATTATTAAAGTGGCTGGAGTTGAGTCAGTGTCAGTGTGTTGGCAGCAGCCACTCAGTGTTAGTGGTGGCTGTTTAACAGTCTGATGGCCTTGAGATAGAAGCTGTTTTTCAGTCTCTCGGTCCCAGCTTTGATGCACCTGTACTGACCTCGCCTTCTGGATGATAGCGGGGTGAACAGGCAGTGGCTCGGGTGGTTGATGTCCTTGATGATCTTTATGGCCTTCCTGTGACATCGGGTGGTGTAGGTGTCCTGGAGGGCAGGTAGTTTGCCCCCGGTGATGCGTTGTGCAGACCTCACTACCCTCTGGAGAGCCTTACGGTTGAGGGCGGTGCAGTTGCCATACCAGGCGGTGATACAGCCCGCCAGGATGCTCTCGATTGTGCATCTGTAGAAGTTTGTGAGTGCTTTTGGTGACAAGCCGAATTTCTTCAGCCTCCTGAGGTTGAAGAGGCGCTGCTGCGCCTTCTTCACGATGCTGTCTGTGTGAGCGGACCAATTCAGTTTGTCTGTGATGTGTATGCCGAGGAACTTAAAACTTGCTACCCTCTCCACTACTGTTCCATCGATGTGGATAGGGGGGTGTTCCCTCTGTTGTTTCCTGAAGTCCACAATCATCTCCTTAGTTTTGTTGACGTTGAGTGTGAGGTTATTTTCCTGACACCACACTCCGAGGGCCCTCACCTCCTCCCTGTAGGCCGTCTCGTCGTTGTTGGTAATCAAGCCTACCACTGTTGTGTCGTCCGCAAACTTGATGATTGAGTTGGAGGCGTGCGTGGCCACGCAGTCGTGGGTGAACAGGGAGTACAGGAGAGGGCTCAGAACGCACCCTTGTGGGGCCCCAGTGTTGAGGATCAGCGGGGAGGAGATGTTGTTGCCTACCCTCACCACCTGGGGGCGGCCCGTCAGGAAGTCCAGTACCCAGTTGCACAGGGCGGGGTCGAGACCCAGGGTCTCGAGCTTGATGACGAGCTTGGAGGGTACTATGGTGTTGAATGCCGAGCTGTAGTCGATGAACAGCATTCTCACATAGGTATTCCTCTTGTCCAGATGGGTTAGGGCAGTGTGCAGTATGGTTGAGATTGTATCGTCTGTGGACCTATTTGGGCGGTAAGCAAATTGGAGTGGGTCTAGGGTGTCAGGTAGGGTGGAGGTGATATGGTCCTTGACTAGTCTCTCCAAGCACTTCATGATGACGGATGTGAGTGCTACGGGGCGGTAGTCGTTTAGCTCAGTTACCTTAGCTTTCTTGGGAACAGGAACAATGGTGGCCCTCTTGAAGCATGTGGGAACAGCAGACTGGTATAGGGATTGATTGAATATGTCCGTAAACACACCGGCCAGCTGGTCTGCGCATGCTCTGAGGGCGCGGCTGGGGATGCCGTCTGGGCCTGCAGCCTTGCGAGGGTTAACACGTTTAAATGTCTTACTCACCTCGGCTGCAGTGAAGGAGAGACCGCATGTTTTCGTAGCAGGCCGTGTCAGTGGCACTGTATTGTCCTCAAAGCGGGCAAAAAAGTCATTTAGTCTGCCTGGGAGCAAGACATCCAACTGGTGTTGAAACGGAGACAAATATGCATATATTTAGATATCTTTCCTTCATTGATCCATAATATTCTGAACCCGTTCTCTCAATATATTCTATTGAGTCTGTTGACAAAAACCAAAGTGAAAAGGTGTACTGTATTTAAAGGGATGACTTATTAAGACAAATGTACTGAAAACCCTATTGAATAAAAACTCCACGAGAACATCTGTTGGCCAGCCAGTGGGAAGGTTTCTAGCAGTTCAATTACACTTATTTGGCGTGCGCAAGTGAACCACGCCTACAAAGCCTGTTACGCACCTTAATAAGGTTACTCTGAATACCAACTACTAAAAAGTATATAGGAAAGGCGTAATTTCCTAAATCGGACCCTTAGTGAATACAGGCCCAAACTTAATCTGTGTCTAGGAAACTGGCCTTGAGGGTTGGTCCTGACCTCTCTGCAGGTTGCCGATGGCCTCGTTGTAGTTCTCCAGCTCCAGGTGACACTGGCACAGGAAGAAGTGGGCTTTGACAGAATGGGGGTCCAGTTCCAGCGCGTGCTTGCAGTCCGCCAGGGCTTTGTCGTTCTGCTTGCAGCTTCACTTGGCACAGAGTACGGTTGGTGTAGTACACCGCCACTGAGGGGTTACGGTTCTGTTGGCAAGATGTATACACACACACACAGGTGCAACCACGCACGTTACATATTGCACAAGCTATTTTTGTAAGAGTGCATCAGACCAAGCTACTTCTATTCTGACATCTATTCAGAGTAGGTGAATAGGACAGTGTCAATATCTCATATCATATACACTTTCAGTCATCTGAAAAGGTGTAGACATTTTACATCATCATTCCCCTTAAGAGCAGTAGCTTGCTACTCACTATGGTTTTGCTGTAGCAGGTGGCAGCTTCCTGGTACTTGCGGCAGAGGAACAGTTGGTTGCCCTGCTCCTTCAGCTCCTGTGCTGTGGAACTCTTCTCTGGGCTGCTAGCCATCTTCTCTGGTGGCTCTGCAGCGCCCGCTGCGCACTGTTTCCCTATCCTGTTCCCCGTCTCTCCGGCTGGCTAGCTGTCAGGTGAAAGAATGGCCCTGTTCTTTGTCTTCTCACAAACTAGAAAAGAAAGATAGGCAGCATCAGCAACAGTTGCTGCTGCGTGTGGTGAGGTGCTGTTGCAACTCATACATTGAGCCCTCACATTTAAATAGTGCATTCAACCCTGTGTAAATCGGTCAGTTCTTAACATAAACACTTAAAACTCAGGATTCTGTAAAGGCATACCCCAATGAGGATATGTGTTTACCTATAGCTTCCTGTGCCAACCGGAAGTGCCATAATTGGTGTCACAGGGGATGTTTCAAAGGGTTAAAAAAGTCAGATCTTTCCAAAACTTCATGTGTGTGATTAGGCAACCCCCATGAACTGTAAATCAGTCATTTTTCCCATAACATTTCAAAGAAAAACTAAATCACACACAAGCACAGCTTGGAAGGAGGGACACATTGGGGTGCGTAGAGACATACACTGAGATATACATTAGTTAGCTTTGTTCGAGCTAAAAAAGAACCGTCAGAACTAGAGTTACGAAACTTTAGAAACCTGTTCTAGACCCCAGGTCGATAGTGCGTGGTGAGGTACGTGGCTCTAGAAGGTTCTCGGACCGAAAAAGTTGTGGGAAAATGGCGTAAGGACAACAAAGTCAAGGTATTGGAGTTGTCATCACAGAGCCCTGACCTCAATCCTATAGAAAATGTGTGGGCAGAACTGAAAAAGCGTGTGCGAGCAAAGAGGCCGACAAACCTGACTCCGTTACACCAGCTGTCAGGTGGAATGGGCCAAAATGTAGGAATATCAGTGCAGACATTTTGCTCATATTTTGCCCAAAAGCCTAGCTCCCGGTCCCTCCCTCACCTCTCCATCTCTGCTAGGATAAGTTTGGTGAGATATGCATGCAGCTTGTTCTCCTGGTTGATGCGCTTCTCCTCAATGCTATTCCAGCGCTTCTTCTTAGCGACCCGCAGGGCACTCGGGATGTCGTCTCCAAAGTTCAGTCTCTGCTCCTTGACCAGATTGTAAGCTGCCGACAGAAAAGGTCCAGACATGAATGTAATACTGCCTCAGAGATGCCTAGTACTGGGTATAGTTAGAATGTTGACAGCATTATAAATTGCACTCGACCCAATACTGCACATCTACAGTGCATTCAGAAAGTATTCAGACCCCTTCACTTTTTCCACATTGTTATGTTACAGCGTAACTAACAATATATTAATACATTTTTCCCCTCAATCTACACACAACACCCCATAATGACACAACAAAAACAGGTTTAGAAATGTTTGCAAAAACAGAAATACCTTATTTACATAAGTATTCAGACCATTTGCTATGATACTCGAAATTGAGCTGAGGTGCATCCTGTTTTCATTGATCATCCTTGAGGTAGTTCTACAACTTGAAGGCCTCTCAAACATGAGAAACAATATTTTCTGGGCTGATGAAACCAAGATTACACACTGGGACATGCCGTGCCATTATGCAGAATTTTATTGTACAGCCTTTTAACTTGCAGGGATGGACACTCCTGAATGTCTTAATTATAGGCTACCCCGACTTTCTCCTATTTCTATCATGTTAAATATTAACCACTATCAGTATCGACTGTGAGTAGGCATAATAATAACACTTATTCAACTGCCAATTTACTATTAGTTCCCTTCAATAACCTAACCTAAGTTTGGTTTACCTTTATTTGCTTCCTCTGTAAACGCCGTCACGGCCATGTGGCTATTGCTAAGGATCATTAGTAACAATTGATAACATAATAAAAGGCTAATTAAATCGTTTATGGAGCGGAACACTGATTAAGACAGCAGTTTGAACCCGATGTATGGCACCATACTTGGCTGTGTCATCACCCAGTTCCATGGTTGGTGCAGGCAATAGATGTTGTACACTATTCTCTATGTACACAAATATTCCAACATTACCACAGGTTAAATAAGTGAGTGTGGCAATTTTTAGAATGAATCAAACCACTGTTTACTTTCTTTCATGCCGAAAGGTTCTCCAAGTTATTTTTTTATGATTCATAAATACTTTCCTAACCCTACATTTTAAAAAAATACTCTGATCTTGTAGGTTACAAGATCAGAGTATTTAAAAAAAATCTAAATCAAATCAAATTTTATTTGTCACATACACATGGTTAGCAGATGTTAATGCGAGTGTAGCGAAATGCTTGTGCTTCTAGTTCCGACAATGCAGTAATAACAAGTAATCTAACTAACAATTCCAAAACTACTGTCTTGTACACAGTGTAAGGGGATAAAGAATATGTACATAAGGATATATGAATTGATGGTACAGAGCAGCATAGGCAAGATACAGTAGATGGTATCGAGTACAGTATGTACAAATGAGATGAGTATGTAAACAAAGTGGCATAGTTTAAAGTGGCTAGTGATACATGTATTACATAAGGATACAGTCGATGATATAGAGTACAGTATATACGTATGCATATGAGATGAATAATGTAGGGTAAGTAACATTATATAAGGTAGCATTGTTTAAAGTGGCTAGTGATATATTTACATAATTTCCCATCAATTCCCATTATTAAAGTGGCTGGAGTTGAGTCAGTGTCAGTGTGTTGGCAGCAGCCACTCAGTGTTAGTGGTGGCTGTTTAACAGTCTGATGGCCTTGAGATAGAAGCTGTTTTTCAGTCTCTCGGTCCCAGCTTTGATGCACCTGTACTGACCTCGCCTTCTGGATGATAGCGGGGTGAACAGGCAGTGGCTCGGGTGGTTGATGTCCTTGATGATCTTTATGGCCTTCCTGTGACATCGGGTGGTGTAGGTGTCCTGGAGGGCAGGTAGTTTGCCCCCGGTGATGCGTTGTGCAGACCTCACTACCCTCTGGAGAGCCTTACGGTTGAGGGCGGTGCAGTTGCCATACCAGGCGGTGATACAGCCTGCCAGGATGCTCTCGATTGTGCATCTGTAGAAGTTTGTGAGTGCTTTTGGTGACAAGCCGAATTTCTTCAGCCTCCTGAGGTTGAAGAGGCGCTGCTGCGCCTTCTTCACGATGCTGTCTGTGTGAGCGGACCAATTCAGTTTGTCTGTGATGTGTATGCCGAGGAACTTAAAACTTGCTACCCTCTCCACTACTGTTCCATCGATGTGGATAGGGGGGTGTTCCCTCTGTTGTTTCCTGAAGTCCACAATCATCTCCTTAGTTTTGTTGACGTTGAGTGTGAGGTTATTTTCCTGACACCACACTCCGAGGGCCCTCACCTCCTCCCTGTAGGCCGTCTCGTCGTTGTTGGTAATCAAGCCTACCACTGTTGTGTCGTCCGCAAACTTGATGATTGAGTTGGAGGCGTGCGTGGCCACGCAGTCGTGGGTGAACAGGGAGTACAGGAGAGGGCTCAGAACGCACCCTTGTGGGGCCCCAGTGTTGAGGATCAGCGGGGAGGAGATGTTGTTGCCTACCCTCACCACCTGGGGGCGGCCCGTCAGGAAGTCCAGTACCCAGTTGCACAGGGCGGGGTCGAGACCCAGGGTCTCGAGCTTGATGACGAGCTTGGAGGGTACTATGGTGTTGAATGCCGAGCTGTAGTCGATGAACAGCATTCTCACATAGGTATTCCTCTTGTCCAGATGGGTTAGGGCAGTGTGCAGTATGGTTGAGATTGCATCGTCTGTGGACCTATTTGGGCGGTAAGCAAATTGGAGTGGGTCTAGGGTGTCAGGTAGGGTGGAGGTGATATGGTCCTTGACTAGTCTCTCCAAGCACTTCATGATGACGGATGTGAGTGCTACGGGGCGGTAGTCGTTTAGCTCAGTTACCTTAGCTTTCTTGGGAACAGGAACAATGGTGGCCCTCTTGAAGCATGTGGGAACAGCAGACTGGTATAGGGATTGATTGAATATGTCCGTAAACACACCGGCCAGCTGGTCTGCGCATGCTCTGAGGGCGCGGCTGGGGATGCCGTCTGGGCCTGCAGCCTTGCGAGGGTTAACACGTTTAAATGTCTTACTCACCTCGGCTGCAGTGAAGGAGAGACCGCATGTTTTCGTAGCAGGCCGTGTCAGTGGCACTGTATTGTCCTCAAAGCGGGCAAAAAAGTAATTTAGTCTGCCTGGGAGCAAGACATCCAACTGGTGTTGAAACGGAGACAAATATGCATATATTTAGATATCTTTCCTTCATTGATCCATAATATTCTGAACCCGTTCTCTCAATATATTCTATTGAGTCTGTTGACAAAAACCAAAGTGAAAAGGTGTACTGTATTTAAAGGGATGACTTATTAAGACAAATGTACTGAAAACCCTATTGAATAAAAACTCCACGAGAACATCTGTTGGCCAGCCAGTGGGAAGGTTTCTAGCAGTTCAATTACACTTATTTGGCGTGCGCAAGTGAACCACGCCTACAAAGCCTGTTACGCACCTTAATAAGGTTACTCTGAATACCAACTACTAAAAAGTATATAGGAAAGGCGTAATTTCCTAAATCGGACCCTTAGTGAATACAGGCCCAAACTTAATCTGTGTCTAGGAAACTGGCCTTGAGGGTTGGTCCTGACCTCTCTGCAGGTTGCCGATGGCCTCGTTGTAGTTCTCCAGCTCCAGGTGACACTGGCACAGGAAGAAGTGGGCTTTGACAGAATGGGGGTCCAGTTCCAGCGCGTGCTTGCAGTCCGCCAGGGCTTTGTCGTTCTGCTTGCAGCTTCACTTGGCACAGAGTACGGTTGGTGTAGTACACCGCCACTGAGGGGTTACGGTTCTGTTGGCAAGATGTATACACACACACAGGTGCAACCACGCACGTTAGGCCTACATATTGCACAAGCTATTTTTGTAAGAGTGCATCAGACCAAGCTACTTCTATTCTGACATCTATTCAGAGTAGGTGAATAGGACAGTGTCAATATCTCATATCATATAGACTTTCAGTCATCTGAAAAGGTGTAGACATTTTACATCATCATTCCCCTTAAGAGCAGTAGCTTGCTACTCACTATGGTTTTGCTGTAGCAGGTGGCAGCTTCCTGGTACTTGCGGCAGAGGAACAGTCGGTTGCCCTGCTCCTTCAGCTCCTGTGCTGTGGAACTCTTCTCTGGGCTGCTAGCCATCTTCTCTGGTGGCTCTGCAGCGCCCGCTGCGCACTGTTTCCCTATCCTGTTCCCCGTCTCTCCGGCTGGCTAGCTGTCAGGTGAAAGAATGGCCCTGTTCTTTGTCTTCTCACAAACTAGAAAAGAAAGATAGACAGCATCAGCAACAGTTGCTGCTGCGTGTGGTGAGGTGCTGTTGCAACTCATACATTGAGCCCTCACATTTAAATAGTGCATTCAACCCTGTGTAAATCAGTCAGTTCTTAACATAAACACTTAAAACTCAGGATTCTGTAAAGGCATACCCCAATGAGGATATGTGTTTACCTATAGCTTCCTGTGCCAACCGGAAGTGCCATAATTGGTGTCACAGGGGATGTTTCAAAGGGTTAAAAAAGTCAGATCTTTCCAAAACTTCATGTGTGTGATTAGGCAACCCCCATGAACTGTAAATCAGTCATTTTTCCCATAAAATTTCAAAGAAAAACTAAATCACACACAAGCACAGCTTGGAAGGAGGGACACATTGGGGTGCGTAGAGACATACACTGAGATATACATTAGTTAGCTTTGTTCGAGCTAAAAAAGAACCGTCAGAACTAGAGTTACGAAACTTTAGAAACCTGTTCTAGACCCCAGGTCGATAGTGCGTGGTGAGGTACGTGGCTCTAGAAGGTTCTCGGACCGAAAAAGTTGTGGGAAAATGGCGTAAGGACAACAGAGTCAAGGTATTGGAGTTGTCATCACAGAGCCCTGACCTCAATCCTATAGAAAATGTGTGGGCAGAACTGAAAAAGCGTGTGCGAGCAAAGAGGCCGACAAACCTGACTCAGTTACACCAGCTGTCAGGTGGAATGGGCCAAAATGTAGGAATATCAGTGCAGACATTTTGCTCATACACTAGTATGATTATCTGCCCAAAAGCCTAGCTCCCGGTCCCTCCCTCACCTCTCCTTCTCTGCTAGGATAAGTTTGGTGAGATATGCATGCAGCTTGTTCTCCTGGTTGATGCGCTTCTCCTCAATGCTATTCCAGCGCTTCTTCTTAGTGACCCGCAGGGCACTCGGGATGTCGTCTCCAAAGTTCAGTCTCTGCTCCTTGGCCAGATTGTAAGCTGCCGACAGAAAAGGTCCAGACATGAATGTAATACTGCCTCAGAGATGCCTAGTACTGGGTATAGTTAGAATGTTGACAGCATTATAAATTGCACTCGACCCAATACTGCACATCTACAGTGCATTCAGAAAGTATTCAGACCCCTTCACTTTTTCCACATTGTTATGTTACAGCGTAACTAACAATATATTAATACATTTTTCCCCTCAATCTACACACAACACCCCATAATGACACAACAAAAACAGGTTTAGAAATGTTTGCAAAAACAGAAATACCTTATTTACATAAGTATTCAGACCATTTGCTATGATACTGGAAATTGAGCTGTGCATCATGTTTCCATTGATCATCCTTGAGGTAGTTCTACAACTTGAAGGCCTCTCAGACATGAGAAACAATATTTTCTGGGCTGATGAAACCAAGATTACACACTGGGACATGCCGTGCCATTATGCAGAATTTTATTGTACGGCCTTTTAACTTGCAGGGATGGACACTCCTGAATGTCTTAATTATAGGCTACCCCGACTTTGTCTCCTATTTCTATCATGTTAAATATTAACCACTATCAGTATCGACTGTGAGTAGGCATAATAATAACACTTATTCAACTGCCAATTTACTATTAGTTCCCTTCAATAACCTAACCTAAGTTTGGTTTACCTTTATTTGCTTCCTCTGTAAACGCCGTCACGGCCATGTGGCTATTGCTAAGGATCATTAGTAACAATTGATAACATAATAAAAGGCTAACTAAATCGTTTATGGAGCGGAACACTGATTAAGACAGCAGTTTGAACCCGATGTATGGCACCATACTTGGCTGTGTCATCACCCAGTTCCATGGTTGGTGCAGGCAATAGATGTTGTACACTATTCTCTATGTACACAAATATTCCAACATTACCACAGGTTAAATAAGTGAGTGTGGCAATTTTTAGAATGAATCAAACCACTGTTTACTTTCTTTCATGCCGAAAGGTTCTCCAAGTTATTTTTTTATGATTCATAAATACTTTCCTAACCCTAAATTTAAAAAAAATACTCTGATCTTGTAGGTTACAAGATCAGAGTATTTAAAAAAAATCTAAATCAAATCAAATTTTATTTGTCACATACACATGGTTAGCAGATGTTAATGCGAGTGTAGCGAAATGCTTGTGCTTCTAGTTCCGACAATGCAGTAATAACAAGTAATCTAACTAACAATTCCAAAACTACTGTCTTGTACACAGTGTAAGGGGATAAAGAATATGTACATAAGGATATATGAATTGATGGTACAGAGCAGCATAGGCAAGATACAGTAGATGGTATCGAGTACAGTATGTACAAATGAGATGAGTATGTAAACAAAGTGGCATAGTTTAAAGTGGCTAGTGATACATGTATTACATAAGGATACAGTCGATGATATAGAGTACAGTATATACGTATGCATATGAGATGAATAATGTAGGGTAAGTAACATTATATAAGGTAGCATTGTTTAAAGTGGCTAGTGATATATTTACATAATTTCCCATCAATTCCCATTATTAAAGTGGCTGGAGTTGAGTCAGTGTCAGTGTGTTGGCAGCAGCCACTCAGTGTTAGTGGTGGCTGTTTAACAGTCTGATGGCCTTGAGATAGAAGCTGTTTTTCAGTCTCTCGGTCCCAGCTTTGATGCACCTGTACTGACCTCGCCTTCTGGATGATAGCGGGGTGAACAGGCAGTGGCTCGGGTGGTTGATGTCCTTGATGATCTTTATGGCCTTCCTGTGACATCGGGTGGTGTAGGTGTCCTGGAGGGCAGGTAGTTTGCCCCCGGTGATGCGTTGTGCAGACCTCACTACCCTCTGGAGGGCCTTACGGTTGAGGGCGGTGCAGTTGCCATACCAGGCGGTGATACAGCCCGCCAGGATGCTCTCGATTGTGCATCTGTAGAAGTTTGTGAGTGCTTTTGGTGACAAGCCGAATTTCTTCAGCCTCCTGAGGTTGAAGAGGCGCTGCTGCGCCTTCTTCACGATGCTGTCTGTGTGAGCGGACCAATTCAGTTTGTCTGTGATGTGTATGCCGAGGAACTTAAAACTTGCTACCCTCTCCACTACTGTTCCATCGATGTGGATAGGGGGGTGTTCCCTCTGTTGTTTCCTGAAGTCCACAATCATCTCCTTAGTTTTGTTGACGTTGAGTGTGAGGTTATTTTCCTGACACCACACTCCGAGGGCCCTCACCTCCTCCCTGTAGGCCGTCTCGTCGTTGTTGGTAATCAAGCCTACCACTGTTGTGTCGTCCGCAAACTTGATGATTGAGTTGGAGGCGTGCGTGGCCACGCAGTCGTGGGTGAACAGGGAGTACAGGAGAGGGCTCAGAACGCACCCTTGTGGGGCCCCAGTGTTGAGGATCAGCGGGGAGGAGATGTTGTTGCCTACCCTCACCACCTGGGGGCGGCCCGTCAGGAAGTCCAGTACCCAGTTGCACAGGGCGGGGTCGAGACCCAGGGTCTCGAGCTTGATGACGAGCTTGGAGGGTACTATGGTGTTGAATGCCGAGCTGTAGTCGATGAACAGCATTCTCACATAGGTATTCCTCTTGTCCAGATGGGTTAGGGCAGTGTGCAGTATGGTTGAGATTGCATCGTCTGTGGACCTATTTGGGCGGTAAGCAAATTGGAGTGGGTCTAGGGTGTCAGGTAGGGTGGAGGTGATATGGTCCTTGACTAGTCTCTCCAAGCACTTCATGATGACGGATGTGAGTGCTACGGGGCGGTAGTCGTTTAGCTCAGTTACCTTAGCTTTCTTGGGAACAGGAACAATGGTGGCCCTCTTGAAGCATGTGGGAACAGCAGACTGGTATAGGGATTGATTGAATATGTCCGTAAACACACCGGCCAGCTGGTCTGCGCATGCTCTGAGGGCGCGGCTGGGGATGCCGTCTGGGCCTGCAGCCTTGCGAGGGTTAACACGTTTAAATGTCTTACTCACCTCGGCTGCAGTGAAGGAGAGACCGCATGTTTTCGTAGCAGGCCGTGTCAGTGGCACTGTATTGTCCTCAAAGCGGGCAAAAAAGTCATTTAGTCTGCCTGGGAGCAAGACATCCAACTGGTGTTGAAACGGAGACAAATATGCATATATTTAGATATCTTTCCTTCATTGATCCATAATATTCTGAACCCGTTCTCTCAATATATTCTATTGAGTCTGTTGACAAAAACCAAAGTGAAAAGGTGTACTGTATTTAAAGGGATGACTTATTAAGACAAATGTACTGAAAACCCTATTGAATAAAAACTCCACGAGAACATCTGTTGGCCAGCCAGTGGGAAGGTTTCTAGCAGTTCAATTACACTTATTTGGCGTGCGCAAGTGAACCACGCCTACAAAGCCTGTTACGCACCTTAATAAGGTTACTCTGAATACCAACTACTAAAAAGTATATAGGAAAGGCGTAATTTCCTAAATCGGACCCTTAGTGAATACAGGCCCAAACTTAATCTGTGTCTAGGAAACTGGCCTTGAGGGTTGGTCCTGACCTCTCTGCAGGTTGCCGATGGCCTCGTTGTAGTTCTCCAGCTCCAGGTGACACTGGCACAGGAAGAAGTGGGCTTTGACAGAATGGGGGTCCAGTTCCAGCGCGTGCTTGCAGTCCGCCAGGGCTTTGTCGTTCTGCTTGCAGCTTCACTTGGCACAGAGTACGGTTGGTGTAGTACACCGCCACTGAGGGGTTACGGTTCTGTTGGCAAGATGTATACACACACACACACAGGTGCAACCACGCACGTTACATATTGCACAAGCTATTTTTGTAAGAGTGCATCAGACCAAGCTACTTCTATTCTGACATCTATTCAGAGTAGGTGAATAGGACAGTGTCAATATCTCATATCATATAGACTTTCAGTCATCTGAAAAGGTGTAGACATTTTACATCATCATTCCCCTTAAGAGCAGTAGCTTGCTACTCACTATGGTTTTGCTGTAGCAGGTGGCAGCTTCCTGGTACTTGCGGCAGAGGAACAGTTGGTTGCCCTGCTCCTTCAGCTCCTGTGCTGTGGAACTCTTCTCTGGGCTGCTAGCCATCTTCTCTGGTGGCTCTGCAGCGCCCGCTGCGCACTGTTTCCCTATCCTGTTCCCCGTCTCTCCGGCTGGCTAGCTGTCAGGTGAAAGAATGGCCCTGTTCTTTGTCTTCTCACAAACTAGAAAAGAAAGATAGGCAGCATCAGCAACAGTTGCTGCTGCGTGTGGTGAGGTGCTGTTGCAACTCATACATTGAGCCCTCACATTTAAATAGTGCATTCAACCCTGTGTAAATCGGTCAGTTCTTAACATAAACACTTAAAACTCAGGATTCTGTAAAGGCATACCCCAATGAGGATATGTGTTTACCTATAGCTTCCTGTGCCAACCGGAAGTGCCATAATTGGTGTCACAGGGGATGTTTCAAAGGGTTAAAAAAGTCAGATCTTTCCAAAACTTCATGTGTGTGATTAGGCAACCCCCATGAACTGTAAATCAGTCATTTTTCCCATAACATTTCAAAGAAAAACTAAATCACACACAAGCACAGCTTGGAAGGAGGGACACATTGGGGTGCGTAGAGACATACACTGAGATATACATTAGTTAGCTTTGTTCGAGCTAAAAAAGAACCGTCAGAACTAGAGTTACGAAACTTTAGAAACCTGTTCTAGACCCCAGGTCGATAGTGCGTGGTGAGGTACGTGGCTCTAGAAGGTTCTCGGACCGAAAAAGTTGTGGGAAAATGGCGTAAGGACAACAAAGTCAAGGTATTGGAGTTGTCATCACAGAGCCCTGACCTCAATCCTATAGAAAATGTGTGGGCAGAACTGAAAAAGCGTGTGCGAGCAAAGAGGCCGACAAACCTGACTCCGTTACACCAGCTGTCAGGTGGAATGGGCCAAAATGTAGGAATATCAGTGCAGACATTTTGCTCATATTTTGCCCAAAAGCCTAGCTCCCGGTCCCTCCCTCACCTCTCCTTCTCTGCTAGGATAAGTTTGGTGAGATATGCATGCAGCTTGTTCTCCTGGTTGATGCGCTTCTCCTCAATGCTATTCCAGCGCTTCTTCTTAGCGACCCGCAGGGCACTCGGGATGTCGTCTCCAAAGTTCAGTCTCTGCTCCTTGACCAGATTGTAAGCTGCCGACAGAAAAGGTCCAGACATGAATGTAATACTGCCTCAGAGATGCCTAGTACTGGGTATAGTTAGAATGTTGACAGCATTATAAATTGCACTCGACCCAATACTGCACATCTACAGTGCATTCAGAAAGTATTCAGACCCCTTCACTTTTTCCACATTGTTATGTTACAGCGTAACTAACAATATATTAATACATTTTTCCCCTCAATCTACACACAACACCCCATAATGACACAACAAAAACAGGTTTAGAAATGTTTGCAAAAACAGAAATACCTTATTTACATAAGTATTCAGACCATTTGCTATGATACTGGAAATTGAGCTGTGCATCATGTTTCCATTGATCATCCTTGAGGTAGTTCTACAACTTGAAGGCCTCTCAGACATGAGAAACAATATTTTCTGGGCTGATGAAACCAAGATTACACACTGGGACATGCCGTGCCATTATGCAGAATTTTATTGTACGGCCTTTTAACTTGCAGGGATGGACACTCCTGAATGTCTTAATTATAGGCTACCCCGACTTTGTCTCCTATTTCTATCATGTTAAATATTAACCACTATCAGTATCGACTGTGAGTAGGCATAATAATAACACTTATTCAACTGCCAATTTACTATTAGTTCCCTTCAATAACCTAACCTAAGTTTGGTTTACCTTTATTTGCTTCCTCTGTAAACGCCGTCACGGCCATGTGGCTATTGCTAAGGATCATTAGTAACAATTGATAACATAATAAAAGGCTAATTAAATCGTTTATGGAGCGGAACACTGATTAAGACAGCAGTTTGAACCCGATGTATGGCACCATACTTGGCTGTGTCATCACCCAGTTCCATGGTTGGTGCAGGCAATAGATGTTGTACACTATTCTCTATGTACACAAATATTCCAACATTACCACAGGTTAAATAAGTGAGTGTGGCAATTTTTAGAATGAATCAAACCACTGTTTACTTTCTTTCATGCCGAAAGGTTCTCCAAGTTATTTTTTTATGATTCATAAATACTTTCCTAACCCTAAATTTTAAAAAAATACTCTGATCTTGTAGGTTACAAGATCAGAGTATTTAAAAAAAATCTAAATCAAATCAAATTTTATTTGTCACATACACATGGTTAGCAGATGTTAATGCGAGTGTAGCGAAATGCTTGTGCTTCTAGTTCCGACAATGCAGTAATAACAAGTAATCTAACTAACAATTCCAAAACTACTGTCTTGTACACAGTGTAAGGGGATAAAGAATATGTACATAAGGATATATGAATTGATGGTACAGAGCAGCATAGGCAAGATACAGTAGATGGTATCGAGTACAGTATGTACAAATGAGATGAGTATGTAAACAAAGTGGCATAGTTTAAAGTGGCTAGTGATACATGTATTACATAAGGATACAGTCGATGATATAGAGTACAGTATATACGTATGCATATGAGATGAATAATGTAGGGTAAGTAACATTATATAAGGTAGCATTGTTTAAAGTGGCTAGTGATATATTTACATAATTTCCCATCAATTCCCATTATTAAAGTGGCTGGAGTTGAGTCAGTGTCAGTGTGTTGGCAGCAGCCACTCAGTGTTAGTGGTGGCTGTTTAACAGTCTGATGGCCTTGAGATAGAAGCTGTTTTTCAGTCTCTCGGTCCCAGCTTTGATGCACCTGTACTGACCTCGCCTTCTGGATGATAGCGGGGTGAACAGGCAGTGGCTCGGGTGGTTGATGTCCTTGATGATCTTTATGGCCTTCCTGTGACATCGGGTGGTGTAGGTGTCCTGGAGGGCAGGTAGTTTGCCCCCGGTGATGCGTTGTGCAGACCTCACTACCCTCTGGAGAGCCTTACGGTTGAGGGCGGTGCAGTTGCCATACCAGGCGGTGATACAGCCCGCCAGGATGCTCTCGATTGTGCATCTGTAGAAGTTTGTGAGTGCGTTTGGTGACAAGCCGAATTTCTTCAGCCTCCTGAGGTTGAAGAGGCGCTGCTGCGCCTTCTTCACGATGCTGTCTGTGTGAGCGGACCAATTCAGTTTGTCTGTGATGTGTATGCCGAGGAACTTAAAACTTGCTACCCTCTCCACTACTGTTCCATCGATGTGGATAGGGGGGTGTTCCCTCTGTTGTTTCCTGAAGTCCACAATCATCTCCTTAGTTTTGTTGACGTTGAGTGTGAGGTTATTTTCCTGACACCACACTCCGAGGGCCCTCACCTCCTCCCTGTAGGCCGTCTCGTCGTTGTTGGTAATCAAGCCTACCACTGTTGTGTCGTCCGCAAACTTGATGATTGAGTTGGAGGCGTGCGTGGCCACGCAGTCGTGGGTGAACAGGGAGTACAGGAGAGGGCTCAGAACGCACCCTTGTGGGGCCCCAGTGTTGAGGATCAGCGGGGAGGAGATGTTGTTGCCTACCCTCACCACCTGGGGGCGGCCCGTCAGGAAGTCCAGTACCCAGTTGCACAGGGCGGGGTCGAGACCCAGGGTCTCGAGCTTGATGACGAGCTTGGAGGGTACTATGGTGTTGAATGCCGAGCTGTAGTCGATGAACAGCATTCTCACATAGGTATTCCTCTTGTCCAGATGGGTTAGGGCAGTGTGCAGTATGGTTGAGATTGCATCGTCTGTGGACCTATTTGGGCGGTAAGCAAATTGGAGTGGGTCTAGGGTGTCAGGTAGGGTGGAGGTGATATGGTCCTTGACTAGTCTCTCCAAGCACTTCATGATGACGGATGTGAGTGCTACGGGGCGGTAGTCGTTTAGCTCAGTTACCTTAGCTTTCTTGGGAACAGGAACAATGGTGGCCCTCTTGAAGCATGTGGGAACAGCAGACTGGTATAGGGATTGATTGAATATGTCCGTAAACACACCGGCCAGCTGGTCTGCGCATGCTCTGAGGGCGCGGCTGGGGATGCCGTCTGGGCCTGCAGCCTTGCGAGGGTTAACACGTTTAAATGTCTTACTCACCTCGGCTGCAGTGAAGGAGAGACCGCATGTTTTCGTAGCAGGCCGTGTCAGTGGCACTGTATTGTCCTCAAAGCGGGCAAAAAAGTCATTTAGTCTGCCTGGGAGCAAGACATCCAACTGGTGTTGAAACGGAGACAAATATGCATATATTTAGATATCTTTCCTTCATTGATCCATAATATTCTGAACCCGTTCTCTCAATATATTCTATTGAGTCTGTTGACAAAAACCAAAGTGAAAAGGTGTACTGTATTTAAAGGGATGACTTATTAAGACAAATGTACTGAAAACCCTATTGAATAAAAACTCCACGAGAACATCTGTTGGCCAGCCAGTGGGAAGGTTTCTAGCAGTTCAATTACACTTATTTGGCATGCGCAAGTGAACCACGCCTACAAAGCCTGTTACGCACCTTAATAAGGTTACTCTGAATACCAACTACTAAAAAGTATATAGGAAAGGCGTAATTTCCTAAATCGGACCCTTAGTGAATACAGGCCCAAACTTAATCTGTGTCTAGGAAACTGGCCTTGAGGGTTGGTCCTGACCTCTCTGCAGGTTGCCGATGGCCTCGTTGTAGTTCTCCAGCTCCAGGTGACACTGGCACAGGAAGAAGTGGGCTTTGACAGAATGGGGGTCCAGTTCCAGTGCGTGCTTGCAGTCCGCCAGGGCTTTGTCGTTCTGCTTGCAGCTTCACTTGGCACAGAGTACGGTTGGTGTAGTACACCGCCACTGAGGGGTTACGGTTCTGTTGGCAAGATGTATACACACACACACAGGTGCAACCACGCACGTTACATATTGCACAAGCTATTTTTGTAAGAGTGCATCAGACCAAGCTACTTCTATTCTGACATCTATTCAGAGTAGGTGAATAGGACAGTGTCAATATCTCATATCATATAGACTTTCAGTCATCTGAAAAGGTGTAGACATTTTACATCATCATTCCCCTTAAGAGCAGTAGCTTGCTACTCACTATGGTTTTGCTGTAGCAGGTGGCAGCTTCCTGGTACTTGCGGCAGAGGAACAGTTGGTTGCCCTGCTCCTTCAGCTCCTGTGCTGTGGAACTCTTCTCTGGGCTGCTAGCCATCTTCTCTGGTGGCTCTGCAGCGCCCGCTGCGCACTGTTTCCCTATCCTGTTCCCCGTCTCTCCGGCTGGCTAGCTGTCAGGTGAAAGAATGGCCCTGTTCTTTGTCTTCTCACAAACTAGAAAAGAAAGATAGGCAGCATCAGCAACAGTTGCTGCTGCGTGTGGTGAGGTGCTGTTGCAACTCATACATTGAGCCCTCACATTTCACTGGCTAGCTAGTTATGCATCAACATATGGTTGTGCAACTAAGATGCTGAAGTCAATGGTTGAGACGCATTAAAACCAGTCATTATCGGGCACACCACCTGGCCATGACCACACTGAAAGGACTGTATGTCAAAACTACGCTAACTAGCTAATGGCTGACGTTGCGCCCTCCCTCAGTCCCTGTGTCACTACACAAAACAAGGTAGCTAGCTAGCTAGTTGCGTTGGTAAAGACCGTGGACTTTCCCCATTGGTTTGCTGATATGGTTTACTGAGTCAAACTTCTGCTACAATGCAACGTCCAAATCCCACAGCTAAGCAACGATGCTAACGCTAGCCCAATAGTGGAGTAAACTTAGCCTAGCGTTACTCCTTTGTACAATGACCTTAGGTACATGTTATATTTAAAGGGAGAATTAGCTCTGGAAGCCATCTAAACGTGAATCGATTCTCAGTTGCAGTAACGTTACGGTTCTTGAAATAAATCCCTCTAGGTTCATATCACATCAAAATAATTTCACTAATGCATAAAAATACACACCTACTGTACACGGTCTTAACCGGTTAACACAGAACAGTATTTTTCAGTAACAACACGTTTGTGGCGTCTGTCTTCACACAGCAGGCGTATTCGCAGAAACAGATTGCTAATTAGCTCAGGTAGTCCACTCTGTCTTCCGTAAATAAGCGCTGTGAGATGGAAATATGGTCGTGTGGGAACCCCAGCCCTATAAAGCTGTGTATCAATTTAAATTTTAGTTTTTTGAAAATGGGTTCTCACGGATATGAAAGATAAGGTCATTACGCCTCCAAAAACATATCGCTAGCGATGCTTGTTTAATGTTCAGAACTCCCCCTCCAGAATACGCCTCTTCACCCAATGATTTAGCCACATGTATGTCTAATGTAACGTTATCTCATGATGACAAAGTCAAGCGTTAGCTAACAGCTAGCCTAGCTCAAATGTCGGTTATTAAACTAACGTTACCTAGCTACCGATTAGTGGTGAACTACACACAAAAACAAACATCTTTAACCTCACCCGTTCGAAAGAATTTCATATACAGACGATTGATGTGCCAGTATATTTCAATTTCAAGTCTTAATTGATTTGCTTTTCCCATTGAACTGTAACTATACTATAACAGAGAGCTAAGAGCTAGCTAGTTTGTTGTCATGCTGACGTCGGATATACGACGGAGCACCGCGAGGTAAGATTCAATAACAAAAAAGTTACCAATACCCCAAAACCAATCCTTACCATTAGTAGTTTTATGGTAGAAATTGCCTCAAGGTCATATTACATCATGTTAACATCAAGTGTTTGAAATATTTAGGAAATTATGTTTTGCTGATAAAATACTGTAACGACCCTGCGTTTATAAGCGCGGAAATCGACTCTGCCGCACGATCACCTCGGCGCGCTATCCAAACATGCAATTTCACTAGAGGCACGCATTTCCCAAAGTGTTTGAAATCTTTTGGAAATTATGCTTTGCCTGTTATGCTTTGCCTGCTTTGCCTGTTAAAATACGTAAAATTGATTTCCTCAAATATTATAAAATATCTCCGAGGTTGAAATTCTCCAAATGGCACTTCATTTCTGTTGTGTTGTAATTTTATGATAGAAATTGCCTAATGTTAATCACCAATGTCACTGACTAAAATGCATACAATTATTTATATTATTATTGAAAAAGATCTCATGGTTGAAATTCTACAAATTATACCTCCATTCTGTCCTTTAGTAGTGTTTCTGTAGAAATTGCCACAAAAGTCATATTAAATCATGTTAATCACCAATGTTGGAAATCTAACTAAAAGGATATTTTCTGAGTAAAGTACACAAAATCGTGTAGTAGTTTTATGGTAGAAATATTCTCATGTTCACGAAAAGTGGTTGAAAACCTTTGGAAGTTATGTTGTTTTTTACCCCCCTTTTCCCCCATGAACTGTAAATCAGTCATTTCTCCCAACAGATGTCAAAGAAAAGCTCTCTCACACACACACACACACACACAGCAAGGATGGAGTGACAAAGTGCGGTGCTTAAAGACACACACAGCCTGCAATGTCATTTCCATATTCTCTAGGCCGTTCCGAGTTCAAGGAGATGCCCCGCTTGACCGTAGCTCGCTCTGAGTGCAGCGACCGTGAAAAAAGTAGGCCCAAAATGAAGCCTGGCCCTAAATGTCATTTGCTTTTGGGTGACAGTGAGAGAACCGTTAGGGTGAGAAGCACAATTCGACCTCAGGTACGTTCCTGAGGTCCTCCCGATCTGTGCAAGCCTAACCTTGACCGCGTGGCATTAACCCTTAACAGTAAAACAGTTTTTTTTTTATCTCACAGATTACAATGACATCTCTCCCCATAGGAATACATTGCCTGCTCCTCTAAAGTCAACCTGAAGCCTATGTGGGTTATGAATGCCTTATGAACCTGTCTTCAATGACAGTCCATCAGGATACTATGAGGTCTACCTGTGTCGATTCTAAGCTTCCTGAAGCAACCGGAAGTGGTTAAAATCACCCTAAACGTGTTTTTCCATACCCAACCAGCAGCTTGTGATAAATAGTGCATTCAACCCTGTGTAAAACGGTCAGTTCTTAACATAAACACTTACAACTAAGGATTCTGTAAAGGCATACCCCAATGGGGATATGTGTTTACCTATAGCTTCCTGTGCCAACCGGAAGTGTCATAATTGGTGTCACAGGGGATGTTTCAAAGGGTTAAAAAAGTCAGATCTTTCCAAAACTTCATGTGTGTGATTAGGCAACCCCCATGAACTGTAAATCAGTCATTTTTCCCATAAAATTTCAAAGAAAAACTAAATCACACACAAGCACAGCTTGGAAGGAGGGACACATTGGGGTGCGTAGAGACATACACTGAGATATACATTAGTTAGCTTTGTTCGAGCTAAAAAAGAACCGTCAGAACTAGAGTTACGAAACTTTAGAAACCTGTTCTAGACCCCAGGTCGATAGTGCGTGGTGAGGTACGTGGCTCTAGAAGGTTCTCGGACCGAAAAAGTTGTGGGAAAATGGCGTAAGGACAACAAAGTCAAGGTATTGGAGTTGTCATCACAGAGCCCTGACCTCAATCCTATAGAAAATGTGTGGGCAGAACTGAAAAAGCGTGTGCGAGCAAAGAGGCCGACAAACCTGACTCCGTTACACCAGCTGTCAGGTGGAATGGGCCAAAATGTAGGAATATCAGTGCAGACATTTTGCTCATACACTAGTATGATTATCTGCCCAAAAGCCTAGCTCCCGGTCCCTCCCTCACCTCTCCTTCTCTGCTAGGATAAGTTTGGTGAGATATGCATGCAGCTTGTTCTCCTGGTTGATGCGCTTCTCCTCAATGCTATTCCAGCGCTTCTTCTTAGTGACCCGCAGGGCACTCGGGATGTCGTCTCCAAAGTTCAGTCTCTGCTCCTTGACCAGATTGTAAGCTGCCGACAGAAAAGGTCCAGACATGAATGTAATACTGCCTCAGAGATGCCTAGTACTGGGTATAGTTAGAATGTTGACAGCATTATAAATTGCACTCGACCCAATACTGCACATCTACAGTGCATTCAGAAAGTATTCAGACCCCTTCACTTTTTCCACATTGTTATGTTACAGCGTAACTAACAATATATTAATACATTTTTCCCCTCAATCTACACACAACACCCCATAATGACACAACAAAAACAGGTTTAGAAATGTTTGCAAAAACAGAAATACCTTATTTACATAAGTATTCAGACCATTTGCTATGATACTCGAAATTGAGCTGAGGTGCATCCTGTTTCCATTGATCATCCTTGAGGTAGTTCTACAACTTGAAGGCCTCTCAGACATGAGAAACAATATTTTCTGGGCTGATGAAACCAAGATTACACACTGGGACATGCCGTGCCATTATGCAGAATTTTATTGTACGGCCTTTTAACTTGCAGGGATGGACACTCCTGAATGTCTTAATTATAGGCTACCCCGACTTTCTCCTATTTCTATCATGTTAAATATTAACCACTATCAGTATCGACTGTGAGTAGGCATAATAATAACACTTATTCAACTGCCAATTTACTATTAGTTCCCTTCAATAACCTAACCTAAGTTTGGTTTACCTTTATTTGCTTCCTCTGTAAACGCCGTCACGGCCATGTGGCTATTGCTAAGGATCATTAGTAACAATTGATAACATAATAAAAGGCTAATTAAATCGTTTATGGAGCGGAACACTGATTAAGACAGCAGTTTGAACCCGATGTATGGCACCATACTTGGCTGTGTCATCACCCAGTTCCATGGTTGGTGCAGGCAATAGATGTTGTACACTATTCTCTATGTACACAAATATTCCAACATTACCACAGGTTAAATAAGTGAGTGTGGCAATTTTTAGAATGAATCAAACCACTGTTTACTTTCTTTCATGCCGAAAGGTTCTCCAAGTTATTTTTTTATGATTCATAAATACTTTCCTAACCCTAAATTTAAAAAAAATACTCTGATCTTGTAGGTTACAAGATCAGAGTATTTAAAAAAAATCTAAATCAAATCAAATTTTATTTGTCACATACACATGGTTAGCAGATGTTAATGCGAGTGTAGCGAAATGCTTGTGCTTCTAGTTCCGACAATGCAGTAATAACAAGTAATCTAACTAACAATTCCAAAACTACTGTCTTGTACACAGTGTAAGGGGATAAAGAATATGTACATAAGGATATATGAATTGATGGTACAGAGCAGCATAGGCAAGATACAGTAGATGGTATCGAGTACAGTATGTACAAATGAGATGAGTATGTAAACAAAGTGGCATAGTTTAAAGTGGCTAGTGATACATGTATTACATAAGGATACAGTCGATGATATAGAGTACAGTATATACGTATGCATATGAGATGAATAATGTAGGGTAAGTAACATTATATAAGGTAGCATTGTTTAAAGTGGCTAGTGATATATTTACATAATTTCCCATCAATTCCCATTATTAAAGTGGCTGGAGTTGAGTCAGTGTCAGTGTGTTGGCAGCAGCCACTCAGTGTTAGTGGTGGCTGTTTAACAGTCTGATGGCCTTGAGATAGAAGCTGTTTTTCAGTCTCTCGGTCCCAGCTTTGATGCACCTGTACTGACCTCGCCTTCTGGATGATAGCGGGGTGAACAGGCAGTGGCTCGGGTGGTTGATGTCCTTGATGATCTTTATGGCCTTCCTGTGACATCGGGTGGTGTAGGTGTCCTGGAGGGCAGGTAGTTTGCCCCCGGTGATGCGTTGTGCAGACCTCACTACCCTCTGGAGAGCCTTACGGTTGAGGGCGGTGCAGTTGCCATACCAGGCGGTGATACAGCCTGCCAGGATGCTCTCGATTGTGCATCTGTAGAAGTTTGTGAGTGCTTTTGGTGACAAGCCGAATTTCTTCAGCCTCCTGAGGTTGAAGAGGCGCTGCTGCGCCTTCTTCACGATGCTGTCTGTGTGAGCGGACCAATTCAGTTTGTCTGTGATGTGTATGCCGAGGAACTTAAAACTTGCTACCCTCTCCACTACTGTTCCATCGATGTGGATAGGGGGGTGTTCCCTCTGTTGTTTCCTGAAGTCCACAATCATCTCCTTAGTTTTGTTGACGTTGAGTGTGAGGTTATTTTCCTGACACCACACTCCGAGGGCCCTCACCTCCTCCCTGTAGGCCGTCTCGTCGTTGTTGGTAATCAAGCCTACCACTGTTGTGTCGTCCGCAAACTTGATGATTGAGTTGGAGGCGTGCGTGGCCACGCAGTCGTGGGTGAACAGGGAGTACAGGAGAGGGCTCAGAACGCACCCTTGTGGGGCCCCAGTGTTGAGGATCAGCGGGGAGGAGATGTTGTTGCCTACCCTCACCACCTGGGGGCGGCCCGTCAGGAAGTCCAGTACCCAGTTGCACAGGGCGGGGTCGAGACCCAGGGTCTCGAGCTTGATGACGAGCTTGGAGGGTACTATGGTGTTGAATGCCGAGCTGTAGTCGATGAACAGCATTCTCACATAGGTATTCCTCTTGTCCAGATGGGTTAGGGCAGTGTGCAGTATGGTTGAGATTGCATCGTCTGTGGACCTATTTGGGCGGTAAGCAAATTGGAGTGGGTCTAGGGTGTCAGGTAGGGTGGAGGTGATATGGTCCTTGACTAGTCTCTCCAAGCACTTCATGATGACGGATGTGAGTGCTACGGGGCGGTAGTCGTTTAGCTCAGTTACCTTAGCTTTCTTGGGAACAGGAACAATGGTGGCCCTCTTGAAGCATGTGGGAACAGCAGACTGGTATAGGGATTGATTGAATATGTCCGTAAACACACCGGCCAGCTGGTCTGCGCATGCTCTGAGGGCGCGGCTGGGGATGCCGTCTGGGCCTGCAGCCCTGCGAGGGTTAACACGTTTAAATGTCTTACTCACCTCGGCTGCAGTGAAGGAGAGACCGCATGTTTTCGTAGCAGGCCGTGTCAGTGGCACTGTATTGTCCTCAAAGCGGGCAAAAAAGTCATTTAGTCTGCCTGGGAGCAAGACATCCAACTGGTGTTGAAACGGAGACAAATATGCATATATTTAGATATCTTTCCTTCATTGATCCATAATATTCTGAACCCGTTCTCTCAATATATTCTATTGAGTCTGTTGACAAAAACCAAAGTGAAAAGGTGTACTGTATTTAAAGGGATGACTTATTAAGACAAATGTACTGAAAACCCTATTGAATAAAAACTCCACGAGAACATCTGTTGGCCAGCCAGTGGGAAGGTTTCTAGCAGTTCAATTACACTTATTTGGCGTGCGCAAGTGAACCACGCCTACAAAGCCTGTTACGCACCTTAATAAGGTTACTCTGAATACCAACTACTAAAAAGTATATAGGAAAGGCGTAATTTCCTAAATCGGACCCTTAGTGAATACAGGCCCAAACTTAATCTGTGTCTAGGAAACTGGCCTTGAGGGTTGGTCCTGACCTCTCTGCAGGTTGCCGATGGCCTCGTTGTAGTTCTCCAGCTCCAGGTGACACTGGCACAGGAAGAAGTGGGCTTTGACAGAATGGGGGTCCAGTTCCAGCGCGTGCTTGCAGTCCGCCAGGGCTTTGTCGTTCTGCTTGCAGCTTCACTTGGCACAGAGTACGGTTGGTGTAGTACACCGCCACTGAGGGGTTACGGTTCTGTTGGCAAGATGTATACACACACACAGGTGCAACCACGCACGTTAGGCCTACATATTGCACAAGCTATTTTTGTAAGAGTGCATCAGACCAAGCTACTTCTATTCTGACATCTATTCAGAGTAGGTGAATAGGACAGTGTCAATATCTCATATCATATAGACTTTCAGTCATCTGAAAAGGTGTAGACATTTTACATCATCATTCCCCTTAAGAGCAGTAGCTTGCTACTCACTATGGTTTTGCTGTAGCAGGTGGCAGCTTCCTGGTACTTGCGGCAGAGGAACAGTCGGTTGCCCTGCTCCTTCAGCTCCTGTGCTGTGGAACTCTTCTCTGGGCTGCTAGCCATCTTCTCTGGTGGCTCTGCAGCGCCCGCTGCGCACTGTTTCCCTATCCTGTTCCCCGTCTCTCCGGCTGGCTAGCTGTCAGGTGAAAGAATGGCCCTGTTCTTTGTCTTCTCACAAACTAGAAAAGAAAGATAGACAGCATCAGCAACAGTTGCTGCTGCGTGTGGTGAGGTGCTGTTGCAACTCATACATTGAGCCCTCACATTTAAATAGTGCATTCAACCCTGTGTAAATCAGTCAGTTCTTAACATAAACACTTAAAACTCAGGATTCTGTAAAGGCATACCCCAATGAGGATATGTGTTTACCTATAGCTTCCTGTGCCAACCGGAAGTGCCATAATTGGTGTCACAGGGGATGTTTCAAAGGGTTAAAAAAGTCAGATCTTTCCAAAACTTCATGTGTGTGATTAGGCAACCCCCATGAACTGTAAATCAGTCATTTTTCCCATAAAATTTCAAAGAAAAACTAAATCACACACAAGCACAGCTTGGAAGGAGGGACACATTGGGGTGCGTAGAGACATACACTGAGATATACATTAGTTAGCTTTGTTCGAGCTAAAAAAGAACCGTCAGAACTAGAGTTACGAAACTTTAGAAACCTGTTCTAGACCCCAGGTCGATAGTGCGTGGTGAGGTACGTGGCTCTAGAAGGTTCTCGGACCGAAAAAGTTGTGGGAAAATGGCGTAAGGACAACAGAGTCAAGGTATTGGAGTTGTCATCACAGAGCCCTGACCTCAATCCTATAGAAAATGTGTGGGCAGAACTGAAAAAGCGTGTGCGAGCAAAGAGGCCGACAAACCTGACTCAGTTACACCAGCTGTCAGGTGGAATGGGCCAAAATGTAGGAATATCAGTGCAGACATTTTGCTCATACACTAGTATGATTATCTGCCCAAAAGCCTAGCTCCCGGTCCCTCCCTCACCTCTCCTTCTCTGCTAGGATAAGTTTGGTGAGATATGCATGCAGCTTGTTCTCCTGGTTGATGCGCTTCTCCTCAATGCTATTCCAGCGCTTCTTCTTAGTGACCCGCAGGGCACTCGGGATGTCGTCTCCAAAGTTCAGTCTCTGCTCCTTGGCCAGATTGTAAGCTGCCGACAGAAAAGGTCCAGACATGAATGTAATACTGCCTCAGAGATGCCTAGTACTGGGTATAGTTAGAATGTTGACAGCATTATAAATTGCACTCGACCCAATACTGCACATCTACAGTGCATTCAGAAAGTATTCAGACCCCTTCACTTTTTCCACATTGTTATGTTACAGCGTAACTAACAATATATTAATACATTTTTCCCCTCAATCTACACACAACACCCCATAATGACACAACAAAAACAGGTTTAGAAATGTTTGCAAAAACAGAAATACCTTATTTACATAAGTATTCAGACCATTTGCTATGATACTGGAAATTGAGCTGTGCATCATGTTTCCATTGATCATCCTTGAGGTAGTTCTACAACTTGAAGGCCTCTCAGACATGAGAAACAATATTTTCTGGGCTGATGAAACCAAGATTACACACTGGGACATGCCGTGCCATTATGCAGAATTTTATTGTACGGCCTTTTAACTTGCAGGGATGGACACTCCTGAATGTCTTAATTATAGGCTACCCCGACTTTGTCTCCTATTTCTATCATGTTAAATATTAACCACTATCAGTATCGACTGTGAGTAGGCATAATAATAACACTTATTCAACTGCCAATTTACTATTAGTTCCCTTCAATAACCTAACCTAAGTTTGGTTTACCTTTATTTGCTTCCTCTGTAAACGCCGTCACGGCCATGTGGCTATTGCTAAGGATCATTAGTAACAATTGATAACATAATAAAAGGCTAACTAAATCGTTTATGGAGCGGAACACTGATTAAGACAGCAGTTTGAACCCGATGTATGGCACCATACTTGGCTGTGTCATCACCCAGTTCCATGGTTGGTGCAGGCAATAGATGTTGTACACTATTCTCTATGTACACAAATATTCCAACATTACCACAGGTTAAATAAGTGAGTGTGGCAATTTTTAGAATGAATCAAACCACTGTTTACTTTCTTTCATGCCGAAAGGTTCTCCAAGTTATTTTTTTATGATTCATAAATACTTTCCTAACCCTAAATTTAAAAAAAATACTCTGATCTTGTAGGTTACAAGATCAGAGTATTTAAAAAAAATCTAAATCAAATCAAATTTTATTTGTCACATACACATGGTTAGCAGATGTTAATGCGAGTGTAGCGAAATGCTTGTGCTTCTAGTTCCGACAATGCAGTAATAACAAGTAATCTAACTAACAATTCCAAAACTACTGTCTTGTACACAGTGTAAGGGGATAAAGAATATGTACATAAGGATATATGAATTGATGGTACAGAGCAGCATAGGCAAGATACAGTAGATGGTATCGAGTACAGTATGTACAAATGAGATGAGTATGTAAACAAAGTGGCATAGTTTAAAGTGGCTAGTGATACATGTATTACATAAGGATACAGTCGATGATATAGAGTACAGTATATACGTATGCATATGAGATGAATAATGTAGGGTAAGTAACATTATATAAGGTAGCATTGTTTAAAGTGGCTAGTGATATATTTACATAATTTCCCATCAATTCCCATTATTAAAGTGGCTGGAGTTGAGTCAGTGTCAGTGTGTTGGCAGCAGCCACTCAGTGTTAGTGGTGGCTGTTTAACAGTCTGATGGCCTTGAGATAGAAGCTGTTTTTCAGTCTCTCGGTCCCAGCTTTGATGCACCTGTACTGACCTCGCCTTCTGGATGATAGCGGGGTGAACAGGCAGTGGCTCGGGTGGTTGATGTCCTTGATGATCTTTATGGCCTTCCTGTGACATCGGGTGGTGTAGGTGTCCTGGAGGGCAGGTAGTTTGCCCCCGGTGATGCGTTGTGCAGACCTCACTACCCTCTGGAGAGCCTTACGGTTGAGGGCGGTGCAGTTGCCATACCAGGCGGTGATACAGCCCGCCAGGATGCTCTCGATTGTGCATCTGTAGAAGTTTGTGAGTGCTTTTGGTGACAAGCCGAATTTCTTCAGCCTCCTGAGGTTGAAGAGGCGCTGCTGCGCCTTCTTCACGATGCTGTCTGTGTGAGCGGACCAATTCAGTTTGTCTGTGATGTGTATGCCGAGGAACTTAAAACTTGCTACCCTCTCCACTACTGTTCCATCGATGTGGATAGGGGGGTGTTCCCTCTGTTGTTTCCTGAAGTCCACAATCATCTCCTTAGTTTTGTTGACGTTGAGTGTGAGGTTATTTTCCTGACGCCACACTCCGAGGGCCCTCACCTCCTCCCTGTAGGCCGTCTCGTCGTTGTTGGTAATCAAGCCTACCACTGTTGTGTCGTCCGCAAACTTGATGATTGAGTTGGAGGCGTGCGTGGCCACGCAGTCGTGGGTGAACAGGGAGTACAGGAGAGGGCTCAGAACGCACCCTTGTGGGGCCCCAGTGTTGAGGATCAGCGGGGAGGAGATGTTGTTGCCTACCCTCACCACCTGGGGGCGGCCCGTCAGGAAGTCCAGTACCCAGTTGCACAGGGCGGGGTCGAGACCCAGGGTCTCGAGCTTGATGACGAGCTTGGAGGGTACTATGGTGTTGAATGCCGAGCTGTAGTCGATGAACAGCATTCTCACATAGGTATTCCTCTTGTCCAGATGGGTTAGGGCAGTGTGCAGTATGGTTGAGATTGCATCGTCTGTGGACCTATTTGGGCGGTAAGCAAATTGGAGTGGGTCTAGGGTGTCAGGTAGGGTGGAGGTGATATGGTCCTTGACTAGTCTCTCCAAGCACTTCATGATGACGGATGTGAGTGCTACCCCAGAGAAGAGTTCCACAGCACAGGAGCTGTCGTTTAGTCGTTTAGCTCAGTTACCTTAGCTTTCTTGGGAACAGGAACAATGGTGGCCCTCTTGAAGCATGTGGGAACAGCAGACTGGTATAGGGATTGATTGAATATGTCCGTAAACACACCGGCCAGCTGGTCTGCGCATGCTCTGAGGGCGCGGCTGGGGATGCCGTCTGGGCCTGCAGCCTTGCGAGGGTTAACACGTTTAAATGTCTTACTCACCTCGGCTGCAGTGAAGGAGAGACCGCATGTTTTCGTAGCAGGCCGTGTCAGTGGCACTGTATTGTCCTCAAAGCGGGCAAAAAAGTCATTTAGTCTGCCTGGGAGCAAGACATCCAACTGGTGTTGAAACGGAGACAAATATGCATATATTTAGATATCTTTCCTTCATTGATCCATAATATTCTGAACCCGTTCTCTCAATATATTCTATTGAGTCTGTTGACAAAAACCAAAGTGAAAAGGTGTACTGTATTTAAAGGGATGACTTATTAAGACAAATGTACTGAAAACCCTATTGAATAAAAACTCCACGAGAACATCTGTTGGCCAGCCAGTGGGAAGGTTTCTAGCAGTTCAATTACACTTATTTGGCGTGCGCAAGTGAACCACGCCTACAAAGCCTGTTACGCACCTTAATAAGGTTACTCTGAATACCAACTACTAAAAAGTATATAGGAAAGGCGTAATTTCCTAAATCGGACCCTTAGTGAATACAGGCCCAAACTTAATCTGTGTCTAGGAAACTGGCCTTGAGGGTTGGTCCTGACCTCTCTGCAGGTTGCCGATGGCCTCGTTGTAGTTCTCCAGCTCCAGGTGACACTGGCACAGGAAGAAGTGGGCTTTGACAGAATGGGGGTCCAGTTCCAGCGCGTGCTTGCAGTCCGCCAGGGCTTTGTCGTTCTGCTTGCAGCTTCACTTGGCACAGAGTACGGTTGGTGTAGTACACCGCCACTGAGGGGTTACGGTTCTGTTGGCAAGATGTATACACACACACACACAGGTGCAACCACGCACGTTAGGCCTACATATTGCACAAGCTATTTTTGTAAGAGTGCATCAGACCAAGCTACTTCTATTCTGACATCTATTCAGAGTAGGTGAATAGGACAGTGTCAATATCTCATATCATATAGACTTTCAGTCATCTGAAAAGGTGTAGACATTTTACATCATCATTCCCCTTAAGAGCAGTAGCTTGCTACTCACTATGGTTTTGCTGTAGCAGGTGGCAGCTTCCTGGTACTTGCGGCAGAGGAACAGTTGGTTGCCCTGCTCCTTCAGCTCCTGTGCTGTGGAACTCTTCTCTGGGCTGCTAGCCATCTTCTCTGGTGGCTCTGCAGCGCCCGCTGCGCACTGTTTCCCTATCCTGTTCCCCGTCTCTCCGGCTGGCTAGCTGTCAGGTGAAAGAATGGCCCTGTTCTTTGTCTTCTCACAAACTAGAAAAGAAAGATAGGCAGCATCAGCAACAGTTGCTGCTGCGTGTGGTGAGGTGCTGTTGCAACTCATACATTGAGCCCTCACATTTAAATAGTGCATTCAACCCTGTGTAAATCGGTCAGTTCTTAACATAAACACTTAAAACTCAGGATTCTGTAAAGGCATACCCCAATGAGGATATGTGTTTACCTATAGCTTCCTGTGCCAACCGGAAGTGCCATAATTGGTGTCACAGGGGATGTTTCAAAGGGTTAAAAAAGTCAGATCTTTCCAAAACTTCATGTGTGTGATTAGGCAACCCCCATGAACTGTAAATCAGTCATTTTTCCCATAACATTTCAAAGAAAAACTAAATCACACACAAGCACAGCTTGGAAGGAGGGACACATTGGGGTGCGTAGAGACATACACTGAGATATACATTAGTTAGCTTTGTTCGAGCTAAAAAAGAACCGTCAGAACTAGAGTTACGAAACTTTAGAAACCTGTTCTAGACCCCAGGTCGATAGTGCGTGGTGAGGTACGTGGCTCTAGAAGGTTCTCGGACCGAAAAAGTTGTGGGAAAATGGCGTAAGGACAACAAAGTCAAGGTATTGGAGTTGTCATCACAGAGCCCTGACCTCAATCCTATAGAAAATGTGTGGGCAGAACTGAAAAAGCGTGTGCGAGCAAAGAGGCCGACAAACCTGACTCCGTTACACCAGCTGTCAGGTGGAATGGGCCAAAATGTAGGAATATCAGTGCAGACATTTTGCTCATATTTTGCCCAAAAGCCTAGCTCCCGGTCCCTCCCTCACCTCTCCTTCTCTGCTAGGATAAGTTTGGTGAGATATGCATGCAGCTTGTTCTCCTGGTTGATGCGCTTCTCCTCAATGCTATTCCAGCGCTTCTTCTTAGCGACCCGCAGGGCACTCGGGATGTCGTCTCCAAAGTTCAGTCTCTGCTCCTTGACCAGATTGTAAGCTGCCGACAGAAAAGGTCCAGACATGAATGTAATACTGCCTCAGAGATGCCTAGTACTGGGTATAGTTAGAATGTTGACAGCATTATAAATTGCACTCGACCCAATACTGCACATCTACAGTGCATTCAGAAAGTATTCAGACCCCTTCACTTTTTCCACATTGTTATGTTACAGCGTAACTAACAATATATTAATACATTTTTCCCCTCAATCTACACACAACACCCCATAATGACACAACAAAAACAGGTTTAGAAATGTTTGCAAAAACAGAAATACCTTATTTACATAAGTATTCAGACCATTTGCTATGATACTGGAAATTGAGCTGTGCATCATGTTTCCATTGATCATCCTTGAGGTAGTTCTACAACTTGAAGGCCTCTCAGACATGAGAAACAATATTTTCTGGGCTGATGAAACCAAGATTACACACTGGGACATGCCGTGCCATTATGCAGAATTTTATTGTACGGCCTTTTAACTTGCAGGGATGGACACTCCTGAATGTCTTAATTATAGGCTACCCCGACTTTGTCTCCTATTTCTATCATGTTAAATATTAACCACTATCAGTATCGACTGTGAGTAGGCATAATAATAACACTTATTCAACTGCCAATTTACTATTAGTTCCCTTCAATAACCTAACCTAAGTTTGGTTTACCTTTATTTGCTTCCTCTGTAAACGCCGTCACGGCCATGTGGCTATTGCTAAGGATCATTAGTAACAATTGATAACATAATAAAAGGCTAATTAAATCGTTTATGGAGCGGAACACTGATTAAGACAGCAGTTTGAACCCGATGTATGGCACCATACTTGGCTGTGTCATCACCCAGTTCCATGGTTGGTGCAGGCAATAGATGTTGTACACTATTCTCTATGTACACAAATATTCCAACATTACCACAGGTTAAATAAGTGAGTGTGGCAATTTTTAGAATGAATCAAACCACTGTTTACTTTCTTTCATGCCGAAAGGTTCTCCAAGTTATTTTTTTATGATTCATAAATACTTTCCTAACCCTAAATTTAAAAAAAATACTCTGATCTTGTAGGTTACAAGATCAGAGTATTTAAAAAAAATCTAAATCAAATCAAATTTTATTTGTCACATACACATGGTTAGCAGATGTTAATGCGAGTGTAGCGAAATGCTTGTGCTTCTAGTTCCGACAATGCAGTAATAACAAGTAATCTAACTAACAATTCCAAAACTACTGTCTTGTACACAGTGTAAGGGGATAAAGAATATGTACATAAGGATATATGAATTGATGGTACAGAGCAGCATAGGCAAGATACAGTAGATGGTATCGAGTACAGTATGTACAAATGAGATGAGTATGTAAACAAAGTGGCATAGTTTAAAGTGGCTAGTGATACATGTATTACATAAGGATACAGTCGATGATATAGAGTACAGTATATACGTATGCATATGAGATGAATAATGTAGGGTAAGTAACATTATATAAGGTAGCATTGTTTAAAGTGGCTAGTGATATATTTACATAATTTCCCATCAATTCCCATTATTAAAGTGGCTGGAGTTGAGTCAGTGTCAGTGTGTTGGCAGCAGCCACTCAGTGTTAGTGGTGGCTGTTTAACAGTCTGATGGCCTTGAGATAGAAGCTGTTTTTCAGTCTCTCGGTCCCAGCTTTGATGCACCTGTACTGACCTCGCCTTCTGGATGATAGCGGGGTGAACAGGCAGTGGCTCGGGTGGTTGATGTCCTTGATGATCTTTATGGCCTTCCTGTGACATCGGGTGGTGTAGGTGTCCTGGAGGGCAGGTAGTTTGCCCCCGGTGATGCGTTGTGCAGACCTCACTACCCTCTGGAGAGCCTTACGGTTGAGGGCGGTGCAGTTGCCATACCAGGCGGTGATACAGCCTGCCAGGATGCTCTCGATTGTGCATCTGTAGAAGTTTGTGAGTGCTTTTGGTGACAAGCCGAATTTCTTCAGCCTCCTGAGGTTGAAGAGGCGCTGCTGCGCCTTCTTCACGATGCTGTCTGTGTGAGCGGACCAATTCAGTTTGTCTGTGATGTGTATGCCGAGGAACTTAAAACTTGCTACCCTCTCCACTACTGTTCCATCGATGTGGATAGGGGGGTGTTCCCTCTGTTGTTTCCTGAAGTCCACAATCATCTCCTTAGTTTTGTTGACGTTGAGTGTGAGGTTATTTTCCTGACACCACACTCCGAGGGCCCTCACCTCCTCCCTGTAGGCCGTCTCGTCGTTGTTGGTAATCAAGCCTACCACTGTTGTGTCGTCCGCAAACTTGATGATTGAGTTGGAGGCGTGCGTGGCCACGCAGTCGTGGGTGAACAGGGAGTACAGGAGAGGGCTCAGAACGCACCCTTGTGGGGCCCCAGTGTTGAGGATCAGCGGGGAGGAGATGTTGTTGCCTACCCTCACCACCTGGGGGCGGCCCGTCAGGAAGTCCAGTACCCAGTTGCACAGGGCGGGGTCGAGACCCAGGGTCTCGAGCTTGATGACGAGCTTGGAGGGTACTATGGTGTTGAATGCCGAGCTGTAGTCGATGAACAGCATTCTCACATAGGTATTCCTCTTGTCCAGATGGGTTAGGGCAGTGTGCAGTATGGTTGAGATTGCATCGTCTGTGGACCTATTTGGGCGGTAAGCAAATTGGAGTGGGTCTAGGGTGTCAGGTAGGGTGGAGGTGATATGGTCCTTGACTAGTCTCTCCAAGCACTTCATGATGACGGATGTGAGTGCTACGGGGCGGTAGTCGTTTAGCTCAGTTACCTTAGCTTTCTTGGGAACAGGAACAATGGTGGCCCTCTTGAAGCATGTGGGAACAGCAGACTGGTATAGGGATTGATTGAATATGTCCGTAAACACACCGGCCAGCTGGTCTGCGCATGCTCTGAGGGCGCGGCTGGGGATGCCGTCTGGGCCTGCAGCCTTGCGAGGGTTAACACGTTTAAATGTCTTACTCACCTCGGCTGCAGTGAAGGAGAGACCGCATGTTTTCGTAGCAGGCCGTGTCAGTGGCACTGTATTGTCCTCAAAGCGGGCAAAAAAGTCATTTAGTCTGCCTGGGAGCAAGACATCCAACTGGTGTTGAAACGGAGACAAATATGCATATATTTAGATATCTTTCCTTCATTGATCCATAATATTCTGAACCCGTTCTCTCAATATATTCTATTGAGTCTGTTGACAAAAACCAAAGTGAAAAGGTGTACTGTATTTAAAGGGAAAACTTATTAAGACAAATGTACTGAAAACCCTATTGAATAAAAACTCCACGAGAACATCTGTTGGCCAGCCAGTGGGAAGGTTTCTAGCAGTTCAATTACACTTATTTGGCGTGCGCAAGTGAACCACGCCTACAAAGCCTGTTACGCACCTTAATAAGGTTACTCTGAATACCAACTACTAAAAAGTATATAGGAAAGGCGTAATTTCCTAAATCGGACCCTTAGTGAATACAGGCCCAAACTTAATCTGTGTCTAGGAAACTGGCCTTGAGGGTTGGTCCTGACCTCTCTGCAGGTTGCCGATGGCCTCGTTGTAGTTCTCCAGCTCCAGGTGACACTGGCACAGGAAGAAGTGGGCTTTGACAGAATGGGGGTCCAGTTCCAGCGCGTGCTTGCAGTCCGCCAGGGCTTTGTCGTTCTGCTTGCAGCTTCACTTGGCACAGAGTACGGTTGGTGTAGTACACCGCCACTGAGGGGTTACGGTTCTGTTGGCAAGATGTATACACACACACACAGGTGCAACCACGCACGTTACATATTGCACAAGCTATTTTTGTAAGAGTGCATCAGACCAAGCTACTTCTATTCTGACATCTATTCAGAGTAGGTGAATAGGACAGTGTCAATATCTCATATCATATAGACTTTCAGTCATCTGAAAAGGTGTAGACATTTTACATCATCATTCCCCTTAAGAGCAGTAGCTTGCTACTCACTATGGTTTTGCTGTAGCAGGTGGCAGCTTCCTGGTACTTGCGGCAGAGGAACAGTTGGTTGCCCTGCTCCTTCAGCTCCTGTGCTGTGGAACTCTTCTCTGGGCTGCTAGCCATCTTCTCTGGTGGCTCTGCAGCGCCCGCTGCGCACTGTTTCCCTATCCTGTTCCCCGTCTCTCCGGCTGGCTAGCTGTCAGGTGAAAGAATGGCCCTGTTCTTTGTCTTCTCACAAACTAGAAAAGAAAGATAGGCAGCATCAGCAACAGTTGCTGCTGCGTGTGGTGAGGTGCTGTTGCAACTCATACATTGAGCCCTCACATTTAAATAGTGCATTCAACCCTGTGTAAATCGGTCAGTTCTTAACATAAACACTTAAAACTCAGGATTCTGTAAAGGCATACCCCAATGAGGATATGTGTTTACCTATAGCTTCCTGTGCCAACCGGAAGTGCCATAATTGGTGTCACAGGGGATGTTTCAAAGGGTTAAAAAAGTCAGATCTTTCCAAAACTTCATGTGTGTGATTAGGCAACCCCCATGAACTGTAAATCAGTCATTTTTCCCATAACATTTCAAAGAAAAACTAAATCACACACAAGCACAGCTTGGAAGGAGGGACACATTGGGGTGCGTAGAGACATACACTGAGATATACATTAGTTAGCTTTGTTCGAGCTAAAAAAGAACCGTCAGAACTAGAGTTACGAAACTTTAGAAACCTGTTCTAGACCCCAGGTCGATAGTGCGTGGTGAGGTACGTGGCTCTAGAAGGTTCTCGGACCGAAAAAGTTGTGGGAAAATGGCGTAAGGACAACAAAGTCAAGGTATTGGAGTTGTCATCACAGAGCCCTGACCTCAATCCTATAGAAAATGTGTGGGCAGAACTGAAAAAGCGTGTGCGAGCAAAGAGGCCGACAAACCTGACTCAGTTACACCAGCTGTCAGGTGGAATGGGCCAAAATGTAGGAATATCAGTGCAGACATTTTGCTCATACACTAGTATGATTATCTGCCCAAAAGCCTAGCTCCCGGTCCCTCCCTCACCTCTCCTTCTCTGCTAGGATAAGTTTGGTGAGATATGCATGCAGCTTGTTCTCCTGGTTGATTCGCTTCTCCTCAGCGACCCGCAGGGCACTCGGGATGTCGTCTCCAAAGTTCAGTCTCTGCTCCTTGGCCAGATTGTAAGCTGCCGACAGAAAAGGTCCAGACATGAATGTAATACTGCCTCAGAGATGCCTAGTACTGGGTATAGTTAGAATGTTGACAGCATTATAAATTGCACTCGACCCAATACTGCACATCTACAGTGCATTCAGAAAGTATTCAGACCCCTTCACTTTTTCCACATTGTTATGTTACAGCGTAACTAACAATATATTAATACATTTTTCCCCTCAATCTACACACAACACCCCATAATGACACAACAAAAACAGGTTTAGAAATGTTTGCAAAAACAGAAATACCTTATTTACATAAGTATTCAGACCATTTGCTATGATACTCGAAATTGAGCTGAGGTGCATCCTGTTTCCATTGATCATCCTTGAGGTAGTTCTACAACTTGAAGGCCTCTCAGACATGAGAAACAATATTTTCTGGGCTGATGAAACCAAGATTGAACTATTTGGCCTGAATGCCAAGTGTCATGTCTGGAGGAAACCAGGCACTGCTCATCGCCTAGCCAAAATCATCCCTACAGTGAAGCGTGGTGATGGCAGCATCGTTCTGTGGAGAGGTTTTTCAAAAGCAGGGACTGGGAGACTAGTCAGGATCGAGAGAAAGATGAATGGAGCAAAGTACAGAGAGATCCTTGATGAAAACCTACTCCAGAGCGCTCCGGGCCTCAAACTGGGGCAAAGGTTCACCTTCCAACAGGACAACGACCCTACGCACACAGCCAAGAAAACGCAGGGGTGGCTTCGGGACAAGTCTCAATGTCCTTGAGTGGCCCAGCCCGGATTTGAACTCGATCAAACATCTCTGGAGAGACCTGAAAACAGCTGTCCAGCAATGCACCCCATCCAACCTGAGACCTTGAGAGGATCTGCAGAGAAAAATGGGATAAAGTCCCCCAAATACAGGTGTGCCAAGCTTGTAGTGTCATACGCAAGAAGGATGTAATCACTGCCAAAGGTACTTCAACAAAGTACTGAGTAAAGGGTCTGAACACTTAAATAAATGTGATATATTTACAAAAAAATATATATTTTAAAAAGGTGTGACATTATGGGGTATTGTGTGTAGATTGAGTTTGAATTTTTTAATCCATTTTAGAATAAGGCTGTAAAGTAATACAATTTTGAAAAAGTCTGAACTTTCCTAATGAAGGAGGCATAAAAAGACTGTTCATATAATCGTATTCATTACACACTGGGACACTTTGTGCCTGATTCCGGCTCGAGTTAAGCATGCGTATTTGGAACGCAATTCCCTTTCTATGCACTACTCTCCATGCCTATTGTGACGAATTTAAGCATGAATAGCATGCTATTCGCCTGCTAATCATTTTGGGAGGAGATTGAATAAATTAATGTGTGGCAGAGATGTCTAATGAAAAGCCGTATTCTGACCATGCCTTAATTCTCTAATTCCACCACCTTCACGCATGAGGAAACCATGAATATGGTCCAGCAAATCTATCGACTCCAAGTGGAAAAATCATCTACTTTATTTTTTCCGATTGCAATAACACCATTGTCCAAGCACCATAATTTGCAGCTTGATAATAGCTAGGTAAATTAGTAATATTTTTTTGGATAAGAAAATTGTAAATATAAATTGTTTAAATGTAAATTGTAAATATATTTGACCTTATAGTCGCTTGAGACAAAGGTGCCAGTCATATGGCAGAAAACTAAAGCATATCAACTTATGTTTATGAAATGCCGTGCCATTATGCAGAATTTCAATTGTACGGCCTTTTAACTTGCAGGGATGGACACTCTTGAATGTCTTAATTATAGGCTACCCCGACTTTGTCTCCTATTTCTATCATGTTAAATATTAACCACTGTGAGTAGGCATAATAATAACACTTATTCAACTGCCAATTTACTATTAGTTCCCTTCAGTAGGTATAACCTAACCTAAGTTTGGTTTACCTTTATTTGCTTCCTCTGTAAACGCCGTCACGGCCATGTGGCTATTGCTAAGGATCATTAGTAACAATTGATAACATAAAAAAATAAAAGGCTAATTAAATCGTTTATGGAGCGGAACACTGATTAAGACAGCAGTTTGAACCCGATGTATGGCACCATACTTGGCTGTGTCATCACCCAGTTCCATGGTTGGTGCAGGCAATAGATGTGGGTATAGCTATTGTACACTATTCTCTATGTACACAAATATTCCAACATTACCACAGGTTAAATAAGTGAGTGTGGCAATTTTTAGAATGAATCAAACCACTGTTTACTTTCTTTCATGCCGAAAGGCTCTCCAAGCTATTTTTTTATGATTCATAAATACTTTCCTAACCCTAAATAACCTACAAGATCGGAGTATTTTTTTTAAATCTACCAACTGGTGTTGAAACGGAGACAAATATGCATATTTAGATATCTTTCCTTCATTGATCCATAATATTCTGAACCCGTTCTCTCAATATATTCTATTGAGTCTGTTGACAAAAAAAAAAAAGCATGTGAAAAAGGTAATTAAAATAACCAAATTCAACCTAGCTAATTTCCGATTTATACGAAATTGTTTGACTACAGAGGTAGCAAAACTGTAATTCAAATCTATGATACTGCTTGACTAGTTGGGCCCATGCTTGCTGTACAACATTAAAACCTATTCAGTCTGTCTACAAACAGGCTCTCAAAGTGCTTGATAGGAAGCCCAATAGCCATCATCATTGTCACATCCTTAGAAAGCATGAGCTCTTGAGTTGGGAAAATCTTGTGCAATACACCGACGCATGTCTTGTATTCAAGATCCTTAATGGCCTGGCTCCCCCTCCACTCAATATTTTTGTTAAACAGAAAACCCAGACATATGGCAGCAGATCCACAAGGTCTGTCATGAGAGGTGACTGTATAGTTCCCCTAAGGAAAAGCACCTTTAGTAAATCTGCATTCTCTGTGAGAGCTTCCCATGTCTGGAATACACTGCCATCAGGCACACATAACTGCACCACATATCACACTTTCACAAAATGCTTGAAGACATGGCTAAAGGTCAATCAGATTTGTGAACATGGTCCCTAGCTGTGTGTTGCCGCTTTCCATGTTGTCTGTTGTCTGTAGCTTGTGAGGTGTGGAAACACTTTGTTGCTTTTATGAATTTTGTTTTATGTTGCTCTGTCTGTATGCTGCGTCTTGCTTGTCCTATGTTGCTCTGTCTGTATACTATGTCTTGCTTGTTCTATGCTGCTATTGTCTATATTGTAATTGTTTTTAATAACCTGCCCAGGGACTGCGGTTGAAAATTAGCCGGCTGGCTAAAACCGGCACTTTTACTGAAACGTTGATTAATGTGCACTGTAAAAATTAAAAATAAACTCAAAAACCAAAGTGAAAAGGTGTACTGTATTTAAAGGGAAGACTTATTAAGACAAATGTACTGAAAACCCTATTGAATAAAAACTCCACGAGAACATCTGTTGGCCAGCCAGTGGGAAGGTTTCTAGCAGTTCAATTACACTTATTTGGCGTGCGCAAGTGAACCACGCCTACAAAGCCTGTTACGCACCTTAATAAGGTTACTCTGAATACCAACTACTAAAAAGTATATAGGAAAGGCGTCATTTCCTAAATAGGACCCTTAGTGAATACAGGCCCAAACTTAATCTGTGTCTAGGAAACTGGCCTTGAGGGTTGGTCCTGACCTCTCTGCAGGTTGCCGATGGCCTCGTTGAAGTTCTCCAGCTCCAGGTGACACACACTGGCACAGGAAGAAGTGGGCTTTGACAGAATGGGGGTCCAGTTCCAGCGCCAGGGCTTTGTCGTTCTGCTTGCAGCTTCACTTGGCACAGAGTACGGTTGGTGTAGTACACCGCCACTGAGGGGTTACGGTTCTGTTGGCAAGATATATACACACACAGGTGCAACCACGCACGTTAGGCCTACATATTGCACAAGCTATTTTTGTAAGAGTGCATCAGACCAAGCTACTTCTATTCTGACATCTATTCAGAGTAGGTGAATAGGACAGTGTCAATATCTCATATCATATAGACTTTCAGTCATCTGAAAAGGTGTAGACATTTTACATCATCATTCCCCTTAAGAGCAGTAGCTTGCTACTCACTATGGTTTTGCTGTAGCAGGTGGCAGCTTCCTGGTACTTGCGGCAGAGGAACAGTCGCTTGCCCTGCTCCTTCAGCTCCTGTGCTGTGGAACTCTTCTCTGGGCTGCTAGCCATCTTCTCTGGTGGCTCTGCAGCGCCCGCTGCGCACTGTTTCCCTATCCTGTTCCCCGTCTCTCCGGCTGGCTAGCTGTCAGGTGAAAGAATGGCCCTGTTCTTTGTCTTCTCACAAACTAGAAAAGAAAGATAGGCAGCATCAGCAACAGTCGATGCGTTGCTGCTGCGTGTGGTGAGGTGCTGTTGCAACTCATACATTGAGCCCTCACATTTCACTGGCTAGCTAGTTATGCATCAACATATGGTTGTGCAACTAAGATGCTGAAGTCAATGGTTGAGACGCATTAAAACCAGTCATTATCGGGCACACCACCTGGCCATGACCACACTGAAAGGACTGTATGTCAAAACTACGCTAACTAGCTAATGGCTGACGTTGCGCCCTCCCTCAGTCCCTGTGTCACTACACAAAACAAGGTAGCTAGCTAGCTAGTTGCGTTGGTAAAGACCGTGGACTTTCCCCATTGGTTTGCTGATATGGTTTACTGAGTCAAACGTCTGCTACAATCCCACATCCCACAGCTAAGCAACGATGCTAACGCTAGCCCAATAGTGGAGTAAACTTAGCCTAGCGTTACTCCTTTGTACAATGACCTTAGGTACATGTTATATTTAAAGGGAGAATTAGCTCTGGAAGCCATCTAAACGTGAATCGATTCTCAGTTGCAGTAACGTTACGGTTCTTGAAATAAATCCCTCTAGGTTCATATCACATCAAAATAATTTCACTAATGCATAAAAATACACACCTACTGTACACGGTCTTAACCGGTTAACACAGAACAGTATTTTTCAGTAACAACACGTTTGTGGCGTCTGTCTTCACACAGCAGGCGTATTCGGAGAAACAGATTGCTAATTAGCTCAGGTAGTCCACTCTGTCTTCCGTAAATAAGCGCTGTGAGATGGAAATATGGTCGTGTGGGAACCCCAGCCCTATAAAGCTGTGTATCAATTTAAATTTTAGTTTTTTGAAAATGGGTTCTCACGGATATGAAAGATAAGGTCATTACGCCTCCAAAAACATATCGCTAGCGATGCTTGTTTAATGTTCAGAACTCCCCCTCCAGAATACGCCTCTTCACCCAATGATTTAGCCACATGTATGTCTAATGTAACGTTATCTCATGATGACAAAGTCAAGCGTTAGCTAACAGCTAGCCTAGCTCAAATGTCGGTTATTAAACTAACGTTACCTAGCTACCGATTAGTGGTGAACTACACACAAAAACAAACATCTTTAACCTCACCCGTTCGAAAGAATTTCATATACAGACGATTGATGTGCCAGTATATTTCAATTTCAAGTCTTAATTGATTTGCTTTTCCCATTGAACTGTAACTATACTATAACAGAGAGCTAAGAGCTAGCTAGTTTGTTGTCATGCTGACGTCGGATATACGACGGAGCACCGCGAGGTAAGATTCAATAACAAAAAAGTTACCAATACCCCAAAACCAATCCTTACCATTAGTAGTTTTATGGTAGAAATTGCCTCAAGGTCATATTACATCATGTTAACATCAAGTGTTTGAAATATTTAGGAAATTATGTTTTGCTGATAAAATACTGTAACGACCCTGCGTTTATAAGCGCGGAAATCGACTCTGCCGCACGATCACCTCGGCGCGCTATCCAAACATGCAATTTCACTAGAGGCACGCATTTCCCAAAGTGTTTGAAATCTTTTGGAAATTATGCTTTGCCTGTTATGCTTTGCCTGCTTTGCCTGTTAAAATACGTAACATTGATTTCCTCAAATATTATAAAATATCTCCGAGGTTGAAATTCTCCAAATGGCACTTCACTTCTGTTGTGTTGTAATTTTATGATAGAAATTGCCTAATGTTAATCACCAATGTCACTGACTAAAATGCATACAATTATTTATATTATTATTGAAAAAGATCTCATGGTTGAAATTCTACAAATTATACCTCCATTCTGTCCTTTAGTAGTGTTTCTGTAGAAATTGCCACAAAAGTCATATTAAATCATGTTAATCACCAATGTTGGAAATCTGACTAAAAGGATATTTTCTGAGTAAAGTACACAAAATCGTGTAGTAGTTTTATGGTAGAAATATTCTCATGTTCACGAAAAGTGGTTGAAAACCTTTGGAAGTTATGTTGTTTTTTCCCCCCCTTTTCCCCCATGAACTGTAAATCAGTCATTTCTCCCAACAGATGTCAAAGAAAAGCTCTCTCACACACACACACACACACACACACAGCAAGGATGGAGTGACAAAGTGCGGTGCTTAAAGACACACACAGCCTGCAATGTCATTTCCATATTCTCTAGGCCGTTCCGAGTTCAAGGAGATGCCCCGCTTGACCGTAGCTCGCTCTGAGTGCAGCGACCGTGAAAAAAGTAGGCCCAAAATGAAGCCTGGCCCTAAATGTCATTTGCTTTTGGGTGACAGTGAGAGAACCGTTAGGGTGAGAAGCACAATTCGACCTCAGGTACGTTCCTGAGGTCCTCCCGATCTGTGCAAGCCTAACCTTGACCGCGTGGCATTAACCCTTAACAGTAAAACAGTTTTTTTTTTATCTCACAGATTACAATGACATCTCTCCCCATAGGAATACATTGCCTGCTCCTCTAAAGTCAACCTGAAGCCTATGTGGGTTATGAATGCCTTATGAACCTGTCTTCAATGACAGTCCATCAGGATACTATGAGGTCTACCTGTGTCGATTCTAAGCTTCCTGAAGCAACCGGAAGTGGTTAAAATCACCCTAAACGTGTTTTTCCATACCCAACCAGCAGCTTGTGATAAATAGTGCATTCAACCCTGTGTAAAACGGTCAGTTCTTAACATAAACACTTAAAACTCAGGATTCTGTAAAGGCATACCCCAATGAGGATATGTGTTTACCTATAGCTTCCTGTGCCAACCGGAAGTGCCATAATTGGTGTCACAGGGGATGTTTCAAAGGGTTAAAAAAGTCAGATCTTTCCAAAACTTCATGTGTGTGATTAGGCAACCCCCATGAACTGTAAATCAGTCATTTTTCCCATAAAATTTCAAAGAAAAACTAAATCACACACAAGCACAGCTTGGAAGGAGGGACACATTGGGGTGCGTAGAGACATACACTGAGATATACATTAGTTAGCTTTGTTCGAGCTAAAAAAGAACCGTCAGAACTAGAGTTACGAAACTTTAGAAACCTGTTCTAGACCCCAGGTCGATAGTGCGTGGTGAGGTACGTGGCTCTAGAAGGTTCTCGGACCGAAAAAGTTGTGGGAAAATGGCGTAAGGACAACAAAGTCAAGGTATTGGAGTTGTCATCACAGAGCCCTGACCTCAATCCTATAGAAAATGTGTGGGCAGAACTGAAAAAGCGTGTGCGAGCAAAGAGGCCGACAAACCTGACTCCGTTACACCAGCTGTCAGGTGGAATGGGCCAAAATGTAGGAATATCAGTGCAGACATTTTGCTCATACACTAGTATGATTATCTGCCCAAAAGCCTAGCTCCCGGTCCCTCCCTCACCTCTCCTTCTCTGCTAGGATAAGTTTGGTGAGATATGCATGCAGCTTGTTCTCCTGGTTGATGCGCTTCTCCTCAATGCTATTCCAGCGCTTCTTCTTAGTGACCCGCAGGGCACTCGGGATGTCGTCTCCAAAGTTCAGTCTCTGCTCCTTGACCAGATTGTAAGCTGCCGACAGAAAAGGTCCAGACATGAATGTAATACTGCCTCAGAGATGCCTAGTACTGGGTATAGTTAGAATGTTGACAGCATTATAAATTGCACTCGACCCAATACTGCACATCTACAGTGCATTCAGAAAGTATTCAGACCCCTTCACTTTTTCCACATTGTTATGTTACAGCGTAACTAACAATATATTAATACATTTTTTCCCCTCAATCTACACACAACACCCCATAATGACACAACAAAAACAGGTTTAGAAATGTTTGCAAAAACAGAAATACCTTATTTACATAAGTATTCAGACCATTTCCTATGATACTCGAAATTGAGCTGAGGTGCATCCTGTTTCCATTGATCATCCTTGAGGTAGTTCTACAACTTGAAGGCCTCTCAGACATGAGAAACAATATTTTCTGGGCTGATGAAACCAAGATTACACACTGGGACATGCCGTGCCATTATGCAGAATTTTATTGTACGGCCTTTTAACTTGCAGGGATGGACACTCCTGAATGTCTTAATTATAGGCTACCCCGACTTTCTCCTATTTCTATCATGTTAAATATTAACCACTATCAGTATCGACTGTGAGTAGGCATAATAATAACACTTATTCAACTGCCAATTTACTATTAGTTCCCTTCAATAACCTAACCTAAGTTTGGTTTACCTTTATTTGCTTCCTCTGTAAACGCCGTCACGGCCATGTGGCTATTGCTAAGGATCATTAGTAACAATTGATAACATAATAAAAGGCTAATTAAATCGTTTATGGAGCGGAACACTGATTAAGACAGCAGTTTGAACCCGATGTATGGCACCATACTTGGCTGTGTCATCACCCAGTTCCATGGTTGGTGCAGGCAATAGATGTTGTACACTATTCTCTATGTACACAAATATTCCAACATTACCACAGGTTAAATAAGTGAGTGTGGCAATTTTTAGAATGAATCAAACCACTGTTTACTTTCTTTCATGCCGAAAGGTTCTCCAAGTTATTTTTTTATGATTCATAAATACTTTCCTAACCCTAAATTTAAAAAAAATACTCTGATCTTGTAGGTTACAAGATCAGAGTATTTAAAAAAAATCTAAATCAAATCAAATTTTATTTGTCACATACACATGGTTAGCAGATGTTAATGCGAGTGTAGCGAAATGCTTGTGCTTCTAGTTCCGACAATGCAGTAATAACAAGTAATCTAACTAACAATTCCAAAACTACTGTCTTGTACACAGTGTAAGGGGATAAAGAATATGTACATAAGGATATATGAATTGATGGTACAGAGCAGCATAGGCAAGATACAGTAGATGGTATCGAGTACAGTATGTACAAATGAGATGAGTATGTAAACAAAGTGGCATAGTTTAAAGTGGCTAGTGATACATGTATTACATAAGGATACAGTCGATGATATAGAGTACAGTATATACGTATGCATATGAGATGAATAATGTAGGGTAAGTAACATTATATAAGGTAGCATTGTTTAAAGTGGCTAGTGATATATTTACATAATTTCCCATCAATTCCCATTATTAAAGTGGCTGGAGTTGAGTCAGTGTCAGTGTGTTGGCAGCAGCCACTCAGTGTTAGTGGTGGCTGTTTAACAGTCTGATGGCCTTGAGATAGAAGCTGTTTTTCAGTCTCTCGGTCCCAGCTTTGATGCACCTGTACTGACCTCGCCTTCTGGATGATAGCGGGGTGAACAGGCAGTGGCTCGGGTGGTTGATGTCCTTGATGATCTTTATGGCCTTCCTGTGACATCGGGTGGTGTAGGTGTCCTGGAGGGCAGGTAGTTTGCCCCCGGTGATGCGTTGTGCAGACCTCACTACCCTCTGGACAGCCTTACGGTTGAGGGCGGTGCAGTTGCCATACCAGGCGGTGATACAGCCCGCCAGGATGCTCTCGATTGTGCATCTGTAGAAGTTTGTGAGTGCTTTTGGTGACAAGCCGAATTTCTTCAGCCTCCTGAGGTTGAAGAGGCGCTGCTGCGCCTTCTTCACGATGCTGTCTGTGTGAGCGGACCAATTCAGTTTGTCTGTGATGTGTATGCCGAGGAACTTAAAACTTGCTACCCTCTCCACTACTGTTCCATCGATGTGGATAGGGGGGTGTTCCCTCTGTTGTTTCCTGAAGTCCACAATCATCTCCTTAGTTTTGTTGACGTTGAGTGTGAGGTTATTTTCCTGACACCACACTCCGAGGGCCCTCACCTCCTCCCTGTAGGCCGTCTCGTCGTTGTTGGTAATCAAGCCTACCACTGTTGTGTCGTCCGCAAACTTGATGATTGAGTTGGAGGCGTGCGTGGCCACGCAGTCGTGGGTGAACAGGGAGTACAGGAGAGGGCTCAGAACGCACCCTTGTGGGGCCCCAGTGTTGAGGATCAGCGGGGAGGAGATGTTGTTGCCTACCCTCACCACCTGGGGGCGGCCCGTCAGGAAGTCCAGTACCCAGTTGCACAGGGCGGGGTCGAGACCCAGGGTCTCGAGCTTGATGACGAGCTTGGAGGGTACTATGGTGTTGAATGCCGAGCTGTAGTCGATGAACAGCATTCTCACATAGGTATTCCTCTTGTCCAGATGGGTTAGGGCAGTGTGCAGTATGGTTGAGATTGTATCGTCTGTGGACCTATTTGGGCGGTAAGCAAATTGGAGTGGGTCTAGGGTGTCAGGTAGGGTGGAAGTGATATGGTCCTTGACTAGTCTCTCCAAGCACTTCATGATGACGGATGTGAGTGCTACGGGGCGGTAGTCGTTTAGCTCAGTTACCTTAGCTTTCTTGGGAACAGGAACAATGGTGGCCCTCTTGAAGCATGTGGGAACAGCAGACTGGTATAGGGATTGATTGAATATGTCCGTAAACACACCGGCCAGCTGGTCTGCGCATGCTCTGAGGGCGCGGCTGGGGATGCCGTCTGGGCCTGCAGCCTTGCGAGGGTTAACACGTTTAAATGTCTTACTCACCTCGGCTGCAGTGAAGGAGAGACCGCATGTTTTCGTAGCAGGCCGTGTCAGTGGCACTGTATTGTCCTCAAAGCGGGCAAAAAAGTCATTTAGTCTGCCTGGGAGCAAGACATCCAACTGGTGTTGAAACGGAGACAAATATGCATATATTTAGATATCTTTCCTTCATTGATCCATAATATTCTGAACCCGTTCTCTCAATATATTCTATTGAGTCTGTTGACAAAAACCAAAGTGAAAAGGTGTACTGTATTTAAAGGGATGACTTATTAAGACAAATGTACTGAAAACCCTATTGAATAAAAACTCCACGAGAACATCTGTTGGCCAGCCAGTGGGAAGGTTTCTAGCAGTTCAATTACACTTATTTGGCGTGCGCAAGTGAACCACGCCTACAAAGCCTGTTACGCACCTTAATAAGGTTACTCTGAATACCAACTACTAAAAAGTATATAGGAAAGGCGTAATTTCCTAAATCGGACCCTTAGTGAATACAGGCCCAAACTTAATCTGTGTCTAGGAAACTGGCCTTGAGGGTTGGTCCTGACCTCTCTGCAGGTTGCCGATGGCCTCGTTGTAGTTCTCCAGCTCCAGGTGACACTGGCACAGGAAGAAGTGGGCTTTGACAGAATGGAGGTCCAGTTCCAGCGCGTGCTTGCAGTCCGCCAGGGCTTTGTCGTTCTGCTTGCAGCTTCACTTGGCACAGAGTACGGTTGGTGTAGTACACCGCCACTGAGGGGTTACGGTTCTGTTGGCAAGATGTATACACACACACAGGTGCAACCACGCATGTTAGGCCTACATATTGCACAAGCTATTTTTGTAAGAGTGCATCAGACCAAGCTACTTCTATTCTGCCATCTATTCAGAGTAGGTGAATAGGACAGTGTCAATATCTCATATCATATAGACTTTCAGTCATCTGAAAAGGTGTAGACATTTTACATCATCATTCCCCTTAAGAGCAGTAGCTTGCTACTCACTATGGTTTTGCTGTAGCAGGTGGCAGCTTCCTGGTACTTGCGGCAGAGGAACAGTCGGTTGCCCTGCTCCTTCAGCTCCTGTGCTGTGGAACTCTTCTCTGGGCTGCTAGCCATCTTCTCTGGTGGCTCTGCAGCGCCCGCTGCGCACTGTTTCCCTATCCTGTTCCCCGTCTCTCCGGCTGGCTAGCTGTCAGGTGAAAGAATGGCCCTGTTCTTTGTCTTCTCACAAACTAGAAAAGAAAGATAGGCAGCATCAGCAACAGTTGCTGCTGCGTGTGGTGAGGTGCTGTTGCAACTCATACATTGAGCCCTCACATTTCACTGGCTAGCTAGTTATGCATCAACATATGGTTGTGCAACTAAGATGCTGAAGTCAATGGTTGAGACGGATTAAAACCAGTCATTATCGGGCACACCACCTGGCCATGACCACACTGAAAGGACTGTATGTCAAAACTACGCTAACTAGCTAATGGCTGAAGTTGCGCCCTCCCTCAGTCCCTGTGTCACTACACAAAACAAGGTAGCTAGCTAGCTAGTTGCGTTGGTAAAGACCGTGGACTTTCCCCATTGGTTTGCTGATATGGTTTACTGAGTCAAACGTCTGCTACAATGCAACGTCCAAATCCCACAGCTAAGCAACGATGCTAACGTTAGCCCAATAGTGGAATTAAACTTAGCCTAGCGTTACTCCTTTGTCCAATGACCTTAGGTACATGTTATATTTAAAGGGAGAATTAGCTCTGGAAGCCATCTAAACGTGAATCGATTCTCAGTTGCAGTAACGTTACGGTTCTTGAAAAAAATCCCTCTAGGTTCATATCACATCAAAATAATTTCACTAATGCAAAAAAATACACACCTACTGTACACGGTCTTAACCGGTTAACACAGAACAGTATTTTTCAGTAACAACACGTTTGTGGCGTCTGTCTTCACACAGCAGGCGTATTCGGAGAAACAGATTGCTAATTAGCTCAGGTAGTCCACTCTGTCTTCCGTAAATAAGTGCTGTGAGATGGAAATATGGTCGTGTGGGAACCCCAGCCCTATAAAGCTGTGTATCAATTTAAATTTTAGTTTTTTGAAAATGGGTTATCACGGATATGAAAGATAAGGTCATTACGCCTCCAAAAACATATCGCTAGCGATGCTTGTTTAATGTTCAGAACGAACGTCACGGCTCCTAACAGAACTCCCCCTCCAGAATACGCCTCTTCACCCAATGATTTAGCCACATGTATGTCTAATGTAACGTTATCTCATGATGACAAAGTCAAGCGTTAGCTAACAGCTAGCCTAGCTCAAATTTCGGTTATTAAACTAACGTTACCTAGCTACCGATTAGTGGTGAACTACACACAAAAACAAACATCTTTAACCTCACCCTTTCAAATGAATTTCATATACAGACGATTGATGTGCCAGTATATTTCAATTTCAAGTCTTAATTGATTTGCTTTTCCCATTGAACTGTAACTATACTATAACTATACTATAACAGAGAGCTAAGAGCTAGCTAGTTTGTTGTCATGCTGACGTCGGATATACGACGGAGCACCGCGAGGTAAGATTCAATAACAAAAAAGTTACCAATACCCCAAAACCAATCCTTACCATTAGTAGTTTTGTGGTAGAAATTGCCTCAAGGTCATATTACATCATGTTAACAAGTGTTTGAAATATTTTGGAAATGATGTTTTGCTGATAAAATACTGTAACGACGTTGCGTTTATAAGCGCGGAAATCGACTCTGCCGCACGATCACCTCCGCGCGCTATGCAAACATGCAATTTCACTAGAGGCACGCATTTCCCAAAGTGTTTGAAATCTTTTGGAAATTATGCTTTGCCTGTTAAAATACGTAAAATTGATTTCCTCAAATATTATAAAATATCTCCGAGGTTGAAATTCTCCAAATGGCACTTCACTTCTGTTGTGTTGTAATTTTATGATAGAAATTGCCTAATGTTAATCACCAATGTCACTGACTAAAATGCATACAATTATTTATATTATTATTGAAAAAGATCTCATGGTTGAAATTCTACAAATTATACCTCCATTCTGTCCTTTAGTAGTGTTTCTGTAGAAATTGCCACAAAAGTCATATTAAATCATGTTAATCACCAATGTTGGAAATCTGACTAAAAGGATATTTTCTGAGTAAAGTACACAAAATCGTGTAGTAGTTTTATGGTAGAAATATTCTCATGTTCACGAAAAGTGGTTGAAAACCTTTGGAAGTTATGTTGTTTTTTCCCCCCTTTTCCCCCATGAACTGTAAATCAGTCATTTCTCCCAACAGATGTCAAAGAAAAGCTCTCTCACACACACACACACACACACACACAGCAAGGATAGAGTGACAAAGTGCGGTGCTTAAAGACACACAGAGCCTGCAATGGCATTTCCATATTCTCTAGGCCGTTCCGAGTTCAAGGAGATGCCCCGCTTGACCGTAGCTCGCTCTGAGTGCAGCGACCGTGAAAAAAGTAGGCCCAAAATGAAGCCTGGCCCTAAATGTCATTTGCTTTTGGGTGACAGTGAGAGAACCGTTAGGGTGAGAAGCACAATTCGACCTCAGGTACGTTCCAGAGGTCCTCCCGATCTGTGCAAGCCTAACCTTGACCGCGTGGCTTTAACCCTTAACAGTAAAACAGTTTTTTTTTGATCTCACAGATTACAACGACATCTCTCCCCATAGGAATACATTGCCTGCTCCTCTAAAGTCAACCTGAAGCCTATGTGGGTTATGAATGCCTTATGAACCTGTCTTCAATGGCAGTCCATCAGGACACTATGAGGTCTACCTGTGTCGATTCTAAGCTTCCTGAAGCAACCGGAAGTGGTTAAAATCACCCTAAACGTGTTTTTCCATACCCAACCAGCAGTTTGTGATAAATAGTGCATTCAACCCTGTGTAAATCGGTCAGTTCTTAACATAAACACTTAAAACTCAGGATTCTGTAAAGGCATACCCCAATGAGGATATGTGTTTACCTATAGCTTCCTGTGCCAACCGGAAGTGCCATAATTGGTGTCAGAGGGGCTGTTTCAAAGGGTTAAAAAAAGTCAGATCTTTCCAAAACTTCATTTGTGTGATTAGGCAACCCCCATGAACTGTAAATCAGTCATTTCTCCCAACAGATGTCAAAGAAAAGCTCTCACACACACACAGATTACGACACCTCTCCCCTCATTCCTGAGGTCCTCCCGATCTGTGCAAGCCTAACCTTGACCGTGTGGCATTAACCCTTAACAGTAAAACAGTTTTTTTTGATCTCACAGATTACAACGACATCTCTCCCCATAGGAATACATTGCCTGCTCCTCTAAAGTCAGAGGACGCATGGCTTTCGACCTTCGTCTCTCCCGAGCCCGTATGGGAGTTGTAGCGATGAGACAAGATAGTAACTACTAACAATTGGATACCATGAAATTGGGGGAAAAAAGGGGGGAAAAAACAACATAACTTCCAAAGGTTTTCAACCACTTTTCGTGAACATGAGAATATTTTTACCATAAAACTACTACACGATTTTGTGTACTTTACTCAGAAAATATCCTTTTAGTCAGATTTCCAACATTGGTGATTAACATGATTTAATATGACTTTTGTGGCAATTTCTACAGAAACACTACTAAAGGACAGAATGGAGGTATAATTTGTAGAATTTCAACCATGAGATCTTTTTCAATAATAATATAAATAATTGTATGCATTTTAGTCAGTGACATTGGTGATTAACATTAGGCAATTTCTATCATAAAATTACAACACAACAGAAATGAAGTGCCATTTGGAGAATTTCAACCTCGGAGATATTTTATAATATTTGAGGAAATCAATGTTACGTATTTTAACAGGCAAAGCAGGCAAAGCATAACAGGCAAAGCATAATTTCCAAAAGATTTCAAACACTTTGGGAAATGCGTGCCTCTAGTGAAATTGCATGTTTGGATAGCGCGCCGAGGTGATCGTGCGGCAGAGTCGATTTCCGCGCTTATAAACGCAGGGTCGTTACAGTATTTTATCAGCAAAACATAATTTCCTAAATATTTCAAACACTTGATGTTAACATGATGTAATATGACCTTGAGGCAATTTCTACCATAAAACTACTAATGGTAAGGATTGGTTTTGGGGTATTGGTAACTTTTTTGTTATTGAATCTTACCTCGCGGTGCTCCGTCGTATATCCGACGTCAGCATGACAACAAACTAGCTAGCTCTTAGCTCTCTGTTATAGTATAGTTACAGTTCAATGGGAAAAGCAAATCAATTAAGACTTGAAATTGAAATATACTGGCACATCAATCGTCTGTATATGAAATTCTTTCGAACGGGTGAGGTTAAAGATGTTTGTTTTTGTGTGTAGTTCACCACTAATCGGTAGCTAGGTAACGTTAGTTTAATAACCGACATTTGAGCTAGGCTAGCTGTTAGCTAACGCTTGACTTTGTCATCATGAGATAACGTTACATTAGACATACATGTGGCTAAATCATTGGGTGAAGAGGCGTATTCTGGAGGGGGAGTTCTGAACATTAAACAAGCATCGCTAGCGATATGTTTTTGGAGGCGTAATGACCTTATCTTTCATATCCGTGAGAACCCATTTTCAAAAAACTAAAATTTAAATTGATACACAGCTTTATAGGGCTGGGGTTCCCACACGACCATATTTCCATCTCACAGCGCTTATTTACGGAAGACAGAGTGGACTACCTGAGCTAATTAGCAATCTGTTTCTCCGAATACGCCTGCTGTGTGAAGACAGACGCCACAAACGTGTTGTTACTGAAAAATACTCTTCTGTGTTAACCGGTTAAGACCGTGTACAGTAGGTGTATTTTTTTGCATTAGTGAAATTATTTTGATGTGATATGAACCTAGAGGGATTTATTTCAAGAACCGTAACGTTACTGCAACTGAGAATCGATTCACGTTTAGATGGCTTCCAGAGCTAATTCTCCCTTTAAATATAACATGTACCTAAGGTCATTGGACAAAGGAGTAACGCTAGGCTAAGTTTAATTCCACTATTGGGCTAACGTTAGCATCGTTGCTTAGCTGTGGGATTTGGACGTTGCATTGTAGCAGACGTTTGACTCAGTAAACCATATCAGCAAACCAATGGGGAAAGTCCACGGTCTTTACCAACGCAACTAGCTAGCTAGCTACCTTGTTTTGTGTAGTGACACAGGGACTGAGGGAGGGCGCAACTTCAGCCATTAGCTAGTTAGCGTAGTTTTGACATACAGTCCTTTCAGTGTGGTCATGGCCAGGTGGTGTGCCCGATAATGACTGGTTTTAATCCGTCTCAACCATTGACTTCAGCATCTTAGTTGCACAACCATATGTTGATGCATAACTAGCTAGCCAGTGAAATGTGAGGGCTCAATGTATGAGTTGCAACAGCACCTCACCACACGCAGCAGCAACTGTTGCTGATGCTGCCTATCTTTCTTTTCTAGTTTGTGAGAAGACAAAGAACAGGGCCATTCTTTCACCTGACAGCTAGCCAGCCGGAGAGACGGGGAACAGGATAGGGAAACAGTGCGCTGCAGAGCCACCAGAGAAGATGGCTAGCAGCCCAGAGAAGAGTTCCACAGCACAGGAGCTGAAGGAGCAGGGCAACCAACTGTTCCTCTGCCGCAAGTACCAGGAAGCTGCCACCTGCTACAGCAAAACCATAGTGAGTAGCAAGCTACTGCTCTTAAGGGGAATGATGATGTAAAATGTCTACACCTTTTCAGATGACTGAAAGTCTATATGATATGAGATATTGACACTGTCCTATTCACCTACTCTGAATAGATGTCAGAATAGAAGTAGCTTGGTCTGATGCACTCTTACAAAAATAGCTTGTGCAATATGTAACGTGCGTGGTTGCACCTGTGTGTGTGTGTGTATACATCTTGCCAACAGAACCGTAACCCCTCAGTGGCGGTGTACTACACCAACCGTACTCTGTGCCAAGTGAAGCTGCAAGCAGAACGACAAAGCCCTGGCGGACTGCAAGCACGCGCTGGAACTGGACCCCCATTCTGTCAAAGCCCACTTCTTCCTGTGCCAGTGTCACCTGGAGCTGGAGAACTACAACGAGGCCATCGGCAACCTGCAGAGAGGTCAGGACCAACCCTCAAGGCCAGTTTCCTAGACACAGATTAAGTTTGGGCCTGTATTCACTAAGGGTCCGATTTAGGAAATTACGCCTTTCCTATATACTTTTTAGTAGTTGGTATTCAGAGTAACCTTATTAAGGTGCGTAACAGGCTTTGTAGGCGTGGTTCACTTGCGCACGCCAAATAAGTGTAATTGAACTGCTAGAAACCTTCCCACTGGCTGGCCAACAGATGTTCTCGTGGAGTTTTTATTCAATAGGGTTTTCAGTACATTTGTCTTAATAAGTCATCCCTTTAAATACAGTACACCTTTTCACTTTGGTTTTTGTCAACAGACTCAATAGAATATATTGAGAGAACGGGTTCAGAATATTATGGATCAATGAAGGAAAGATATCTAAATATATGCATATTTGTCTCCGTTTCAACACCAGTTGGATGTCTTGCTCCCAGGCAGACTAAATGACTTTTTTGCCCGCTTTGAGGACAATACAGTGCCACTGACACGGCCTGCTACGAAAACATGCGGTCTCTCCTTCACTGCAGCCGAGGTGAGTAAGACATTTAAACGTGTTAACCCTCGCAAGGCTGCAGGCCCAGACGGCATCCCCAGCCGCGCCCTCAGAGCATGCGCAGACCAGCTGGCCGGTGTGTTTACGGACATATTCAATCAATCCCTATACCAGTCTGCTGTTCCCACATGCTTCAAGAGGGCCACCATTGTTCCTGTTCCCAAGAAAGCTAAGGTAACTGAGCTAAACGACTACCGCCCCGTAGCACTCACATCCGTCATCATGAAGTGCTTGGAGAGACTAGTCAAGGACCATATCACTTCCACCCTACCTGACACCCTAGACCCACTCCAATTTGCTTACCGCCCAAATAGGTCCACAGACGATACAATCTCAACCATACTGCACACTGCCCTAACCCATCTGGACAAGAGGAATACCTATGTGAGAATGCTGTTCATCGACTACAGCTCGGCATTCAACACCATAGTACCCTCCAAGCTCGTCATCAAGCTCGAGACCCTGGGTCTCGACCCCGCCCTGTGCAACTGGGTACTGGACTTCCTGACGGGCCGCCCCCAGGTGGTGAGGGTAGGCAACAACATCTCCTCCCCGCTGATCCTCAACACTGGGGCCCCACAAGGGTGCGTTCTGAGCCCTCTCCTGTACTCCCTGTTCACCCACGACTGCGTGGCCACGCACGCCTCCAACTCAATCATCAAGTTTGCGGACGACACAACAGTGGTAGGCTTGATTACCAACAACGACGAGACGGCCTACAGGGAGGAGGTGAGGGCCCTCGGAGTGTGGTGTCAGGAAAATAACCTCACACTCAACGTCAACAAAACTAAGGAGATGATTGTGGACTTCAGGAAACAACAGAGGGAACACCCCCCTATCCACATCGATGGAACAGTAGTGGAGAGGGTAGCAAGTTTTAAGTTCCTCGGCATACACATCACAGACAAACTGAATTGGTCCGCTCACACAGACAGCATCGTGAAGAAGGCGCAGCAGCGCCTCTTCAACCTCAGGAGGCTGAAGAAATTCGGCTTGTCACCAAAAGCACTCACAAACTTCTACAGATGCACAATCGAGAGCATCCTGGCGGGCTGTATCACCGCCTGGTATGGCAACTGCACCGCCCTCAACCGTAAGGCTGTCCAGAGGGTAGTGAGGTCTGCACAACGCATCACCGGGGGCAAACTACCTGCCCTCCAGGACACCTACACCACCCGATGTCACAGGAAGGCCATAAAGATCATCAAGGACATCAACCACCCGAGCCACTGCCTGTTCACCCCGCTATCATCCAGAAGGCGAGGTCAGTACAGGTGCATCAAAGCTGGGACCGAGAGACTGAAAAACAGCTTCTATCTCAAGGCCATCAGACTGTTAAACAGCCACCACTAACACTGAGTGGCTGCTGCCAACACACTGACACTGACTCAACTCCAGCCACTTTAATAATGGGAATTGATGGGAAATTATGTAAATATATCACTAGCCACTTTAAACAATGCTACCTTATATAATGTTACTTACCCTACATTATTCATCTCATATGCATACGTATATACTGTACTCTATATCATCGACTGTATCCTTATGTAATACATGTATCACTAGCCACTTTAAACTATGCCACTTTGTTTACATACTCATCTCATTTGTACATACTGTACTCGATACCATCTACTGTATCTTGCCTATGCTGCTCTGTACCATCAATTCATATATCCTTATGTACATATTCTTTATCCCCTTACACTGTGTACAAGACAGTAGTTTTGGAATTGTTAGTTAGATTACTTGTTATTACTGCATTGTCGGAACTAGAAGCACAAGCATTTCGCTACACTCGCATTAACATCTGCTAACCATGTGTATGTGACAAATAAAATTTGATTTGATTTAGATTTTTTTTAAATACTCTGATCTTGTAACCTACAAGATCAGAGTATTTTTTTTAAATTTAGGGTTAGGAAAGTATTTATGAATCATAAAAAAATAACTTGGAGAACCTTTCGGCATGAAAGAAAGTAAACAGTGGTTTGATTCATTCTAAAAATTGCCACACTCACTTATTTAACCTGTGGTAATGTTGGAATATTTGTGTACATAGAGAATAGTGTACAACATCTATTGCCTGCACCAACCATGGAACTGGGTGATGACACAGCCAAGTATGGTGCCATACATCGGGTTCAAACTGCTGTCTTAATCAGTGTTCCGCTCCATAAACGATTTAATTAGCCTTTTATTATGTTATCAATTGTTACTAATGATCCTTAGCAATAGCCACATGGCCGTGACGGCGTTTACAGAGGAAGCAAATAAAGGTAAACCAAACTTAGGTTAGGTTATTGAAGGGAACTAATAGTAAATTGGCAGTTGAATAAGTGTTATTATTATGCCTACTCACAGTCGATACTGATAGTGGTTAATATTTAACATGATAGAAATAGGAGAAAGTCGGGGTAGCCTATAATTAAGACATTCAGGAGTGTCCATCCCTGCAAGTTAAAAGGCCGTACAATAAAATTCTGCATAATGGCACGGCATGTCCCAGTGTGTAATCTTGGTTTCATCAGCCCAGAAAATATTGTTTCTCATGTCTGAGAGGCCTTCAAGTTGTAGAACTACCTCAAGGATGATCAATGGAAACAGGATGCACCTCAGCTCAATTTCGAGTATCATAGCAAATGGTCTGAATACTTATGTAAATAAGGTATTTCTGTTTTTGCAAACATTTCTAAACCTGTTTTTGTTGTGTCATTATGGGGTGTTGTGTGTAGATTGAGGGGAAAAAATGTATTAATATATTGTTAGTTACGCTGTAACATAACAATGTGGAAAAAGTGAAGGGGTCTGAATACTTTCTGAATGCACTGTAGATGTGCAGTATTGGGTCGAGTGCAATTTATAATGCTGTCAACATTCTAACTATACCCAGTACTAGGCATCTCTGAGGCAGTATTACATTCATGTCTGGACCTTTTCTGTCGGCAGCTTACAATCTGGTCAAGGAGCAGAGACTGAACTTTGGAGACGACATCCCGAGTGCCCTGCGGGTCACTAAGAAGAAGCGCTGGAATAGCATTGAGGAGAAGCGCATCAACCAGGAGAACAAGCTGCATGCATATCTCACCAAACTTATCCTAGCAGAGAAGGAGAGGTGAGGGAGGGACCGGGAGCTAGGCTTTTGGGCAGATAGTCATACTAGTGTATGAGCAAAATGTCTGCACTGATATTCCTACATTTTGGCCCATTCCACCTGACAGCTGGTGTAACGGAGTCAGGTTTGTCGGCCTCTTTGCTCGCACACGCTTTTTCAGTTCTGCCCACACATTTTCTATAGGATTGAGGTCAGGGCTCTGTGATGACAACTCCAATACCTTGACTTTGTTGTCCTTACGCCATTTTCCCACAACTTTTTCGGTCCGAGAACCTTCTAGAGCCACGTACCTCACCACGCACTATCGACCTGGGGTCTAGAACAGGTTTCTAAAGTTTCGTAACTCTAGTTCTGACGGTTCTTTTTTAGCTCGAACAAAGCTAACTAATGTATATCTCAGTGTATGTCTCTACGCACCCCAATGTGTCCCTCCTTCCAAGCTGTGCTTGTGTGTGATTTAGTTTTTCTTTGAAATTTTATGGGAAAAATGACTGATTTACAGTTCATGGGGGTTGCCTAATCACACACATGAAGTTTTGGAAAGATCTGACTTTTTTAACCCTTTGAAACATCCCCTGTGACACCAATTATGGCACTTCCGGTTGGCACAGGAAGCTATAGGTAAACACATATCCTCATTGGGGTATGCCTTTACAGAATCCTGAGTTTTAAGTGTTTATGTTAAGAACTGACCGATTTACACAGGGTTGAATGCACTATTTATCACAAGCTGCTGGTTGGGTATGGAAAAACACGTTTAGGGTGATTTTAACCACTTCCGGTTGCTTCAGGAAGCTTAGAATCGACACAGGTAGACCACATAGTATCCTGATGGACTGTCATTGAAGACAGGTTCATAAGGCATTCATAACCCACATAGGCTTCAGGTTGACTTTAGAGGAGCAGGCAATGTATTCCTATGGGGAGAGATGTCATTGTAATCTGTGAGATCAAAAAAAAACTGTTTTACTGTTAAGGGTTAATGCCACGCGGTCAAGGTTAGGCTTGCACAGATCGGGAGGACCTCAGGAACGTACCTGAGGTCGAATTGTGCTTCTCACCCTAACGGTTCTCTCACTGTCACCCAAAAGCAAATGACATTTAGGGCCAGGCTTCATTTTGGGCCTACTTTTTTCACGGTCGCTGCACTCAGAGCGAGCTACGGTCAAGCGGGGCATCTCCTTGAACTCGGAACGGCCTAGAGAATATGGAAATGACATTGCAGGCTGTGTGTGTCTTTAAGCACCGCACTTTGTCACTCCATCCTTGCTGTGTGTGTGTGTGTGTGTGAGAGAGCTTTTCTTTGACATCTGTTGGGAGAAATGACTGATTTACAGTTCATGGGGGAAAAGGGGGGTAAAAAACAACATAACTTCCAAAGGTTTTCAACCACTTTTCGTGAACATGAGAATATTTCTACCATAAAACTACTACACGATTTTGTGTACTTTACTCAGAAAATATCCTTTTAGTCAGATTTCCAACATTGGTGATTAACATGATTTAATATGACTTTTGTGGCAATTTCTACAGAAACACTACTAAAGGACAGAATGGAGGTATAATTTGTAGAATTTCAACCATGAGATCTTTTTCAATAATAATATAAATAATTGTATGCATTTTAGTCAGTGACATTGGTGATTAACATTAGGCAATTTCTATCATAAAATTACAACACAACAGAAATGAAGTGCCATTTGGAGAATTTCAACCTCGGAGATATTTTATAATATTTGAGGAAATCAATTTTACGTATTTTAACAGGCAAAGCATCATTTCCAAAAGATTTCAAACACTTTGGGAAATGCGTGCCTCTAGTGAAATTGCATGTTTGGATAGCGCGCCGAGGTGATCGTGCGGCAGAGTCGATTCCGCGCTTATAAACGCAAGGTCGTTACAGTATTTTATCAGCAAAACATCATTTCCAAAATATTTCAAACACTTGTTAACATGATGTAATATGACCTTGAGGCAATTTCTACCACAAAACTACTAATGGTAAGGATTGGTTTTGGGGTATTGGTAACTTTTTTGTTATTGAATCTTACCTATATATTACCTGTATATCCGACGTCAGCATGACAACAAACTAGCTAGCTCTTAGCTCTCTGTTATAGTATAGTTACAGTTCAATGGGAAAAGCAAATCAATTAAGACTTGAAATTGAAATATACTGGCACATCAATCGTCTGTATATGAAATTCATTTGAAAGGGTGAGGTTAAAGATGTTTGTTTTTGTGTGTAGTTCACCACTAATCGGTAGCTAGGTAACGTTAGTTTAATAACCAAAATTTGAGCTAGGCTAGCTGTTAGCTAACGCTTGACTTTGTCATCATGAGATAACGTTACATTAGACATACATGTGGCTAAATCATTGGGTGAAGAGGCGTATTCTGGAGGGGGAGTTCTGAACATTAAACAAGCATCGCTAGCGATATGTTTTTGGAGGCGTGATGACCTTATCTTTCATATCCGTGATAACCCATTTTCAAAAAACTAAAATTTTAATTGATACACAGCTTTATAGGGCTGGGGTTCCCACACGACCATATTTCCATCTCACAGCGCTTATTTACGGAAGACAGAGTGGACTACCTGAGCTAATTAGCAATCTGTTTCTCCGAATACGCCTGCTGTGTGAAGACAGACGCCACAAACGTGTTGTTACTGAAAAATACTGTTCTGTGTTAACCGGTTAAGACCGTTTGCATTAGTGAAATTATTTTGATGTGATATGAACCTAGAGGGATTTATTTCAAGAACCGTAACGTTACTGCAACTGAGAATCGATTCACGTTTAGATGGCTTCCAGAGCTAATTCTCCCTTTAAATATAACATGTACCTAAGGTCATTGGACAAAGGAGTAACGCTAGGCTAAGTTTAATTCCACTATTGGGCTAACGTTAGCATCGTTGCTTAGCTGTGGGATTTGGACGTTGCATTGTAGCAGACGTTTGACTCAGTAAACCATATCAGCAAACCAATGGGGAAAGTCCACGGTCTTTACCAACGCAACTAGCTAGCTAGCTACCTTGTTTTGTGTAGTGACACAGGGACTGAGGGAGGGCGCAACTTCAGCCATTAGCTAGTTAGCGTAGTTTTGACATACAGTCCTTTCAGTGTGGTCATGGCCAGGTGGTGTGCCCGATAATGACTGGTTTTAATCCGTCTCAACCATTGACTTCAGCATCTTAGTTGCACAACCATATGTTGATGCATAACTAGCTAGCCAGTGAAATGTGAGGGCTCAATGTATGAGTTGCAACAGCACCTCACCACACGCAGCAGCAACTGTTGCTGATGCTGCCTATCTTTCTTTTCTAGTTTGTGAGAAGACAAAGAACAGGGCCATTCTTTCACCTGACAGCTAGCCAGCCGGAGAGACGGGGAACAGGATAGGGAAACAGTGCGCAGCGGGCGCTGCAGAGCCACCAGAGAAGATGGCTAGCAGCCCAGAGAAGAGTTCCACAGCACAGGAGCTGAAGGAGCAGGGCAACCGACTGTTCCTCTGCCGCAAGTACCAGGAAGCTGCCACCTGCTACAGCAAAACCATAGTGAGTAGCAAGCTACTGCTCTTAAGGGGAATGATGATGTAAAATGTCTACACCTTTTCAGATGACTGAAAGTCTATATGATATGAGATATTGACACTGTCCTATTCACCTACTCTGAATAGATGTCAGAATAGAAGTAGCTTGGTCTGATGCACTCTTACAAAAATAGCTTGTGCAATATGTAGGCCTAACATGCGTGGTTGCACCTGTGTGTGTGTATACATCTTGCCAACAGAACCGTAACCCCTCAGTGGCGGTGTACTACACCAACCGTACTCTGTGCCAAGTGAAGCTGCAAGCAGAACGACAAAGCCCTGGCGGACTGCAAGCACGCGCTGGAACTGGACCTCCATTCTGTCAAAGCCCACTTCTTCCTGTGCCAGTGTCACCTGGAGCTGGAGAACTACAACGAGGCCATCGGCAACCTGCAGAGAGGTCAGGACCAACCCTCAAGGCCAGTTTCCTAGACACAGATTAAGTTTGGGCCTGTATTCACTAAGGGTCCGATTTAGGAAATTACGCCTTTCCTATATACTTTTTAGTAGTTGGTATTCAGAGTAACCTTATTAAGGTGCGTAACAGGCTTTGTAGGCGTGGTTCACTTGCGCACGCCAAATAAGTGTAATTGAACTGCTAGAAACCTTCCCACTGGCTGGCCAACAGATGTTCTCGTGGAGTTTTTATTCAATAGGGTTTTCAGTACATTTGTCTTAATAAGTCATCCCTTTAAATACAGTACACCTTTTCACTTTGGTTTTTGTCAACAGACTCAATAGAATATATTGAGAGAACGGGTTCAGAATATTATGGATCAATGAAGGAAAGATATCTAAATATATGCATATTTGTCTCCGTTTCAACACCAGTTGGATGTCTTGCTCCCAGGCAGACTAAATGACTTTTTTGCCCGCTTTGAGGACAATACAGTGCCACTGACACGGCCTGCTACGAAAACATGCGGTCTCTCCTTCACTGCAGCCGAGGTGAGTAAGACATTTAAACGTGTTAACCCTCGCAAGGCTGCAGGCCCAGACGGCATCCCCAGCCGCGCCCTCAGAGCATGCGCAGACCAGCTGGCCGGTGTGTTTACGGACATATTCAATCAATCCCTATACCAGTCTGCTGTTCCCACATGCTTCAAGAGGGCCACCATTGTTCCTGTTCCCAAGAAAGCTAAGGTAACTGAGCTAAACGACTACCGCCCCGTAGCACTCACATCCGTCATCATGAAGTGCTTGGAGAGACTAGTCAAGGACCATATCACCTCCACCCTACCTGACACCCTAGACCCACTCCAATTTGCTTACCGCCCAAATAGGTCCACAGACGATACAATCTCAACCATACTGCACACTGCCCTAACCCATCTGGACAAGAGGAATACCTATGTGAGAATGCTGTTCATCGACTACAGCTCGGCATTCAACACCATAGTACCCTCCAAGCTCGTCATCAAGCTCGAGACCCTGGGTCTCGACCCCGCCCTGTGCAACTGGGTACTGGACTTCCTGACGGGCCGCCCCCAGGTGGTGAGGGTAGGCAACAACATCTCCTCCCCGCTGATCCTCAACACTGGGGCCCCACAAGGGTGCGTTCTGAGCCCTCTCCTGTACTCCCTGTTCACCCACGACTGCGTGGCCACGCACGCCTCCAACTCAATCATCAAGTTTGCGGACGACACAACAGTGGTAGGCTTGATTACCAACAACGACGAGACGGCCTACAGGGAGGAGGTGAGGGCCCTCGGAGTGTGGTGTCAGGAAAATAACCTCACACTCAACGTCAACAAAACTAAGGAGATGATTGTGGACTTCAGGAAACAACAGAGGGAACACCCCCCTATCCACATCGATGGAACAGTAGTGGAGAGGGTAGCAAGTTTTAAGTTCCTCGGCATACACATCACAGACAAACTGAATTGGTCCGCTCACACAGACAGCATCGTGAAGAAGGCGCAGCAGCGCCTCTTCAACCTCAGGAGGCTGAAGAAATTTGGCTTGTCACCAAAAGCACTCACAAACTTCTACAGATGCACAATCGAGAGCATCCTGGCAGGCTGTATCACCGCCTGGTATGGCAACTGCACCGCCCTCAACCGTAAGGCTCTCCAGAGGGTAGTGAGGTCTGCACAACGCATCACCGGGGGCAAACTACCTGCCCTCCAGGACACCTACACCACCCGATGTCACAGGAAGGCCATAAAGATCATCAAGGACATCAACCACCCGAGCCACTGCCTGTTCACCCCGCTATCATCCAGAAGGCGAGGTCAGTACAGGTGCATCAAAGCTGGGACCGAGAGACTGAAAAACAGCTTCTATCTCAAGGCCATCAGACTGTTAAACAGCCACCACTAACACTGAGTGGCTGCTGCCAACACACTGACACTGACTCAACTCCAGCCACTTTAATAATGGGAATTGATGGGAAATTATGTAAATATATCACTAGCCACTTTAAACAATGCTACCTTATATAATGTTACTTACCCTACATTATTCATCTCATATGCATACGTATATACTGTACTCTATATCATCGACTGTATCCTTATGTAATACATGTATCACTAGCCACTTTAAACTATGCCACTTTGTTTACATACTCATCTCATTTGTACATACTGTACTCGATACCATCTACTGTATCTTGCCTATGCTGCTCTGTACCATCAATTCATATATCCTTATGTACATATTCTTTATCCCCTTACACTGTGTACAAGACAGTAGTTTTGGAATTGTTAGTTAGATTACTTGTTATTACTGCATTGTCGGAACTAGAAGCACAAGCATTTCGCTACACTCGCATTAACATCTGCTAACCATGTGTATGTGACAAATAAAATTTGATTTGATTTAGATTTTTTTTAAATACTCTGATCTTGTAACCTACAAGATCAGAGTATTTTTTTTAAATTTAGGGTTAGGAAAGTATTTATGAATCATAAAAAAATAACTTGGAGAACCTTTCGGCATGAAAGAAAGTAAACAGTGGTTTGATTCATTCTAAAAATTGCCACACTCACTTATTTAACCTGTGGTAATGTTGGAATATTTGTGTACATAGAGAATAGTGTACAACATCTATTGCCTGCACCAACCATGGAACTGGGTGATGACACAGCCAAGTATGGTGCCATACATCGGGTTCAAACTGCTGTCTTAATCAGTGTTCCGCTCCATAAACGATTTAATTAGCCTTTTATTATGTTATCAATTGTTACTAATGATCCTTAGCAATAGCCACATGGCCGTGACGGCGTTTACAGAGGAAGCAAATAAAGGTAAACCAAACTTAGGTTAGGTTATTGAAGGGAACTAATAGTAAATTGGCAGTTGAATAAGTGTTATTATTATGCCTACTCACAGTCGATACTGATAGTGGTTAATATTTAACATGATAGAAATAGGAGACAAAGTCGGGGTAGCCTATAATTAAGACATTCAGGAGTGTCCATCCCTGCAAGTTAAAAGGCCGTACAATAAAATTCTGCATAATGGCACGGCATGTCCCAGTGTGTAATCTTGGTTTCATCAGCCCAGAAAATATTGTTTCTCATGTCTGAGAGGCCTTCAAGTTGTAGAACTACCTCAAGGATGATCAATGGAAACATGATGCACAGCTCAATTTCCAGTATCATAGCAAATGGTCTGAATACTTATGTAAATAAGGTATTTCTGTTTTTGCAAACATTTCTAAACCTGTTTTTGTTGTGTCATTATGGGGTGTTGTGTGTAGATTGAGGGGAAAAATGTATTAATATATTGTTAGTTACGCTGTAACATAACAATGTGGAAAAAGTGAAGGGGTCTGAATACTTTCTGAATGCACTGTAGATGTGCAGTATTGGGTCGAGTGCAATTTATAATGCTGTCAACATTCTAACTATACCCAGTACTAGGCATCTCTGAGGCAGTATTACATTCATGTCTGGACCTTTTCTGTCGGCAGCTTACAATCTGGTCAAGGAGCAGAGACTGAACTTTGGAGACGACATCCCGAGTGCCCTGCGGGTCGCTAAGAAGAAGCGCTGGAATAGCATTGAGGAGAAGCGCATCAACCAGGAGAACAAGCTGCATGCATATCTCACCAAACTTATCCTAGCAGAGAAGGAGAGGTGAGGGAGGGACCGGGAGCTAGGCTTTTGGGCAAAATGTCTGCACTGATATTCCTACATTTTGGCCCATTCCACCTGACAGCTGGTGTAACGGAGTCAGGTTTGTCGGCCTCTTTGCTCGCACACGCTTTTTCAGTTCTGCCCACACATTTTCTATAGGATTGAGGTCAGGGCTCTGTGATGACAACTCCAATACCTTGACTTTGTTGTCCTTACGCCATTTTCCCACAACTTTTTCGGTCCGAGAACCTTCTAGAGCCACGTACCTCACCACGCACTATCGACCTGGGGTCTAGAACAGGTTTCTAAAGTTTCGTAACTCTAGTTCTGACGGTTCTTTTTTAGCTCGAACAAAGCTAACTAATGTATATCTCAGTGTATGTCTCTACGCACCCCAATGTGTCCCTCCTTCCAAGCTGTGCTTGTGTGTGATTTAGTTTTTCTTTGAAATTTTATGGGAAAAATGACTGATTTACAGTTCATGGGGGTTGCCTAATCACACACATGAAGTTTTGGAAAGATCTGACTTTTTTAACCCTTTGAAACATCCCCTGTGACACCAATTATGGCACTTCCGGTTGGCACAGGAAGCTATAGGTAAACACATATCCTCATTGGGGTATGCCTTTACAGAATCCTGAGTTTTAAGTGTTTATGTTAAGAACTGACCGATTTACACAGGGTTGAATGCACTATTTATCACAAGCTGCTGGTTGGGTATGGAAAAACACGTTTAGGGTGATTTTAACCACTTCCGGTTGCTTCAGGAAGCTTAGAATCGACACAGGTAGACCTCATAGTATCCTGATGGACTGTCATTGAAGACAGGTTCATAAGGCATTCATAACCCACATAGGCTTCAGGTTGACTTTAGAGGAGCAGGCAATGTATTCCTATGGGGAGAGATGTCATTGTAATCTGTGAGATCAAAAAAAAAAACTGTTTTACTGTTAAGGGTTAATGCCACGCGGTCAAGGTTAGGCTTGCACAGATCGGGAGGACCTCAGGAACGTACCTGAGGTCGAATTGTGCTTCTCACCCTAACGGTTCTCTCACTGTCACCCAAAAGCAAATGACATTTAGGGCCAGGCTTCATTTTGGGCCTACTTTTTTCACGGTCGCTGCACTCAGAGCGAGCTACGGTCAAGCGGGGCATCTCCTTGAACTCGGAACGGCCTAGAGAATATGGAAATGACATTGCAGGCTGTGTGTGTCTTTAAGCACCGCACTTTGTCACTCCATCCTTGCTGTGTGTGTGTGTGTGTGAGAGAGAGCTTTTCTTTGACATCTGTTGGGAGAAATGACTGATTTACAGTTCATGGGGGAAAAGGGGGGTAAAAAACAACATAACTTCCAAAGGTTTTCAACCACTTTTCGTGAACATGAGAATATTTCTACCATAAAACTACTACACGATTTTGTGTACTTTACTCAGAAAATATCCTTTTAGTCAGATTTCCAACATTGGTGATTAACATGATTTAATATGACTTTTGTGGCAATTTCTACAGAAACACTACTAAAGGACAGAATGGAGGTATAATTTGTAGAATTTCAACCATGAGATCTTTTTCAATAATAATAGAAATAATTGTATGCATTTTAGTCAGTGACATTGGTGATTAACATTAGGCAATTTCTATCATAAAATTACAACACAACAGAAATGAAGTGCCATTTGGAGAATTTCAACCTCGGAGATATTTTATAATATTTGAGGAAATCAATTTTACGTATTTTAACAGGCAAAGCATCATTTCCAAAATATTTCAAACACTTTGGGAAATGCGTGCCTCTAGTGAAATTGCATGTTTGGATAGCGCGCCGAGGTGATCGTGCGGCAGAGTCGATTTCCGCGCTTATAAACGCAAGGTCGTTACAGTATTTTATCAGCAAAACATCATTTCCAAAATATTTCAAACACTTGTTAACATGATGTAATATGACCTTGAGGCAATTTCTACCACAAAACTACTAATGGTAAGGATTGGTTTTGGGGTATTGGTAACTTTTTTGTTATTGAATCTTACCTCGCGGTGCTCCGTCGTATATCCGACGTCAGCATGACAACCAACTAGCTAGCTCTTAGCTCTCTGTTATAGTATAGTTACAGTTCAATGGGAAAAGCAAATCAATTAAGACTTGAAATTGAAATATACTGGCACATCAATCGTCTGTATATGAAATTCATTTGAAAGGGTGAGGTTAAAGATGTTTGTTTTTGTGTGTAGTTCACCACTAATCGGTAGCTAGGTAACGTTAGTTTAATAACCAAAATTTGAGCTAGGCTAGCTGTTAGCTAACGCTTGACTTTGTCATCATGAGATAACGTTACATTAGACATACATGTGGCTAAATCATTGGGTGAAGAGGCGTATTCTGGAGGGGGAGTTCTGAACATTAAACAAGCATCGCTAGCGATATGTTTTTGGAGGCGTGATGACCTTATCTTTCATATCCGTGATAACCCATTTTCAAAAAACTAAAATTTTAATTGATACACAGCTTTATAGGGCTGGGGTTCCCACACGACCATATTTCCATCTCACAGCGCTTATTTACGGAAGACAGAGTGGACTACCTGAGCTAATTAGCAATCTGTTTCTCCGAATACGCCTGCTGTGTGAAGACAGACGCCACAAACGTGTTGTTACTGAAAAATACTGTTCTGTGTTAACCGGTTAAGACCGTTTGCATTAGTGAAATTATTTTGATGTGATATGAACCTAGAGGGATTTATTTCAAGAACCGTAACGTTACTGCAACTGAGAATCGATTCACGTTTAGATGGCTTCCAGAGCTAATTCTCCCTTTAAATATAACATGTACCTAAGGTCATTGTACAAAGGAGTAACGCTAGGCTAAGTTTACTCCACTATTGGGCTAGCGTTAGCATCGTTGCTTAGCTGTGGGATGTGGGATTGTAGCAGACGTTTGACTCAGTAAACCATATCAGCAAACCAATGGGGAAAGTCCACGGTCTTTACCAACGCAACTAGCTAGCTAGCTACCTTGTTTTGTGTAGTGACACAGGGACTGAGGGAGGGCGCAACGTCAGCCATTAGCTAGTTAGCGTAGTTTTGACATACAGTCCTTTCAGTGTGGTCATGGCCAGGTGGTGTGCCCGATAATGAGTCTCAACCATTGACTTCAGCATCTTAGTTGCACAACCATATGTTGATGCATAACTAGCTAGCCAGTGAAATGTGAGGGCTCAATGTATGAGTTGCAACAGCACCTCACCACACGCAGCAGCAACTGTTGCTGATGCTGCCTATCTTTCTTTTCTAGTTTGTGAGAAGACAAAGAACAGGGCCATTCTTTCACCTGACAGCTAGCCAGCCGGAGAGACGGGGAACAGGATAGGGAAACAGTGCGCAGCGGGCGCTGCAGAGCCACCAGAGAAGATGGCTAGCAGCCCAGAGAAGAGTTCCACAGCACAGGAGCTGAAGGAGCAGGGCAACCGACTGTTCCTCTGCCGCAAGTACCAGGAAGCTGCCACCTGCTACAGCAAAACCATAGTGAGTAGCAAGCTACTGCTCTTAAGGGGAATGATGATGTAAAATGTCTACACCTTTTCAGATGACTGAAAGTCTATATGATATGAGATATTGACACTGTCCTATTCACCTACTCTGAATAGATGTCAGAATAGAAGTAGCTTGGTCTGATGCACTCTTACAAAAATAGCTTGTGCAATATGTAGGCCTAACATGCGTGGTTGCACCTGTGTGTGTGTATACATCTTGCCAACAGAACCGTAACCCCTCAGTGGCGGTGTACTACACCAACCGTACTCTGTGCCAAGTGAAGCTGCAAGCAGAACGACAAAGCCCTGGCGGACTGCAAGCACGCGCTGGAACTGGACCTCCATTCTGTCAAAGCCCACTTCTTCCTGTGCCAGTGTCACCTGGAGCTGGAGAACTACAACGAGGCCATCGGCAACCTGCAGAGAGGTCAGGACCAACCCTCAAGGCCAGTTTCCTAGACACAGATTAAGTTTGGGCCTGTATTCACTAAGGGTCCGATTTAGGAAATTACGCCTTTCCTATATACTTTTTAGTAGTTGGTATTCAGAGTAACCTTATTAAGGTGCGTAACAGGCTTTGTAGGCGTGGTTCACTTGCGCACGCCAAATAAGTGTAATTGAACTGCTAGAAACCTTCCCACTGGCTGGCCAACAGATGTTCTCGTGGAGTTTTTATTCAATAGGGTTTTCAGTACATTTGTCTTAATAAGTCATCCCTTTAAATACAGTACACCTTTTCACTTTGGTTTTTGTCAACAGACTCAATAGAATATATTGAGAGAACGGGTTCAGAATATTATGGATCAATGAAGGAAAGATATCTAAATATATGCATATTTGTCTCCGTTTCAACACCAGTTGGATGTCTTGCTCCCAGGCAGACTAAATGACTTTTTTGCCCGCTTTGAGGACAATACAGTGCCACTGACACGGCCTGCTACGAAAACATGCGGTCTCTCCTTCACTGCAGCCGAGGTGAGTAAGACATTTAAACGTGTTAACCCTCGCAAGGCTGCAGGCCCAGACGGCATCCCCAGCCGCGCCCTCAGAGCATGCGCAGACCAGCTGGCCGGTGTGTTTACGGACATATTCAATCAATCCCTATACCAGTCTGCTGTTCCCACATGCTTCAAGAGGGCCACCATTGTTCCTGTTCCCAAGAAAGCTAAGGTAACTGAGCTAAACGACTACCGCCCCGTAGCACTCACATCCGTCATCATGAAGTGCTTGGAGAGACTAGTCAAGGACCATATCACCTCCACCCTACCTGACACCCTAGACCCACTCCAATTTGCTTACCGCCCAAATAGGTCCACAGACGATACAATCTCAACCATACTGCACACTGCCCTAACCCATCTGGACAAGAGGAATACCTATGTGAGAATGCTGTTCATCGACTACAGCTCGGCATTCAACACCATAGTACCCTCCAAGCTCGTCATCAAGCTCGAGACCCTGGGTCTCGACCCCGCCCTGTGCAACTGGGTACTGGACTTCCTGACGGGCCGCCCCCAGGTGGTGAGGGTAGGCAACAACATCTCCTCCCCGCTGATCCTCAACACTGGGGCCCCACAAGGGTGCGTTCTGAGCCCTCTCCTGTACTCCCTGTTCACCCACGACTGCGTGGCCACGCACGCCTCCAACTCAATCATCAAGTTTGCGGACGACACAACAGTGGTAGGCTTGATTACCAACAACGACGAGACGGCCTACAGGGAGGAGGTGAGGGCCCTCGGAGTGTGGTGTCAGGAAAATAACCTCACACTCAACGTCAACAAAACTAAGGAGATGATTGTGGACTTCAGGAAACAACAGAGGGAACACCCCCCTATCCACATCGATGGAACAGTAGTGGAGAGGGTAGCAAGTTTTAAGTTCCTCGGCATACACATCACAGACAAACTGAATTGGTCCGCTCACACAGACAGCATCGTGAAGAAGGCGCAGCAGCGCCTCTTCAACCTCAGGAGGCTGAAGAAATTTGGCTTGTCACCAAAAGCACTCACAAACTTCTACAGATGCACAATCGAGAGCATCCTGGCAGGCTGTATCACCGCCTGGTATGGCAACTGCACCGCCCTCAACCGTAAGGCTCTCCAGAGGGTAGTGAGGTCTGCACAACGCATCACCGGGGGCAAACTACCTGCCCTCCAGGACACCTACACCACCCGATGTCACAGGAAGGCCATAAAGATCATCAAGGACATCAACCACCCGAGCCACTGCCTGTTCACCCCGCTATCATCCAGAAGGCGAGGTCAGTACAGGTGCATCAAAGCTGGGACCGAGAGACTGAAAAACAGCTTCTATCTCAAGGCCATCAGACTGTTAAACAGCCACCACTAACACTGAGTGGCTGCTGCCAACACACTGACACTGACTCAACTCCAGCCACTTTAATAATGGGAATTGATGGGAAATTATGTAAATATATCACTAGCCACTTTAAACAATGCTACCTTATATAATGTTACTTACCCTACATTATTCATCTCATATGCATACGTATATACTGTACTCTATATCATCGACTGTATCCTTATGTAATACATGTATCACTAGCCACTTTAAACTATGCCACTTTGTTTACATACTCATCTCATTTGTACATACTGTACTCGATACCATCTACTGTATCTTGCCTATGCTGCTCTGTACCATCAATTCATATATCCTTATGTACATATTCTTTATCCCCTTACACTGTGTACAAGACAGTAGTTTTGGAATTGTTAGTTAGATTACTTGTTATTACTGCATTGTCGGAACTAGAAGCACAAGCATTTCGCTACACTCGCATTAACATCTGCTAACCATGTGTATGTGACAAATAAAATTTGATTTGATTTAGATTTTTTTTAAATACTCTGATCTTGTAACCTACAAGATCAGAGTATTTTTTTTAAATTTAGGGTTAGGAAAGTATTTATGAATCATAAAAAAATAACTTGGAGAACCTTTCGGCATGAAAGAAAGTAAACAGTGGTTTGATTCATTCTAAAAATTGCCACACTCACTTATTTAACCTGTGGTAATGTTGGAATATTTGTGTACATAGAGAATAGTGTACAACATCTATTGCCTGCACCAACCATGGAACTGGGTGATGACACAGCCAAGTATGGTGCCATACATCGGGTTCAAACTGCTGTCTTAATCAGTGTTCCGCTCCATAAACGATTTAATTAGCCTTTTATTATGTTATCAATTGTTACTAATGATCCTTAGCAATAGCCACATGGCCGTGACGGCGTTTACAGAGGAAGCAAATAAAGGTAAACCAAACTTAGGTTAGGTTATTGAAGGGAACTAATAGTAAATTGGCAGTTGAATAAGTGTTATTATTATGCCTACTCACAGTCGATACTGATAGTGGTTAATATTTAACATGATAGAAATAGGAGACAAAGTCGGGGTAGCCTATAATTAAGACATTCAGGAGTGTCCATCCCTGCAAGTTAAAAGGCCGTACAATAAAATTCTGCATAATGGCACGGCATGTCCCAGTGTGTAATCTTGGTTTCATCAGCCCAGAAAATATTGTTTCTCATGTCTGAGAGGCCTTCAAGTTGTAGAACTACCTCAAGGATGATCAATGGAAACATGATGCACAGCTCAATTTCCAGTATCATAGCAAATGGTCTGAATACTTATGTAAATAAGGTATTTCTGTTTTTGCAAACATTTCTAAACCTGTTTTTGTTGTGTCATTATGGGGTGTTGTGTGTAGATTGAGGGGAAAAATGTATTAATATATTGTTAGTTACGCTGTAACATAACAATGTGGAAAAAGTGAAGGGGTCTGAATACTTTCTGAATGCACTGTAGATGTGCAGTATTGGGTCGAGTGCAATTTATAATGCTGTCAACATTCTAACTATACCCAGTACTAGGCATCTCTGAGGCAGTATTACATTCATGTCTGGACCTTTTCTGTCGGCAGCTTACAATCTGGTCAAGGAGCAGAGACTGAACTTTGGAGACGACATCCCGAGTGCCCTGCGGGTCGCTAAGAAGAAGCGCTGGAATAGCATTGAGGAGAAGCGCATCAACCAGGAGAACAAGCTGCATGCATATCTCACCAAACTTATCCTAGCAGAGAAGGAGAGGTGAGGGAGGGACCGGGAGCTAGGCTTTTGGGCAAAATGTCTGCACTGATATTCCTACATTTTGGCCCATTCCACCTGACAGCTGGTGTAACGGAGTCAGGTTTGTCGGCCTCTTTGCTCGCACACGCTTTTTCAGTTCTGCCCACACATTTTCTATAGGATTGAGGTCAGGGCTCTGTGATGACAACTCCAATACCTTGACTTTGTTGTCCTTACGCCATTTTCCCACAACTTTTTCGGTCCGAGAACCTTCTAGAGCCACGTACCTCACCACGCACTATCGACCTGGGGTCTAGAACAGGTTTCTAAAGTTTCGTAACTCTAGTTCTGACGGTTCTTTTTTAGCTCGAACAAAGCTAACTAATGTATATCTCAGTGTATGTCTCTACGCACCCCAATGTGTCCCTCCTTCCAAGCTGTGCTTGTGTGTGATTTAGTTTTTCTTTGAAATTTTATGGGAAAAATGACTGATTTACAGTTCATGGGGGTTGCCTAATCACACACATGAAGTTTTGGAAAGATCTGACTTTTTTAACCCTTTGAAACATCCCCTGTGACACCAATTATGGCACTTCCGGTTGGCACAGGAAGCTATAGGTAAACACATATCCTCATTGGGGTATGCCTTTACAGAATCCTGAGTTTTAAGTGTTTATGTTAAGAACTGACCGATTTACACAGGGTTGAATGCACTATTTATCACAAGCTGCTGGTTGGGTATGGAAAAACACGTTTAGGGTGATTTTAACCACTTCCGGTTGCTTCAGGAAGCTTAGAATCGACACAGGTAGACCTCATAGTATCCTGATGGACTGTCATTGAAGACAGGTTCATAAGGCATTCATAACCCACATAGGCTTCAGGTTGACTTTAGAGGAGCAGGCAATGTATTCCTATGGGGAGAGATGTCATTGTAATCTGTGAGATCAAAAAAAAAAACTGTTTTACTGTTAAGGGTTAATGCCACGCGGTCAAGGTTAGGCTTGCACAGATCGGGAGGACCTCAGGAACGTACCTGAGGTCGAATTGTGCTTCTCACCCTAACGGTTCTCTCACTGTCACCCAAAAGCAAATGACATTTAGGGCCAGGCTTCATTTTGGGCCTACTTTTTTCACGGTCGCTGCACTCAGAGCGAGCTACGGTCAAGCGGGGCATCTCCTTGAACTCGGAACGGCCTAGAGAATATGGAAATGACATTGCAGGCTGTGTGTGTCTTTAAGCACCGCACTTTGTCACTCCATCCTTGCTGTGTGTGTGTGTGTGTGAGAGAGAGCTTTTCTTTGACATCTGTTGGGAGAAATGACTGATTTACAGTTCATGGGGGAAAAGGGGGGTAAAAAACAACATAACTTCCAAAGGTTTTCAACCACTTTTCGTGAACATGAGAATATTTCTACCATAAAACTACTACACGATTTTGTGTACTTTACTCAGAAAATATCCTTTTAGTCAGATTTCCAACATTGGTGATTAACATGATTTAATATGACTTTTGTGGCAATTTCTACAGAAACACTACTAAAGGACAGAATGGAGGTATAATTTGTAGAATTTCAACCATGAGATCTTTTTCAATAATAATAGAAATAATTGTATGCATTTTAGTCAGTGACATTGGTGATTAACATTAGGCAATTTCTATCATAAAATTACAACACAACAGAAATGAAGTGCCATTTGGAGAATTTCAACCTCGGAGATATTTTATAATATTTGAGGAAATCAATTTTACGTATTTTAACAGGCAAAGCATCATTTCCAAAATATTTCAAACACTGGGAAATGCGTGCCTCTAGTGAAATTGCATGTTTGGATAGCGCGCCGAGGTGATCGTGCGGCAGAGTCGATTTCCGCGCTTATAAACGCAAGGTCGTTACAGTATTTTATCAGCAAAACATCATTTCCAAAATATTTCAAACACTTGTTAACATGATGTAATATGACCTTGAGGCAATTTCTACCACAAAACTACTAATGGTAAGGATTGGTTTTGGGGTATTGGTAACTTTTTTGTTATTGAATCTTACCTCGCGGTGCTCCGTCGTATATCCGACGTCAGCATGACAACCAACTAGCTAGCTCTTAGCTCTCTGTTATAGTATAGTTACAGTTCAATGGGAAAAGCAAATCAATTAAGACTTGAAATTGAAATATACTGGCACATCAATCGTCTGTATATGAAATTCATTTGAAAGGGTGAGGTTAAAGATGTTTGTTTTTGTGTGTAGTTCACCACTAATCGGTAGCTAGGTAACGTTAGTTTAATAACCAAAATTTGAGCTAGGCTAGCTGTTAGCTAACGCTTGACTTTGTCATCATGAGATAACGTTACATTAGACATACATGTGGCTAAATCATTGGGTGAAGAGGCGTATTCTGGAGGGGGAGTTCTGAACATTAAACAAGCATCGCTAGCGATATGTTTTTGGAGGCGTGATGACCTTATCTTTCATATCCGTGATAACCCATTTTCAAAAAACTAAAATTTTAATTGATACACAGCTTTATAGGGCTGGGGTTCCCACACGACCATATTTCCATCTCACAGCGCTTATTTACGGAAGACAGAGTGGACTACCTGAGCTAATTAGCAATCTGTTTCTCCGAATACGCCTGCTGTGTGAAGACAGACGCCACAAACGTGTTGTTACTGAAAAATACTGTTCTGTGTTAACCGGTTAAGACCGTGTACAGTAGGTGTGTATTTTTTTGCATTAGTGAAATTATTTTGATGTGATATGAACCTAGAGGGATTTATTTCAAGAACCGTAACGTTACTGCAACTGAGAATCGATTCACGTTTAGATGGCTTCCAGAGCTAATTCTCCCTTTAAATATAACATGTACCTAAGGTCATTGGACAAAGGAGTAACGCTAGGCTAAGTTTAATTCCACTATTGGGCTAACGTTAGCATCGTTGCTTAGCTGTGGGATGTGGGATTGTAGCAGACGTTTGACTCAGTAAACCATATCAGCAAACCAATGGGGAAAGTCCACGGTCTTTACCAACGCAACTAGCTAGCTAGCTACCTTGTTTTGTGTAGTGACACAGGGACTGAGGGAGGGCGCAACGTCAGCCATTAGCTAGTTAGCGTAGTTTTGACATACAGTCCTTTCAGTGTGGTCATGGCCAGGTGGTGTGCCCGATAATGACTGGTTTTAATGCGTCTCAACCATTGACTTCAGCATCTTAGTTGCACAACCATATGTTGATGCATAACTAGCTAGCCAGTGAAATGTGAGGGCTCAATGTATGAGTTGCAACAGCACCTCACCACACGCAGCAGCAACTGTTGCTGATGCTGCCTATCTTTCTTTTCTAGTTTGTGAGAAGACAAAGAACAGGGCCATTCTTTCACCTGACAGCTAGCCAGCCGGAGAGACGGGGAACAGGATAGGGAAACAGTGCGCAGCGGGCGCTGCAGAGCCACCAGAGAAGATGGCTAGCAGCCCAGAGAAGAGTTCCACAGCACAGGAGCTGAAGGAGCAGGGCAACCAACTGTTCCTCTGCCGCAAGTACCAGGAAGCTGCCACCTGCTACAGCAAAACCATAGTGAGTAGCAAGCTACTGCTCTTAAGGGGAATGATGATGTAAAATGTCTACACCTTTTCAGATGACTGAAAGTCTATATGATATGAGATATTGACACTGTCCTATTCACCTACTCTGAATAGATGTCAGAATAGAAGTAGCTTGGTCTGATGCACTCTTACAAAAATAGCTTGTGCAATATGTAGGCCTAACGTGCGTGGTTGCACCTGTGTGTGTGTATACATCTTGCCAACAGAACCGTAACCCCTCAGTGGCGGTGTACTACACCAACCGTACTCTGTGCCAAGTGAAGCTGCAAGCAGAACGACAAAGCCCTGGCGGACTGCAAGAACGCGCTGGAACTGGACCCCCATTCTGTCAAAGCCCACTTCTTCCTGTGCCAGTGTCACCTGGAGCTGGAGAACTACAACGAGGCCATCGGCAACCTGCAGAGAGGTCAGGACCAACCCTCAAGGCCAGTTTCCTAGACACAGATTAAGTTTGGGCCTGTATTCACTAAGGGTCCGATTTAGGAAATTACGCCTTTCCTATATACTTTTTAGTAGTTGGTATTCAGAGTAACCTTATTAAGGTGCGTAACAGGCTTTGTAGGCGTGGTTCACTTGCGCACGCCAAATAAGTGTAATTGAACTGCTAGAAACCTTCCCACTGGCTGGCCAACAGATGTTCTCGTGGAGTTTTTATTCAATAGGGTTTTCAGTACATTTGTCTTAATAAGTCATCCCTTTAAATACAGTACACCTTTTCACTTTGGTTTTTGTCAACAGACTCAATAGAATATATTGAGAGAACGGGTTCAGAATATTATGGATCAATGAAGGAAAGATATCTAAATATATACATATTTGTCTCCGTTTCAACACCAGTTGGTAGATTTAAAAAAAATACTCTGATCTTGTAACCTACAAGATCAGAGTATTTTTTTTTACATTTAGGGTTAGGAAAGTATTTATGAATCATAAAAAAATAACTTGGAGAACCTTTCGGCATGAAAGAAAGTAAACAGTGGTTTGATTCATTCTAAAAATTGCCACACTCACTTATTTAACCTGTGGTAATGTTGGAATATTTGTGTACATAGAGAATAGTGTACAACATCTATTGCCTGCACCAACCATGGAACTGGGTGATGACACAGCCAAGTATGGTGCCATACATCGGGTTCAAACTGCTGTCTTAATCAGTGTTCCGCTCCATAAACGATTTAATTAGCCTTTTATTATGTTATCAATTGTTACTAATGATCCTTAGCAATAGCCACATGGCCGTGACGGCGTTTACAGAGGAAGCAAATAAAGGTAAACCAAACTTAGGTTAGGTTATTGAAGGGAACTAATAGTAAATTGGCAGTTGAATAAGTGTTATTATTATGCCTACTCACAGTCGATACTGATAGTGGTTAATATTTAACATGATAGAAATAGGAGACAAAGTCGGGGTAGCCTATAATTAAGACATTCAGGAGTGTCCATCCCTGCAAGTTAAAAGGCCGTACAATAAAATTCTGCATAATGGCACGGCATGTCCCAGTGTGTAATCTTGGTTTCATCAGCCCAGAAAATATTGTTTCTCATGTCTGAGAGGCCTTCAAGTTGTAGAACTACCTCAAGGATGATCAATGGAAACATGATGCACCTCAGCTCAATTTCCAGTATCATAGCAAATGGTCTGAATACTTATGTAAATAAGGTATTTCTGTTTTTGCAAACATTTCTAAACCTGTTTTTGTTGTGTCATTATGGGGTGTTGTGTGTAGATTGAGGGGAAAAATGTATTAATATATTGTTAGTTACGCTGTAACATAACAATGTGGAAAAAGTGAAGGGGTCTGAATACTTTCTGAATGCACTGTAGATGTGCAGTATTGGGTCGAGTGCAATTTATAATGCTGTCAACATTCTAACTATACCCAGTACTAGGCATCTCTGAGGCAGTATTACATTCATGTCTGGACCTTTTCTGTCGGCAGCTTACAATCTGGTCAAGGAGCAGAGACTGAACTTTGGAGACGACATCCCGAGTGCCCTGCGGGTCGCTAAGAAGAAGCGCTGGAATAGCATTGAGGAGAAGCGCATCAACCAGGAGAACAAGCTGCATGCATATCTCACCAAACTTATCCTAGCAGAGAAGGAGAGGTGAGGGAGGGACCGGGAGCTAGGCTTTTGGGCAAAATGTCTGCACTGATATTCCTACATTTTGGCCCATTCCACCTGACAGCTGGTGTAACGGAGTCAGGTTTGTCGGCCTCTTTGCTCGCACACGCTTTTTCAGTTCTGCCCACACATTTTCTATAGGATTGAGGTCAGGGCTCTGTGATGACAACTCCAATACCTTGACTTTGTTGTCCTTACGCCATTTTCCCACAACTTTTTCGGTCCGAGAACCTTCTAGAGCCACGTACCTCACCACGCACTATCGACCTGGGGTCTAGAACAGGTTTCTAAAGTTTCGTAACTCTAGTTCTGACGGTTCTTTTTTAGCTCGAACAAAGCTAACTAATGTATATCTCAGTGTATGTCTCTACGCACCCCAATGTGTCCCTCCTTCCAAGCTGTGCTTGTGTGTGATTTAGTTTTTCTTTGAAATTTTATGGGAAAAATGACTGATTTACAGTTCATGGGGGTTGCCTAATCACACACATGAAGTTTTGGAAAGATCTGACTTTTTTAACCCTTTGAAACATCCCCTGTGACACCAATTATGGCACTTCCGGTTGGCACAGGAAGCTATAGGTAAACACATATCCTCATTGGGGTATGCCTTTACAGAATCCTGAGTTTTAAGTGTTTATGTTAAGAACTGACCGATTTACACAGGGTTGAATGCACTATTTATCACAAGCTGCTGGTTGGGTATGGAAAAACACGTTTAGGGTGATTTTAACCACTTCCGGTTGCTTCAGGAAGCTTAGAATCGACACAGGTAGACCTCATAGTATCCTGATGGACTGTCATTGAAGACAGGTTCATAAGGCATTCATAACCCACATAGGCTTCAGGTTGACTTTAGAGGAGCAGGCAATGTATTCCTATGGGGAGAGATGTCATTGTAATCTGTGAGATCAAAAAAAAAAAACTGTTTTACTGTTAAGGGTTAATGCCACGCGGTCAAGGTTAGGCTTGCACAGATCGGGAGGACCTCAGGAACGTACCTGAGGTCGAATTGTGCTTCTCACCCTAACGGTTCTCTCACTGTCACCCAAAAGCAAATGACATTTAGGGCCAGGCTTCATTTTGGGCCTACTTTTTTCACGGTCGCTGCACTCAGAGCGAGCTACGGTCAAGCGGGGCATCTCCTTGAACTCGGAACGGCCTAGAGAATATGGAAATGACATTGCAGGCTGTGTGTGTCTTTAAGCACCGCACTTTGTCACTCCATCCTTGCTGTGTGTGTGTGTGTGTGAGAGAGAGCTTTTCTTTGACATCTGTTGGGAGAAATGACTGATTTACAGTTCATGGGGGAAAAGGGGGGTAAAAAACAACATAACTTCCAAAGGTTTTCAACCACTTTTCGTGAACATGAGAATATTTCTACCATAAAACTACTACACGATTTTGTGTACTTTACTCAGAAAATATCCTTTTAGTCAGATTTCCAACATTGGTGATTAACATGATTTAATATGACTTTTGTGGCAATTTCTACAGAAACACTACTAAAGGACAGAATGGAGGTATAATTTGTAGAATTTCAACCATGAGATCTTTTTCAATAATAATAGAAATAATTGTATGCATTTTAGTCAGTGACATTGGTGATTAACATTAGGCAATTTCTATCATAAAATTACAACACAACAGAAATGAAGTGCCATTTGGAGAATTTCAACCTCGGAGATATTTTATAATATTTGAGGAAATCAATTTTACGTATTTTAACAGGCAAAGCATCATTTCCAAAATATTTCAAACACTTTGGGAAATGCGTGCCTCTAGTGAAATTGCATGTTTGGATAGCGCGCCGAGGTGATCGTGCGGCAGAGTCGATTTCCGCGCTTATAAACGCAAGGTCGTTACAGTATTTTATCAGCAAAACATCATTTCCAAAATATTTCAAACACTTGTTAACATGATGTAATATGACCTTGAGGCAATTTCTACCACAAAACTACTAATGGTAAGGATTGGTTTTGGGGTATTGGTAACTTTTTTGTTATTGAATCTTACCTCGCGGTGCTCCGTCGTATATCCGACGTCAGCATGACAACCAACTAGCTAGCTCTTAGCTCTCTGTTATAGTATAGTTACAGTTCAATGGGAAAAGCAAATCAATTAAGACTTGAAATTGAAATATACTGGCACATCAATCGTCTGTATATGAAATTCATTTGAAAGGGTGAGGTTAAAGATGTTTGTTTTTGTGTGTAGTTCACCACTAATCGGTAGCTAGGTAACGTTAGTTTAATAACCAAAATTTGAGCTAGGCTAGCTGTTAGCTAACGCTTGACTTTGTCATCATGAGATAACGTTACATTAGACATACATGTGGCTAAATCATTGGGTGAAGAGGCGTATTCTGGAGGGGGAGTTCTGAACATTAAACAAGCATCGCTAGCGATATGTTTTTGGAGGCGTGATGACCTTATCTTTCATATCCGTGATAACCCATTTTCAAAAAACTAAAATTTTAATTGATACACAGCTTTATAGGGCTGGGGTTCCCACACGACCATATTTCCATCTCACAGCGCTTATTTACGGAAGACAGAGTGGACTACCTGAGCTAATTAGCTATCTGTTTCTCCGAATACGCCTGCTGTGTGAAGACAGACGCCACAAACGTGTTGTTACTGAAAAATACTGTTCTGTGTTAACCGGTTAAGACCGTGTACAGTAGGTGTGTATTTTTTTGCATTAGTGAAATTATTTTGATGTGATATGAACCTAGAGGGATTTATTTCAAGAACCGTAACGTTACTGCAACTGAGAATCGATTCACGTTTAGATGGCTTCCAGAGCTAATTCTCCCTTTAAATATAACATGTACCTAAGGTCATTGGACAAAGGAGTAACGCTAGGCTAAGTTTAATTCCACTATTGGGCTAACGTTAGCATCGTTGCTTAGCTGTGGGATGTGGGATTGTAGCAGACGTTTGACTCAGTAAACCATATCAGCAAACCAATGGGGAAAGTCCACGGTCTTTACCAACGCAACTAGCTAGCTAGCTACCTTGTTTTGTGTAGTGACACAGGGACTGAGGGAGGGCGCAACGTCAGCCATTAGCTAGTTAGCGTAGTTTTGACATACAGTCCTTTCAGTGTGGTCATGGCCAGGTGGTGTGCCCGATAATGACTGGTTTTAATGCGTCTCAACCATTGACTTCAGCATCTTAGTTGCACAACCATATGTTGATGCATAACTAGCTAGCCAGTGAAATGTGAGGGCTCAATGTATGAGTTGCAACAGCACCTCACCACACGCAGCAGCAACTGTTGCTGATGCTGCCTATCTTTCTTTTCTAGTTTGTGAGAAGACAAAGAACAGGGCCATTCTTTCACCTGACAGCTAGCCAGCCGGAGAGACGGGGAACAGGATAGGGAAACAGTGCGCAGCGGGCGCTGCAGAGCCACCAGAGAAGATGGCTAGCAGCCCAGAGAAGAGTTCCACAGCACAGGAGCTGAAGGAGCAGGGCAACCGACTGTTCCTCTGCCGCAAGTACCAGGAAGCTGCCACCTGCTACAGCAAAACCATAGTGAGTAGCAAGCTACTGCTCTTAAGGGGAATGATGATGTAAAATGTCTACACCTTTTCAGATGACTGAAAGTCTATATGATATGAGATATTGACACTGTCCTATTCACCTACTCTGAATAGATGTCAGAATAGAAGTAGCTTGGTCTGATGCACTCTTACAAAAATAGCTTGTGCAATATGTAGGCCTAACGTGCGTGGTTGCACCTGTGTGTGTGTATACATCTTGCCAACAGAACCGTAACCCCTCAGTGGCGGTGTACTACACCAACCGTACTCTGTGCCAAGTGAAGCTGCAAGCAGAACGACAAAGCCCTGGCGGACTGCAAGAACGCGCTGGAACTGGACCCCCATTCTGTCAAAGCCCACTTCTTCCTGTGCCAGTGTCACCTGGAGCTGGAGAACTACAACGAGGCCATCGGCAACCTGCAGAGAGGTCAGGACCAACCCTCAAGGCCAGTTTCCTAGACACAGATTAAGTTTGGGCCTGTATTCACTAAGGGTCCGATTTAGGAAATTACGCCTTTCCTATATACTTTTTAGTAGTTGGTATTCAGAGTAACCTTATTAAGGTGCGTAACAGGCTTTGTAGGCGTGGTTCACTTGCGCACGCCAAATAAGTGTAATTGAACTGCTAGAAACCTTCCCACTGGCTGGCCAACAGATGTTCTCGTGGAGTTTTTATTCAATAGGGTTTTCAGTACATTTGTCTTAATAAGTCATCCCTTTAAATACAGTACACCTTTTCACTTTGGTTTTTGTCAACAGACTCAATAGAATATATTGAGAGAACGGGTTCAGAATATTATGGATCAATGAAGGAAAGATATCTAAATATATACATATTTGTCTCCGTTTCAACACCAGTTGGTAGATTTAAAAAAAATACTCTGATCTTGTAACCTACAAGATCAGAGTATTTTTTTTTACATTTAGGGTTAGGAAAGTATTTATGAATCATAAAAAAATAACTTGGAGAACCTTTCGGCATGAAAGAAAGTAAACAGTGGTTTGATTCATTCTAAAAATTGCCACACTCACTTATTTAACCTGTGGTAATGTTGGAATATTTGTGTACATAGAGAATAGTGTACAACATCTATTGCCTGCACCAACCATGGAACTGGGTGATGACACAGCCAAGTATGGTGCCATACATCGGGTTCAAACTGCTGTCTTAATCAGTGTTCCGCTCCATAAACGATTTAATTAGCCTTTTATTATGTTATCAATTGTTACTAATGATCCTTAGCAATAGCCACATGGCCGTGACGGCGTTTACAGAGGAAGCAAATAAAGGTAAACCAAACTTAGGTTAGGTTATTGAAGGGAACTAATAGTAAATTGGCAGTTGAATAAGTGTTATTATTATGCCTACTCACAGTCGATACTGATAGTGGTTAATATTTAACATGATAGAAATAGGAGACAAAGTCGGGGTAGCCTATAATTAAGACATTCAGGAGTGTCCATCCCTGCAAGTTAAAAGGCCGTACAATAAAATTCTGCATAATGGCACGGCATGTCCCAGTGTGTAATCTTGGTTTCATCAGCCCAGAAAATATTGTTTCTCATGTCTGAGAGGCCTTCAAGTTGTAGAACTACCTCAAGGATGATCAATGGAAACATGATGCACCTCAGCTCAATTTCCAGTATCATAGCAAATGGTCTGAATACTTATGTAAATAAGGTATTTCTGTTTTTGCAAACATTTCTAAACCTGTTTTTGTTGTGTCATTATGGGGTGTTGTGTGTAGATTGAGGGGAAAAATGTATTAATATATTGTTAGTTACGCTGTAACATAACAATGTGGAAAAAGTGAAGGGGTCTGAATACTTTCTGAATGCACTGTAGATGTGCAGTATTGGGTCGAGTGCAATTTATAATGCTGTCAACATTCTAACTATACCCAGTACTAGGCATCTCTGAGGCAGTATTACATTCATGTCTGGACCTTTTCTGTCGGCAGCTTACAATCTGGTCAAGGAGCAGAGACTGAACTTTGGAGACGACATCCCGAGTGCCCTGCGGGTCGCTAAGAAGAAGCGCTGGAATAGCATTGAGGAGAAGCGCATCAACCAGGAGAACAAGCTGCATGCATATCTCACCAAACTTATCCTAGCAGAGAAGGAGAGGTGAGGGAGGGACCGGGAGCTAGGCTTTTGGGCAAAATGTCTGCACTGATATTCCTACATTTTGGCCCATTCCACCTGACAGCTGGTGTAACGGAGTCAGGTTTGTCGGCCTCTTTGCTCGCACACGCTTTTTCAGTTCTGCCCACACATTTTCTATAGGATTGAGGTCAGGGCTCTGTGATGACAACTCCAATACCTTGACTTTGTTGTCCTTACGCCATTTTCCCACAACTTTTTCGGTCCGAGAACCTTCTAGAGCCACGTACCTCACCACGCACTATCGACCTGGGGTCTAGAACAGGTTTCTAAAGTTTCGTAACTCTAGTTCTGACGGTTCTTTTTTAGCTCGAACAAAGCTAACTAATGTATATCTCAGTGTATGTCTCTACGCACCCCAATGTGTCCCTCCTTCCAAGCTGTGCTTGTGTGTGATTTAGTTTTTCTTTGAAATTTTATGGGAAAAATGACTGATTTACAGTTCATGGGGGTTGCCTAATCACACACATGAAGTTTTGGAAAGATCTGACTTTTTTAACCCTTTGAAACATCCCCTGTGACACCAATTATGGCACTTCCGGTTGGCACAGGAAGCTATAGGTAAACACATATCCTCATTGGGGTATGCCTTTACAGAATCCTGAGTTTTAAGTGTTTATGTTAAGAACTGACCGATTTACACAGGGTTGAATGCACTATTTATCACAAGCTGCTGGTTGGGTATGGAAAAACACGTTTAGGGTGATTTTAACCACTTCCGGTTGCTTCAGGAAGCTTAGAATCGACACAGGTAGACCTCATAGTGTCCTGATGGACTGTCATTGAAGACAGGTTCATAAGGCATTCATAACCCACATAGGCTTCAGGTTGACTTTAGAGGAGCAGGCAATGTATTCCTATGGGGAGAGATGTCGTTGTAATCTGTGAGATCAAAAAAAAAACTGTTTTACTGTTAAGGGTTAATGCCACGCGGTCAAGGTTAGGCTTGCACAGATCGGGAGGACCTCAGGAACGTACCTGAGGTCGAATTGTGCTTCTCACCCTAACGGTTCTCTCACTGTCACCCAAAAGCAAATGACATTTAGGGCCAGGCTTCATTTTGGGCCTACTTTTTTCACGGTCGCTGCACTCAGAGCGAGCTACGGTCAAGCGGGGCATCTCCTTGAACTCGGAACGGCCTAGAGAATATGGAAATGACATTGCAGGCTGTGTGTGTCTTTAAGCACCGCACTTTGTCACTCCATCCTTGCTGTGTGTGTGTGTGAGAGAGCTTTTCTTTGACATCTGTTGGGAGAAATGACTGATTTACAGTTCATGGGGGAAAAGGGGGGTAAAAAACAACATAACTTCCAAAGGTTTTCAACCACTTTTCGTGAACATGAGAATATTTCTACCATAAAACTACTACACGATTTTGTGTACTTTACTCAGAAAATATCCTTTTAGTCAGATTTCCAACATTGGTGATTAACATGATTTAATATGACTTTTGTGGCAATTTCTACAGAAACACTACTAAAGGACAGAATGGAGGTATAATTTGTAGAATTTCAACCATGAGATCTTTTTCAATAATAATAGAAATAATTGTATGCATTTTAGTCAGTGACATTGGTGATTAACATTAGGCAATTTCTATCATAAAATTACAACACAACAGAAATGAAGTGCCATTTGGAGAATTTCAACCTCGGAGATATTTTATAATATTTGAGGAAATCAATTTTACGTATTTTAACAGGCAAAGCATCATTTCCAAAATATTTCAAACACTTTGGGAAATGCGTGCCTCTAGTGAAATTGCACGCTTTGGATAGCGCGCCGAGGTGATCGTGCGGCAGAGTCGATTCCGCGCTTATAAACGCAAGGTCGTTACAGTATTTTATCAGCAAAACATCATTTCCAAAATATTTCAAACACTTGTTAACATGATGTAATATGACCTTGAGGCAATTTCTACCACAAAACTACTAATGGTAAGGATTGGTTTTGGGGTATTGGTAACTTTTTTGTTATTGAATCTTACCTCGCGGTGCTCCGTCGTATATCCGACGTCAGCATGACAACAAACTAGCTAGCTCTTAGCTCTCTGTTATAGTATAGTTACAGTTCAATGGGAAAAGCAAATCAATTAAGACTTGAAATTGAAATATACTGGCACATCAATCGTCTGTATATGAAATTCATTTGAAAGGGTGAGGTTAAAGATGTTTGTTTTTTGTGTGTAGTTCACCACTAATCGGTAGCTAGGTAACGTTAGTTTAATAACCAAAATTTGAGCTAGGCTAGCTGTTAGCTAACGCTTGACTTTGTCATCATGAGATAACGTTACATTAGACATACATGTGGCTAAATCATTGGGTGAAGAGGCGTATTCTGGAGGGGGAGTTCTGAACATTAAACAAGCATCGCTAGCGATATGTTTTTGGAGGCGTGATGACCTTATCTTTCATATCCGTGATAACCCATTTTCAAAAAACTAAAATTTTAATTGATACACAGCTTTATAGGGCTGGGGTTCCCACACGACCATATTTCCATCTCACAGCGCTTATTTACGGAAGACAGAGTGGACTACCTGAGCTAATTAGCAATCTGTTTCTCCGAATACGCCTGCTGTGTGAAGACAGCAGCCACAAACGTGTTGTTACTGAAAAATACTGTTCTGTGTTAACCGGTTAAGACCGTTTGCATTAGTGAAATTATTTTGATGTGATATGAACCTAGAGGGATTTATTTCAAGAACCGTAACGTTACTGCAACTGAGAATCGATTCACGTTTAGATGGCTTCCAGAGCTAATTCTCCCTTTAAATATAACATGTACCTAAGGTCATTGGACAAAGGAGTAACGCTAGGCTAAGTTTAATTCCACTATTGGGCTAACGTTAGCATCGTTGCTTAGCTGTGGGATTTGGACGTTGCATTGTAGCAGACGTTTGACTCAGTAAACCATATCAGCAAACCAATGGGGAAAGTCCACGGTCTTTACCAACGCAACTAGCTAGCTAGCTACCTTGTTTTGTGTAGTGACACAGGGACTGAGGGAGGGCGCAACGTCAGCCATTAGCTAGTTAGCGTAGTTTTGACATACAGTCCTTTCAGTGTGGTCATGGCCAGGTGGTGTGCCCGATAATGACTGGTTTTAATCCGTCTCAACCATTGACTTCAGCATCTTAGTTGCACAACCATATGTTGATGCATAACTAGCTAGCCAGTGAAATGTGAGGGCTCAATGTATGAGTTGCAACAGCACCTCACCACACGCAGCAGCAACTGTTGCTGATGCTGCCTATCTTTCTTTTCTAGTTTGTGAGAAGACAAAGAACAGGGCCATTCTTTCACCTGACAGCTAGCCAGCCGGAGAGACGGGGAACAGGATAGGGAAACAGTGCGCAGCGGGCGCTGCAGAGCCACCAGAGAAGATGGCTAGCAGCCCAGAGAAGAGTTCCACAGCACAGGAGCTGAAGGAGCAGGGCAACCGACTGTTCCTCTGCCGCAAGTACCAGGAAGCTGCCACCTGCTACAGCAAAACCATAGTGAGTAGCAAGCTACTGCTCTTAAGGGGAATGATGATGTAAAATGTCTACACCTTTTCAGATGACTGAAAGTCTATATGATATGAGATATTGACACTGTCCTATTCACCTACTCTGAATAGATGTCAGAATAGAAGTAGCTTGGTCTGATGCACTCTTACAAAAATAGCTTGTGCAATATGTAGGCCTAACGTGCGTGGTTGCACCTGTGTGTGTGTATACATCTTGCCAACAGAACCGTAACCCCTCAGTGGCGGTGTACTACACCAACCGTACTCTGTGCCAAGTGAAGCTGCAAGCAGAACGACAAAGCCCTGGCGGACTGCAAGCACGCGCTGGAACTGGACCCCCATTCTGTCAAAGCCCACTTCTTCCTGTGCCAGTGTCACCTGGAGCTGGAGAACTACAACGAGGCCATCGGCAACCTGCAGAGAGGTCAGGACCAACCCTCAAGGCCAGTTTCCTAGACACAGATTAAGTTTGGGCCTGTATTCACTAAGGGTCCGATTTAGGAAATTACGCCTTTCCTATATACTTTTTAGTAGTTGGTATTCAGAGTAACCTTATTAAGGTGCGTAACAGGCTTTGTAGGCGTGGTTCACTTGCGCACGCCAAATAAGTGTAATTGAACTGCTAGAAACCTTCCCACTGGCTGGCCAACAGATGTTCTCGTGGAGTTTTTATTCAATAGGGTTTTCAGTACATTTGTCTTAATAAGTCATCCCTTTAAATACAGTACACCTTTTCACTTTGGTTTTTGTCAACAGACTCAATAGAATATATTGAGAGAACGGGTTCAGAATATTATGGATCAATGAAGGAAAGATATCTAAATATATGCATATTTGTCTCCGTTTCAACACCAGTTGGATGTCTTGCTCCCAGGCAGACTAAATGACTTTTTTGCCCGCTTTGAGGACAATACAGTGCCACTGACACGGCCTGCTACGAAAACATGCGGTCTCTCCTTCACTGCAGCCGAGGTGAGTAAGACATTTAAACGTGTTAACCCTCGCAAGGCTGCAGGCCCAGACGGCATCCCCAGCCGCGCCCTCAGAGCATGCGCAGACCAGCTGGCCGGTGTGTTTACGGACATATTCAATCAATCCCTATACCAGTCTGCTGTTCCCACATGCTTCAAGAGGGCCACCATTGTTCCTGTTCCCAAGAAAGCTAAGGTAACTGAGCTAAACGACTACCGCCCCGTAGCACTCACATCCGTCATCATGAAGTGCTTGGAGAGACTAGTCAAGGACCATATCACCTCCACCCTACCTGACACCCTAGACCCACTCCAATTTGCTTACCGCCCAAATAGGTCCACAGACGATGCAATCTCAACCATACTGCACACTGCCCTAACCCATCTGGACAAGAGGAATACCTATGTGAGAATGCTGTTCATCGACTACAGCTCGGCATTCAACACCATAGTACCCTCCAAGCTCGTCATCAAGCTCGAGACCCTGGGTCTCGACCCCGCCCTGTGCAACTGGGTACTGGACTTCCTGACGGGCCGCCCCCAGGTGGTGAGGGTAGGCAACAACATCTCCTCCCCGCTGATCCTCAACACTGGGGCCCCACAAGGGTGCGTTCTGAGCCCTCTCCTGTACTCCCTGTTCACCCACGACTGCGTGGCCACGCACGCCTCCAACTCAATCATCAAGTTTGCGGACGACACAACAGTGGTAGGCTTGATTACCAACAACGACGAGACGGCCTACAGGGAGGAGGTGAGGGCCCTCGGAGTGTGGTGTCAGGAAAATAACCTCACACTCAACGTCAACAAAACTAAGGAGATGATTGTGGACTTCAGGAAACAACAGAGGGAACACCCCCCTATCCACATCGATGGAACAGTAGTGGAGAGGGTAGCAAGTTTTAAGTTCCTCGGCATACACATCACAGACAAACTGAATTGGTCCGCTCACACAGACAGCATCGTGAAGAAGGCGCAGCAGCGCCTCTTCAACCTCAGGAGGCTGAAGAAATTCGGCTTGTCACCAAAAGCACTCACAAACTTCTACAGATGCACAATCGAGAGCATCCTGGCGGGCTGTATCACCGCCTGGTATGGCAACTGCACCGCCCTCAACCGTAAGGCTCTCCAGAGGGTAGTGAGGTCTGCACAACGCATCACCGGGGGCAAACTACCTGCCCTCCAGGACACCTACACCACCCGATGTCACAGGAAGGCCATAAAGATCATCAAGGACATCAACCACCCGAGCCACTGCCTGTTCACCCCGCTATCATCCAGAAGGCGAGGTCAGTACAGGTGCATCAAAGCTGGGACCGAGAGACTGAAAAACAGCTTCTATCTCAAGGCCATCAGACTGTTAAACAGCCACCACTAACACTGAGTGGCTGCTGCCAACACACTGACACTGACTCAACTCCAGCCACTTTAATAATGGGAATTGATGGGAAATTATGTAAATATATCACTAGCCACTTTAAACAATGCTACCTTATATAATGTTACTTACCCTACATTATTCATCTCATATGCATACGTATATACTGTACTCTATATCATCGACTGTATCCTTATGTAATACATGTATCACTAGCCACTTTAAACTATGCCACTTTGTTTACATACTCATCTCATTTGTACATACTGTACTCGATACCATCTACTGTATCTTGCCTATGCTGCTCTGTACCATCAATTCATATATCCTTATGTACATATTCTTTATCCCCTTACACTGTGTACAAGACAGTAGTTTTGGAATTGTTAGTTAGATTACTTGTTATTACTGCATTGTCGGAACTAGAAGCACAAGCATTTCGCTACACTCGCATTAACATCTGCTAACCATGTGTATGTGACAAATAAAATTTGATTTGATTTAGATTTTTTTTAAATACTCTGATCACTATGGTTTTGCTGTAGCAGGTGGCAGCTTCCTGGTACTTGCGGCAGAGGAACAGTCGGTTGCCCTGCTCCTTCAGCTCCTGTGCTGTGGAACTCTTCTCTGGGCTGCTAGCCATCTTCTCTGGTGGCTCTGCAGCGCCCGCTGCGCACTGTTTCCCTATCCTGTTCCCCGTCTCTCCGGCTGGCTAGCTGTCAGGTGAAAGAATGGCCCTGTTCTTTGTCTTCTCACAAACTAGAAAGATGTTTGTTTTTTGTGTGTAGTTCACCACTAATCGGTAGCTAGGTAACGTTAGTTTAATAACCAAAATTTGAGCTAGGCTAGCTGTTAGCTAACGCTTGACTTTGTCATCATGAGATAACGTTACATTAGACATACATGTGGCTAAATCATTGGGTGAAGAGGCGTATTGTTTCTCATGTCTGAGAGGCCTTCAAGTTGTAGAACTACCTCAAGGATGATCAATGGAAACAGGATGCACCTCAGCTCAATTTCCAATATCATAGCAAATGGTCTGAATACTTATGTAAATAAGGTATTTCTGTTTTTGCAAACATTTCTAAACCTGTTTTTGTTGTGTCATTATGGGGTGTTGTGTGTAGATTGAGGGGGAAAATGTATTAATATATTGTTAGTTACGCTGTAACATAACAATGTGGAAAAAGTGAAGGGGTCTGAATACTTTCTGAATGCACTGTAGATGTGCAGTATTGGGTCGAGTGCAATTTATAATGCTGTCAACATTCTAACTATACCCAGTACTAGGCATCTCTGAGGCAGTATTACATTCATGTCTGGACCTTTTCTGTCGGCAGCTTACAATCTGGCCAAGGAGCAGAGACTGAACTTTGGAGACGACATCCCGAGTGCCCTGCGGGTCGCTAAGAAGAAGCGCTGGAATAGCATTGAGGAGAAGCGCAGGAGCCCGGGAGCTAGGCTTTTGGGCAGATAATCATACTAGTGTATGAGCAAAATGTCTGCACTGATATTCCTACATTTTGGCCCATTCCACCTGACAGCTGGTGTAACTGAGTCAGGTTTGTCGGCCTCTTTGCTCGCACACGCTTTTTCAGTTCTGCCCACACATTTTCTATAGGATTGAGGTCAGGGCTCTGTGATGACAACTCCAATACCTTGACTTTGTTGTCCTTACGCCATTTTCCCACAACTTTTTCGGTCCGAGAACCTTCTAGAGCCACGTACCTCACCACGCACTATCGACCTGGGGTCTAGAACCGGTTTCTAAAGTTTCGTAACTCCAGTTCTGACGGTTCTTTTTTAGCTCGAACAAAGCTAACTAATGTATATCTCAGTGTATGTCTCTACGCACCCCAATGTGTCCCTCCTTCCAAGCTGTGCTTGTGTGTGATTTAGTTTTTCTTTGAAATGTTATGGGAAAAATGACTGATTTACAGTTCATGGGGGTTGCCTAATCACACACATGAAGTTTTGGAAAGATCTGACTTTTTTAACCCTTTGAAACATCCCCTGTGACACCAATTATGGCACTTCCGGTTGGCACAGGAAGCTATAGGTAAACACATATCCTCATTGGGGTATGCCTTTATAGAATCCTGAGTTTTAAGTGTTTATGTTAAGAACTGACCGATTTACACAGGGTTGAATGCACTATTTATCACAAGCTGCTGGTTGGGTATGGAAAAACACGTTTAGGGTGATTTTAACCACTTCCGGTTGCTTCAGGAAGCTTAGAATCGACACAGGTAGACCTCATAGTATCCTGATGGACTGTCATTGAAGACAGGTTCATAAGGCATTCATAACCCACATAGGCTTCAGGTTGACTTTAGAGGAGCAGGCAATGTATTCCTATGGGGAGAGATGTCGTTGTAATCTGTGAGATCAAAAAAAAAACTGTTTTACTGTTAAGGGTTAATGCCACGCGGTCAAGGTTAGGCTTGCACAGATCGGGAGGACCTCAGGAACGTACCTGATGTCGAATTGTGCTTCTCACCCTAACGGTTCTCTCACTGTCACCCAAAAGCAAATGACATTTAGGGCCAGGCTTCATTTTGGGCCTACTTTTTTCACGGTCGCTGCACTCAGAGCGAGCTACGGTCAAGCGGGGCATCTCCTTGAACTCGGAACGGCCTAGAGAATATGGAAATGCCATTGCAGGCTCTGTGTGTCTTTAAGCACCGCACTTTGTCACTCCATCCTTGCTGTGTGTGTGTGTGTGTGTGTGAGAGAGCTTTTCTTTGACATCTGTTGGGAGAAATGACTGATTTACAGTTCATGGGGGAAAAGGGGGGAAAAAACAACATAACTTCCAAAGGTTTTCAACCACTTTTCGTGAACATGAGAATATTTCTACCATAAAACTACTACACGATTTTGTGTACTTTACTCAGAAAATATCCTTTTAGTCAGATTTCCAACATTGGTGATTAACATGATTTAATATGACTTTTGTGGCAATTTCTACAAAAACACTACTAAAGGACAGAATGGAGGTATAATTTGTAGAATTTCAACCATGAGATCTTTTTCAATAATAATAGAAATAATTGTATGCATTTTAGTCAGTGACATTGGTGATTAACATTAGGCAATTTCTATCATAAAATTCCAACACAACAGAAGTGAAGTGCCATTTGGAGAATTTCAACCTCGGAGATATTTTATAATATTTGAGGAAATCAATTTTACGTATTTTAACAGGCAAAGCATAATTTCCAAAAGATTTCAAACACTTTGGGAAATGCGTGCCTCTAGTGAAATTGCATGTTTGCATAGCGCGCGGAGGTGATCGTGCGGCAGAGTCGATTTCCGCGCTTATAAACGCAAGGTCGTTACAGTATTTTATCAGCAAAACATCATTTCCAAAATATTTCAAACACTTGTTAACATGATGTAATATGACCTTGAGGCAATTTCTACCACAAAACTACTAATGGTAAGGATTGGTTTTGGGGTATTGGTAACTTTTTTGTTATTGAATCTTACCTCGCGGTGCTCCGTCGTATATCCGACGTCAGCATGACAACAAACTAGCTAGCTCTTAGCTCTCTGTTATAGTATAGTTATAGTATAGTTACAGTTAAATGGGAAAAGCAAATCAATTAAGACTTGAAATTGAAATATACTGGCACATCAATCGTCTGTATATGAAATTAATTTGAAAGGGTGAGGTTAACTTTCTTCTACTTGAGACGCAGATGTCTCAAGTAGACACCTGGAAATGCAAATGCGCTACGCTAAATGTACTCGTTAAAACTCAAACGTGCATCAAAATTCACAAGCAGGGTATTGAATTAAAGCTACACTCGTTGTGAACCTAGCCAACAAGTCAGATTTTTAAAATGCTTTTCGGCGAAAGCATGAGAAGCTATTATCTGATAGCATGCAACACCCCAAAATGCCTGAATGCGATGTAAACAAAGATATAGCTTAGCCGGCGCTACACAAAACGCAGAAATAAAATATAAAACATTCATTACCTTTGACGAGCTTCTTTCTTGGCACTCCTATATGCCCCATAAACATCACTATTGGGTCTTTTTTTCGTTTAAATCGGTCCATATATACCCAAAATAGCTTTCTATGGAAGCTGTGTCATTCAGAAAAAAACATCGTTTTTAAACGCTGCGTCATTTTTTAAAATTAAAAAAGTCGACGATAAACTTTCACAAAACACTTCGAAATACTTTTGTAATCCAACTTTAGGTATTAGTAAACGTTTATAATCTATCAAAATGATTACAGGGCGATGTATATTCAATGGCTCCTCGTCTGCAAATCAATGGCTGCCAATGTGCACATTGAAAACATCCTGGTGGAGACCGGAAGAAACGGAATCCAGTAGGTTGGATTTTCCAACAAAAAACTCCATTGAAAATGACGACAATGGCGACATCGTGTGGAATCTGTATGAATTGCATGCAGGTCGATATTACATTTTGTGCCCTTTTAACAACTCATGGAAGTGACTTATGGAGAGCAGTTTTTCTTGCGTTTTTCAATGAAACACACGATCTGTTATAGTCACAGCCGTGATTTAACCAGTTTTAGAAACTTCAGTGTTTTCTATCCACACATACTAATCATATGCATATACTATATTCCTGGCATGAGTAGCAGGACGCTGAAAAGTTGCGCGATTTTTAACAGAATGTTCGAAAAAGGAGGGGGTAGAAGTAAGAGGTTTTAAAGATGTTTGTTTTTGTGTGTAGTTCACCACTAATCGGTAGCTACGTAACGTTAGTTTAATAACCGAAATTTGAGCTAGGCTAGCTGTTAGCTAACGCTTGACTTTGTCATCATGAGATAACGTTACATTAGACATTCATGTCATTTTTTTTCATTAGTGAAATTATTTTGATGTGAAATGAACCTAGAGGGATTTATTTCAAGAACCGTAACGTTACTGCAACTGAGAATCGATTCACGTTTAGATGGCTTCCAGAGCTAATTCTCCCTTTAAATATAACATGTACCTAAGGTCATTGGACAAAGGAGTAACGCTAGGCTAAGTTTAATTCCACTATTGGGCTAACGTTAGCATCGTTGCTTAGCTGTGGGATTTGGACGTTGCATTGTAGCAGAAGTTTGACTCAGTAAACCATATCAGCAAACCAATGGGGAAAGTCCACGGTCTTTACCAACGCAACTAGCTAGCTAGCTACCTTGTTTTGTGTAGTGACACAGGGACTGAGGGAGGGCGCAACGTCAGCCATTAGCTAGTTAGCGTAGTTTTGACATACAGTCCTTTCAGTGTGGTCATGGCCAGGTGGTGTGCCCGATAATGAGTCTCCTGCTACAGCAAAACCATAGTGAGTAGCAAGCTACTGCTCTTAAGGGGAATGATGATGTAAAATGTCTACACCTTTTCAGATGACTGAAAGTCTATATGATATGAGATATTGACACTGTCCTATTCACCTACTCTGAATCTGAGTCAGAATAGAAGTAGCTTGGTCTGATGCACTCTTACAAAAATAGCTTGTGCAATATGTAGGCCTAACGTGCGTGGTTGCACCTGTGTGTGTGTATACATCTTGCCAACAGAACCGTAACCCCTCAGTGGCGGTGTACTACACCAACCGTACTCTGTGCCAAGTGAAGCTGCAAGCAGAACGACAAAGCCCTGGCGGACTGCAAGCACGCGCTGGAACTGGACCCCCATTCTGTCAAAGCCCACTTCTTCCTGTGCCAGTGTCACCTGGAGCTGGAGAACTACAACGAGGCCATCGGCAACCTGCAGAGAGGTCAGGACCAACCCTCAAGGCCAGTTTCCTAGACACAGATTAAGTCTGGGCCTGTATTCACTAAGGGTCCGATTTAGGAAATTACGCCTTTCCTATATACTTTTTAGTAGTTGGTATTCAGAGTAACCTTATTAAGGTGCGTAACAGGCTTTGTAGGCGTGGTTCACTTGCGCACGCCAAATAAGTGTAATTGAACTGCTAGAAACCTTCCCACTGGCTGGCCAACAGATGTTCTCGTGGAGTTTTTATTCAATAGGGTTTTCAGTACATTTGTCTTAATAAGTCATCCCTTTAAATACAGTACACCTTTTCACTTTGGTTTTTGTCAACAGACTCAATAGAATATATTGAGAGAACGGGTTCAGAATATTATGGATCAATGAAGGAAAGATATCTAAATATATGCATATTTGTCTCCGTTTCAACACCAGTTGGATGTCTTGCTCCCAGGCAGACTAAATGACTTTTTTGCCCGCTTTGAGGACAATACAGTGCCACTGACACGGCCTGCTACGAAAACATGCGGTCTCTCCTTCACTGCAGCCGAGGTGAGTAAGACATTTAAACGTGTTAACCCTCGCAAGGCTGCAGGCCCAGACGGCATCCCCAGCCGCGCCCTCAGAGCATGCGCAGACCAGCTGGCCGGTGTGTTTACGGACATATTCAATCAATCCCTATACCAGTCTGCTGTTCCCACATGCTTCAAGAGGGCCACCATTGTTCCTGTTCCCAAGAAAGCTAAGGTAACTGAGCTAAACGACTACCGCCCCGTAGCACTCACATCCGTCATCATGAAGTGCTTGGAGAGACTAGTCAAGGACCATATCACCTCCACCCTACCTGACACCCTAGACCCACTCCAATTTGCTTACCGCCCAAATAGGTCCACAGACGATGCAATCTCAACCATACTGCACACTGCCCTAACCCATCTGGACAAGAGGAATACCTATGTGAGAATGCTGTTCATCGACTACAGCTCGGCATTCAACACCATAGTACCCTCCAAGCTCGTCATCAAGCTCGAGACCCTGGGTCTCGACCCCGCCCTGTGCAACTGGGTACTGGACTTCCTGACGGGCCGCCCCCAGGTGGTGAGGGTAGGCAACAACATCTCCTCCCCGCTGATCCTCAACACTGGGGCCCCACAAGGGTGCGTTCTGAGCCCTCTCCTGTACTCCCTGTTCACCCACGACTGCGTGGCCACGCACGCCTCCAACTCAATCATCAAGTTTGCGGACGACACAACAGTGGTAGGCTTGATTACCAACAACGACGAGACGGCCTACAGGGAGGAGGTGAGGGCCCTCGGAGTGTGGTGTCAGGAAAATAACCTCACACTCAACGTCAACAAAACTAAGGAGATGATTGTGGACTTCAGGAAACAACAGAGGGAACACCCCCCTATCCACATCGATGGAACAGTAGTGGAGAGGGTAGCAAGTTTTAAGTTCCTCGGCATACACATCACAGACAAACTGAATTGGTCCGCTCACACAGACAGCATCGTGAAGAAGGCGCAGCAGCGCCTCTTCAACCTCAGGAGGCTGAAGAAATTCGGCTTGTCACCAAAAGCACTCACAAACTTCTACAGATGCACAATCGAGAGCATCCTGGCGGGCTGTATCACCGCCTGGTATGGCAACTGCACCGCCCTCAACCGTAAGGCTCTCCAGAGGGTAGTGAGGTCTGCACAACGCATCACCGGGGGCAAACTACCTGCCCTCCAGGACACCTACACCACCCGATGTCACAGGAAGGCCATAAAGATCATCAAGGACATCAACCACCCGAGCCACTGCCTGTTCACCCCGCTATCATCCAGAAGGCGAGGTCAGTACAGGTGCATCAAAGCTGGGACCGAGAGACTGAAAAACAGCTTCTATCTCAAGGCCATCAGACTGTTAAACAGCCACCACTAACACTGAGTGGCTGCTGCCAACACACTGACACTGACTCAACTCCAGCCACTTTAATAATGGGAATTGATGGGAAATTATGTAAATATATCACTAGCCACTTTAAACAATGCTACCTTATATAATGTTACTTACCCTACATTATTCATCTCATATGCATACGTATATACTGTACTCTATATCATCGACTGTATCCTTATGTAATACATGTATCACTAGCCACTTTAAACTATGCCACTTTGTTTACATACTCATCTCATTTGTACATACTGTACTCGATACCATCTACTGTATCTTGCCTATGCTGCTCTGTACCATCAATTCATATATCCTTATGTACATATTCTTTATCCCCTTACACTGTGTACAAGACAGTAGTTTTGGAATTGTTAGTTAGATTACTTGTTATTACTGCATTGTCGGAACTAGAAGCACAAGCATTTCGCTACACTCGCATTAACATCTGCTAACCATGTGTATGTGACAAATAAAATTTGATTTGATTTAGATTTTTTTTAAATACTCTGATCTTGTAACCTACAAGATCAGAGTATTTTTTTTTAAATTTAGGGTTAGGAAAGTATTTATGAATCATAAAAAAATAACTTGGAGAACCTTTCGGCATGAAAGAAAGTAAACAGTGGTTTGATTCATTCTAAAAATTGCCACACTCACTTATTTAACCTGTGGTAATGTTGGAATATTTGTGTACATAGAGAATAGTGTACAACATCTATTGCCTGCACCAACCATGGAACTGGGTGATGACACAGCCAAGTATGGTGCCATACATCGGGTTCAAACTGCTGTCTTAATCAGTGTTCCGCTCCATAAACGATTTAGTTAGCCTTTTATTATGTTATCAATTGTTACTAATGATCCTTAGCAATAGCCACATGGCCGTGACGGCGTTTACAGAGGAAGCAAATAAAGGTAAACCAAACTTAGGTTAGGTTATTGAAGGGAACTAATAGTAAATTGGCAGTTGAATAAGTGTTATTATTATGCCTACTCACAGTCGATACTGATAGTGGTTAATATTTAACATGATAGAAATAGGAGACAAAGTCGGGGTAGCCTATAATTAAGACATTCAGGAGTGTCCATCCCTGCAAGTTAAAAGGCCGTACAATAAAATTCTGCATAATGGCACGGCATGTCCCAGTGTGTAATCTTGGTTTCATCAGCCCAGAAAATATTGTTTCTCATGTCTGAGAGGCCTTCAAGTTGTAGAACTACCTCAAGGATGATCAATGGAAACATGATGCACAGCTCAATTTCCAGTATCATAGCAAATGGTCTGAATACTTATGTAAATAAGGTATTTCTGTTTTTGCAAACATTTCTAAACCTGTTTTTGTTGTGTCATTATGGGGTGTTGTGTGTAGATTGAGGGGAAAAATGTATTAATATATTGTTAGTTACGCTGTAACATAACAATGTGGAAAAAGTGAAGGGGTCTGAATACTTTCTGAATGCACTGTAGATGTGCAGTATTGGGTCGAGTGCAATTTATAATGCTGTCAACATTCTAACTATACCCAGTACTAGGCATCTCTGAGGCAGTATTACATTCATGTCTGGACCTTTTCTGTCGGCAGCTTACAATCTGGCCAAGGAGCAGAGACTGAACTTTGGAGACGACATCCCGAGTGCCCTGCGGGTCACTAAGAAGAAGCGCTGGAATAGCATTGAGGAGAAGCGCATCAACCAGGAGAACAAGCTGCATGCATATCTCACCAAACTTATCCTAGCAGAGAAGGAGAGGTGAGGGAGGGACCGGGAGCTAGGCTTTTGGGCAGATAATCATACTAGTGTATGAGCAAAATGTCTGCACTGATATTCCTACATTTTGGCCCATTCCACCTGACAGCTGGTGTAACTGAGTCAGGTTTGTCGGCCTCTTTGCTCGCACACGCTTTTTCAGTTCTGCCCACACTTTTTCTATAGGATTGAGGTCAGGGCTCTGTGATGACAACTCCAATACCTTGACTCTGTTGTCCTTACGCCATTTTCCCACAACTTTTTCGGTCCGAGAACCTTCTAGAGCCACGTACCTCACCACGCACTATCGACCTGGGGTCTAGAACAGGTTTCTAAAGTTTCGTAACTCTAGTTCTGACGGTTCTTTTTTAGCTCGAACAAAGCTAACTAATGTATATCTCAGTGTATGTCTCTACGCACCCCAATGTGTCCCTCCTTCCGAGCTGTGCTTGTGTGTGATTTAGTTTTTCTTTGAAATGTTATGGTAAAAATGACTGATTTACAGTTCATGGGGGTTGCCTAATCACACACATGAAGTTTTGGAAAGATCTGACTTTTTTAACCCTTTGAAACATCCCCTGTGACACCAATTATGGCACTTCCGGTTGGCACAGGAAGCTATAGGTAAACACATATCCTCATTGGGGTATGCCTTTATAGAATCCTGAGTTTTAAGTGTTTATGTTAAGAACTGACCGATTTACACAGGGTTGAATGCACTATTTATCACAAGCTGCTGGTTGGGTATGGAAAAACACGTTTAGGGTGATTTTAACCACTTCCGGTTGCTTCAGGAAGCTTAGAATCGACACAGGTAGACCTCATAGTGTCCTGATGGACTGTCATTGAAGACAGGTTCATAAGGCATTCATAACCCACATAGGCTTCAGGTTGACTTTAGAGGAGCAGGCAATGTATTCCTATGGGGAGAGATGTCGTTGTAATCTGTGAGATCAAAAAAAAACTGTTTTACTGTTAAGGGTTAATGCCACGCGGTCAAGGTTAGGCTTGCACAGATCGGGAGGACCTCAGGAACGTACCTGATGTCGAATTGTGCTTCTCACCCTAACGGTTCTCTCACTGTCACCCAAAAGCAAATGACATTTAGGGCCAGGCTTCATTTTGGGCCTACTTTTTTCACGGTCGCTGCACTCAGAGCGAGCTACGGTCAAGCGGGGCATCTCCTTGAACTCGGAACGGCCTAGAGAATATGGAAATGCCATTGCAGGCTCTGTGTGTCTTTAAGCACCGCACTTTGTCACTCCATCCTTGCTGTGTGTGTGTGTGTGTGTGTGTGTGAGAGAGCTTTTCTTTGACATCTGTTGGGAGAAATGACTGATTTACAGTTCATGGGGGAAAAGGGGGGAAAAAACAACATAACTTCCAAAGGTTTTCAACCACTTTTCGTGAACATGAGAATATTTCTACCATAAAACTACTACACGATTTTGTGTACTTTACTCAGAAAATATCCTTTTAGTCAGATTTCCAACATTGGTGATTAACATGATTTAATATGACTTTTGTGGCAATTTCTACAAAAACACTACTAAAGGACAGAATGGAGGTATAATTTGTAGAATTTCAACCATGAGATCTTTTTCAATAATAATAGAAATAATTGTATGCATTTTAGTCAGTGACATTGGTGATTAACATTAGGCAATTTCTATCATAAAATTCCAACACAACAGAAGTGAAGTGCCATTTGGAGAATTTCAACCTCGGAGATATTTTATAATATTTGAGGAAATCAATTTTACGTATTTTAACAGGCAAAGCATAATTTCCAAAAGATTTCAAACACTTTGGGAAATGCGTGCCTCTAGTGAAATTGCATGTTTGCATAGCGCGCGGAGGTGATCGTGCGGCAGAGTCGATTTCCGCGCTTATAAACGCAAGGTCGTTACAGTATTTTATCAGCAAAACATCATTTCCAAAATATTTCAAACACTTGTTAACATGATGTAATATGACCTTGAGGCAATTTCTACCACAAAACTACTAATGGTAAGGATTGGTTTTGGGGTATTGGTAACTTTTTTGTTATTGAATCTTACCTCGCGGTGCTCCGTCGTATATCCGACGTCAGCATGACAACAAACTAGCTAGCTCTTAGCTCTCTGTTATAGTATAGTTATAGTATAGTTACAGTTAAATGGGAAAAGCAAATCAATTAAGACTTGAAATTGAAATATACTGGCACATCAATCGTCTGTATATGAAATTAATTTGAAAGGGTGAGGTTAACTTTCTTCTACTTGAGACGCAGATGTCTCAAGTAGACACCTGGAAATGCAAATGCGCTACGCTAAATGTACTCGTTAAAACTCAAACGTGCATCAAAATTCACAAGCAGGGTATTGAATTAAAGCTACACTCGTTGTGAACCTAGCCAACAAGTCAGATTTTTAAAATGCTTTTCGGCGAAAGCATGAGAAGCTATTATCTGATAGCATGCAACACCCCAAAATGCCTGAATGCGATGTAAACAAAGATATAGCTTAGCCGGCGCTACACAAAACGCAGAAATAAAATATAAAACATTCATTACCTTTGACGAGCTTCTTTCTTGGCACTCCTATATGCCCCATAAACATCACTATTGGGTCTTTTTTTCGTTTAAATCGGTCCATATATACCCAAAATAGCTTTCTATGGAAGCTGTGTCATTCAGAAAAAAACATCGTTTTTAAACGCTGCGTCATTTTTTAAAATTAAAAAAGTTGACGATAAACTTTCACAAAACACTTCGAAATACTTTTGTAATCCAACTTTAGGTATTAGTAAACGTTTATAATCTATCAAAATGATTACAGGGCGATGTATATTCAATGGCTCCTCGTCTGCAAATCAATGGCTGCCAATGTGCACATTGAAAACATCCTGGTGGAGACCGGAAGAAACGGAATCCAGTAGGTTGGATTTTCCAACAAAAAACTCCATTGAAAATGACGACAATGGCGACATCGTGTGGAATCTGTATGAATTGCATGCAGGTCGATATTACATTTTGTGCCCTTTTAACAACTCATGGAAGTGACTTATGGAGAGCAGTTTTTCTTGCGTTTTTCAATGAAACACACGATCTGTTATAGTCACAGCCGTGATTTAACCAGTTTTAGAAACTTCAGTGTTTTCTATCCACACATACTAATCATATGCATATACTATATTCCTGGCATGAGTAGCAGGACGCTGAAAAGTTGCGCGATTTTTAACAGAATGTTCGAAAAAGGAGGGGGTAGAAGTAAGAGGTTTTAAAGATGTTTGTTTTTGTGTGTAGTTCACCACTAATCGGTAGCTACGTAACGTTAGTTTAATAACCGAAATTTGAGCTAGGCTAGCTGTTAGCTAACGCTTGACTTTGTCATCATGAGATAACGTTACATTAGACATTCATGTCATTTTTTTTCATTAGTGAAATTATTTTGATGTGAAATGAACCTAGAGGGATTTATTTCAAGAACCGTAACGTTACTGCAACTGAGAATCGATTCACGTTTAGATGGCTTCCAGAGCTAATTCTCCCTTTAAATATAACATGTACCTAAGGTCATTGGACAAAGGAGTAACGCTAGGCTAAGTTTAATTCCACTATTGGGCTAACGTTAGCATCGTTGCTTAGCTGTGGGATTTGGACGTTGCATTGTAGCAGAAGTTTGACTCAGTAAACCATATCAGCAAACCAATGGGGAAAGTCCACGGTCTTTACCAACGCAACTAGCTAGCTAGCTACCTTGTTTTGTGTAGTGACACAGGGACTGAGGGAGGGCGCAACGTCAGCCATTAGCTAGTTAGCGTAGTTTTGACATACAGTCCTTTCAGTGTGGTCATGGCCAGGTGGTGTGCCCGATAATGACTGGTTTTAATCCGTCTCAACCATTGACTTCAGCATCTTAGTTGCACAACCATATGTTGATGCATAACTAGCTAGCCAGTGAAATGTGAGGGCTCAATGTATGAGTTGCAACAGCACCTCACCACACGCAGCAGCAACTGTTGCTGATGCTGCCTATCTTTCTTTTCTAGTTTGTGAGAAGACAAAGAACAGGGCCATTCTTTCACCTGACAGCTAGCCAGCCGGAGAGACGGGGAACAGGATAGGGAAACAGTGCGCAGCGGGCGCTGCAGAGCCACCAGAGAAGATGGCTAGCAGCCCAGAGAAGAGTTCCACAGCACAGGAGCTGAAGGAGCAGGGCAACCGACTGTTCCTCTGCCGCAAGTACCAGGAAGCTGCCACCTGCTACAGCAAAACCATAGTGAGTAGCAAGCTACTGCTCTTAAGGGGAATGATGATGTAAAATGTCTACACCTTTTCAGATGACTGAAAGTCTATATGATATGAGATATTGACACTGTCCTATTCACCTACTCTGAATAGATGTCAGAATAGAAGTAGCTTGGTCTGATGCACTCTTACAAAAATAGCTTGTGCAATATGTAGGCCTAACGTGCGTGGTTGCACCTGTGTGTGTGTATACATCTTGCCAACAGAACCGTGTGTATACTTGCCAACAGAACCGTAACCCCTCAGTGGCGGTGTACTACACCAACCGTACTCTGTGCCAAGTGAAGCTGCAAGCAGAACGACAAAGCCCTGGCGGACTGCAAGCACGCGCTGGAACTGGACCCCCATTCTGTCAAAGCCCACTTCTTCCTGTGCCAGTGTCACCTGGAGCTGGAGAACTACAACGAGGCCATCGGCAACCTGCAGAGAGGTCAGGACCAACCCTCAAGGCCAGTTTCCTAGACACAGATTAAGTTTGGGCCTGTATTCACTAAGGGTCCGATTTAGGAAATTACGCCTTTCCTATATACTTTTTAGTAGTTGGTATTCAGAGTAACCTTATTAAGGTGCGTAACAGGCTTTGTAGGCGTGGTTCACTTGCGCACGCCAAATAAGTGTAATTGAACTGCTAGAAACCTTCCCACTGGCTGGCCAACAGATGTTCTCGTGGAGTTTTTATTCAATAGGGTTTTCAGTACATTTGTCTTAATAAGTCATCCCTTTAAATACAGTACACCTTTTCACTTTGGTTTTTGTCAACAGACTCAATAGAATATATTGAGAGAACGGGTTCAGAATATTATGGATCAGTGAAGGAAAGATATCTAAATATATGCAAATTTGTCTCCGTTTCAACACCAGTTGGTAGATTTAAAAAAAATACTCTGATCTTGTAACCTACAAGATCAGAGTATTTTTTTTTTAAATTTAGGGTTAGGAAAGTATTTATGAATCATAAAAAAATAACTTGGAGAACCTTTCGGCATGAAAGAAAGTAAACAGTGGTTTGATTCATTCTAAAAATTGCCACACTCACTTATTTAACCTGTGGTAATGTTGGAATATTTGTGTACATAGAGAATAGTGTACAACATCTATTGCCTGCACCAACCATGGAACTGGGTGATGACACAGCCAAGTATGGTGCCATACATCGGGTTCAAACTGCTGTCTTAATCAGTGTTCTGCTCCATAAACGATTTAATTAGCCTTTTATTTTTTTATGTTATCAATTGTTACTAATGATCCTTAGCAATAGCCACATGGCCGTGACGGCGTTTACAGAGGAAGCAAATAAAGGTAAACGGAACTAATAGTAAATTGGCAGTTGAATAAGTGTTATTATTATGCCTACTCACAGTCGATACTGATAGTGGTTAATATTTAACATGATAGAAATAGGAGACAAAGTCGGGGTAGCCTATAATTAAGACATTCAGGAGTGTCCATCCCTGCAAGTTCAAAGGCCGTACAATAAAATTCTGCATAATGGCACGGCATGTCCCAGTGTGTAATCTTGGTTTCATCAGCCCAGAAAATATTGTTTCTCATGTCTGAGAGGCCTTCAAGTTGTAGAACTACCTCAAGGATGATCAATGGAAACAGGATGCACCTCAGCTCAATTTCCAATATCATAGCAAATGGTCTGAATACTTATGTAAATAAGGTATTTCTGTTTTTGCAAACATTTCTAAACCTGTTTTTGTTGTGTCATTATGGGGTGTTGTGTGTAGATTGAGGGGGAAAATGTATTAATATATTGTTAGTTACGCTGTAACATAACAATGTGGAAAAAGTGAAGGGGTCTGAATACTTTCTGAATGCACTGTAGATGTGCAGTATTGGGTCGAGTGCAATTTATAATGCTGTCAACATTCTAACTATACCCAGTACTAGGCATCTCTGAGGCAGTATTACATTCATGTCTGGACCTTTTCTGTCGGCAGCTTACAATCTGGCCAAGGAGCAGAGACTGAACTTTGGAGACGACATCCCGAGTGCCCTGCGGGTCGCTAAGAAGAAGCGCTGGAATAGCATTGAGGAGAAGCGCATCAACCAGGAGAACAAGCTGCATGCATATCTCACCAAACTTATCCTAGCAGAGAAGGAGAGGTGAGGGAGGGACCGGGAGCTAGGCTTTTGGGCAGATAATCATACTAGTGTATGAGCAAAATGTCTGCACTGATATTCCTACATTTTGGCCCATTCCACCTGACAGCTGGTGTAACTGAGTCAGGTTTGTCGGCCTCTTTGCTCGCACACGCTTTTTCAGTTCTGCCCACACATTTTCTATAGGATTGAGGTCAGGGCTCTGTGATGACAACTCCAATACCTTGACTTTGTTGTCCTTACGCCATTTTCCCACAACTTTTTCGGTCCGAGAACCTTCTAGAGCCACGTACCTCACCACGCACTATCGACCTGGGGTCTAGAACAGGTTTCTAAAGTTTCGTAACTCTAGTTCTGACGGTTCTTTTTTAGCTCGAACAAAGCTAACTAATGTATATCTCAGTGTATGTCTCTACGCACCCCAATGTGTCCCTCCTTCCAAGCTGTGCTTGTGTGTGATTTAGTTTTTCTTTGAAATTTTATGGGAAAAATGACTGATTTACAGTTCATGGGGGTTGCCTAATCACACACATGAAGTTTTGGAAAGATCTGACTTTTTTAACCCTTTGAAACATCCCCTGTGACACCAATTATGGCACTTCCGGTTGGCACAGGAAGCTATAGGTAAACACATATCCTCATTGGGGTATGCCTTTACAGAATCCTGAGTTTTAAGTGTTTATGTTAAGAACTGACCGATTTACACAGGGTTGAATGCACTATTTATCACAAGCTGCTGGTTGGGTATGGAAAAACACGTTTAGGGTGATTTTAACCACTTCCGGTTGCTTCAGGAAGCTTAGAATCGACACAGGTAGACCTCATAGTGTCCTGATGGACTGTCATTGAAGACAGGTTCATAAGGCATTCATAACCCACATAGGCTTCAGGTTGACTTTAGAGGAGCAGGCAATGTATTCCTATGGGGAGAGATGTCGTTGTAATCTGTGAGATCAAAAAAAAAACTGTTTTACTGTTAAGGGTTAATGCCACGCGGTCAAGGTTAGGCTTGCACAGATCGGGAGGACCTCAGGAACGTACCTGATGTCGAATTGTGCTTCTCACCCTAACGGTTCTCTCACTGTCACCCAAAAGCAAATGACATTTAGGGCCAGGCTTCATTTTGGGCCTACTTTTTTCACGGTCGCTGCACTCAGAGCGAGCTACGGTCAAGCGGGGCATCTCCTTGAACTCGGAACGGCCTAGAGAATATGGAAATGACATTGCAGGCTGTGTGTGTCTTTAAGCACCGCACTTTGTCACTCCATCCTTGCTGTGTGTGTGTGTGTGTGTGTGTGAGAGAGAGCTTTTCTTTGACATCTGTTGGGAGAAATGACTGATTTACAGTTCATGGGGGAAAAGGGGGGAAAAAAACAACATAACTTCCAAAGGTTTTCAACCACTTTTCGTGAACATGAGAATATTTCTACCATAAAACTACTACACGATTTTGTGTACTTTACTCAGAAAATATCCTTTTAGTCAGATTTCCAACATTGGTGATTAACATGATTTAATATGACTTTTGTGGCAATTTCTACAGAAACACTACTAAAGGACAGAATGGAGGTATAATTTGTAGAATTTCAACCATGAGATCTTTTTCAATAATAATAGAAATAATTGTATGCATTTTAGTCAGTGACATTGGTGATTAACATTAGGCAATTTCTATCATAAAATTACAACACAACAGAAGTGAAGTGCCATTTGGAGAATTTCAACCTCTGAGATATTTTATAATATTTGAGGAAATCAATTTTACGTATTTTAACAGGCAAAGCATAATTTCCAAAAGATTTCAAACACTTTGGGAAATGCGTGCCTCTAGTGAAATTGCATGTTTGCATAGCGCGCGGAGGTGATCGTGCGGCAGAGTCGATTTCCGCGCTTATAAACGCACGGTCGTTACAGTATTTTATCAGCAAAACATCATTTCCAAAATATTTCAAACACTTGTTAACATGATGTAATATGACCTTGAGGCAATTTCTACCACAAAACTACTAATGGTAAGGATTGGTTTTGGGGTATTGGTAACTTTTTTGTTATTGAATCTTACCTCGCGGTGCTCCGTCGTATATCCGACGTCAGCATGACAACAAACTAGCTAGCTCTTAGCTCTCTGTTATAGTATAGTTATAGTATAGTAACAGTTCAATGGGAAAAGCAAATCAATTAAGACTTGAAATTGAAATATACTGGCACATCAATCGTCTGTATATGAAATTCATTTGAAAGGGTGAGGTTAAAGATGTTTGTTTTTGTGTGTAGTTCACCACTAATCGGTAGCTAGGTAACGTTAGTTTAATAACCGAAATTTGAGCTAGGCTAGCTGTTAGCTAACGCTTGACTTTGTCATCATGAGATAACGTTACATTAGACATACAAGCTTCGCTAGCGATATGTTTTTGGAGGCGTAATGACCTTATCTTTCATATCCGTGATAACCCATTTTCAAAAAACTAAAATTTAAATTGATACACAGCTTTATAGGGCTGGGGTTCCCACACGACCATATTTCCATCTCACAGCGCTTATTTACGGAAGACAGAGTGGACTACCTGAGCTAATTAGCAATCTGTTTCTCCGAATACGCCTGCTGTGTGAAGACAGACGCCACAAACGTGTTGTTACTGAAAAATACTGTTCTGTGTTAACCGGTTAAGACCGTGTACAGTAGGTGTGTATTTTTTTTCATTAGTGAAATTATTTTGATGTGAAATGAACCTAGAGGGATTTATTTCAAGAACCGTAACGTTACTGCAACTGAGAATCGATTCACGTTTAGATGGCTTCCAGAGCTAATTCTCCCTTTAAATATAACATGTACCTAAGGTCATTGGACAAAGGAGTAACGCTAGGCTAAGTTTAATTCCACTATTGGGCTAACGTTAGCATCGTTGCTTAGCTGTGGGATTTGGACGTTGCATTGTAGCAGAAGTTTGACTCAGTAAACCATATCAGCAAACCAATGGGGAAAGTCCACGGTCTTTACCAACGCAACTAGCTAGCTAGCTACCTTGTTTTGTGTAGTGACACAGGGACTGAGGGAGGGCGCAACGTCAGCCATTAGCTAGTTAGCGTAGTTTTGACATACAGTCCTTTCAGTGTGGTCATGGCCAGGTGGTGTGCCCGATAATGAGTCTCAACCATTGACTTCAGCATCTTAGTTGCACAACCATATGTTGATGCATAACTAGCTAGCCAGTGAAATGTGAGGGCTCAATGTATGAGTTGCAACAGCACCTCACCACACGCAGCAGCAACTGTTGCTGATGCTGCCTATCTTTCTTTTCTAGTTTGTGAGAAGACAAAGAACAGGGCCATTCTTTCACCTGACAGCTAGCCAGCCGGAGAGACGGGGAAGAGGATAGGGAAACAGTGCGCAGCGGGCGCTGCAGAGCCACCAGAGAAGATGGCTAGCAGCCCAGAGAAGAGTTCCACAGCACAGGAGCTGAAGGAGCAGGGCAACCGACTGTTCCTCTGCCGCAAGTACCAGGAAGCTGCCACCTGCTACAGCAAAACCATAGTGAGTAGCAAGCTACTGCTCTTAAGGGGAATGATGATGTAAAATGTCTACACCTTTTCAGATGACTGAAAGTCTATATGATATGAGATATTGACACTGTCCTATTCACCTACTCTGAATAGATGTCAGAATAGAAGTAGCTTGGTCTGATGCACTCTTACAAAAATAGCTTGTGCAATATGTAGGCCTAACGTGCGTGGTTGCACCTGTGTGTGTGTATACATCTTGCCAACAGAACCGTGTGTATACTTGCCAACAGAACCGTAACCCCTCAGTGGCGGTGTACTACACCAACCGTACTCTGTGCCAAGTGAAGCTGCAAGCAGAACGACAAAGCCCTGGCGGACTGCAAGCACGCGCTGGAACTGGACCCCCATTCTGTCAAAGCCCACTTCTTCCTGTGCCAGTGTCACCTGGAGCTGGAGAACTACAACGAGGCCATCGGCAACCTGCAGAGAGGTCAGGACCAACCCTCAAGGCCAGTTTCCTAGACACAGATTAAGTTTGGGCCTGTATTCACTAAGGGTCCGATTTAGGAAATTACGCCTTTCCTATATACTTTTTAGTAGTTGGTATTCAGAGTAACCTTATTAAGGTGCGTAACAGGCTTTGTAGGCGTGGTTCACTTGCGCACGCCAAATAAGTGTAATTGAACTGCTAGAAACCTTCCCACTGGCTGGCCAACAGATGTTCTCGTGGAGTTTTTATTCAATAGGGTTTTCAGTACATTTGTCTTAATAAGTCATCCCTTTAAATACAGTACACCTTTTCACTTTGGTTTTTGTCAACAGACTCAATAGAATATATTGAGAGAACGGGTTCAGAATATTATGGATCAGTGAAGGAAAGATATCTAAATATATGCAAATTTGTCTCCGTTTCAACACCAGTTGGTAGATTTAAAAAAAATACTCTGATCTTGTAACCTACAAGATCAGAGTATTTTTTTTTTAAATTTAGGGTTAGGAAAGTATTTATGAATCATAAAAAAATAACTTGGAGAACCTTTCGGCATGAAAGAAAGTAAACAGTGGTTTGATTCATTCTAAAAATTGCCACACTCACTTATTTAACCTGTGGTAATGTTGGAATATTTGTGTACATAGAGAATAGTGTACAACATCTATTGCCTGCACCAACCATGGAACTGGGTGATGACACAGCCAAGTATGGTGCCATACATCGGGTTCAAACTGCTGTCTTAATCAGTGTTCTGCTCCATAAACGATTTAATTAGCCTTTTATTTTTTTATGTTATCAATTGTTACTAATGATCCTTAGCAATAGCCACATGGCCGTGACGGCGTTTACAGAGGAAGCAAATAAAGGTAAACGGAACTAATAGTAAATTGGCAGTTGAATAAGTGTTATTATTATGCCTACTCACAGTCGATACTGATAGTGGTTAATATTTAACATGATAGAAATAGGAGACAAAGTCGGGGTAGCCTATAATTAAGACATTCAGGAGTGTCCATCCCTGCAAGTTAAAAGGCCGTACAATAAAATTCTGCATAATGGCACGGCATGTCCCAGTGTGTAATCTTGGTTTCATCAGCCCAGAAAATATTGTTTCTCATGTCTGAGAGGCCTTCAAGTTGTAGAACTACCTCAAGGATGATTAATGGAAACAGGATGCACCTCAGCTCAATTTCCAATATCATAGCAAATGGTCTGAATACTTATGTAAATAAGGTATTTCTGTTTTTGCAAACATTTCTAAACCTGTTTTTGTTGTGTCATTATGGGGTGTTGTGTGTAGATTGAGGGGGAAAATGTATTAATATATTGTTAGTTACGCTGTAACATAACAATGTGGAAAAAGTGAAGGGGTCTGAATACTTTCTGAATGCACTGTAGATGTGCAGTATTGGGTCGAGTGCAATTTATAATGCTGTCAACATTCTAACTATACCCAGTACTAGGCATCTCTGAGGCAGTATTACATTCATGTCTGGACCTTTTCTGTCGGCAGCTTACAATCTGGCCAAGGAGCAGAGACTGAACTTTGGAGACGACATCCCGAGTGCCCTGCGGGTCGCTAAGAAGAAGCGCTGGAATAGCATTGAGGAGAAGCGCATCAACCAGGAGAACAAGCTGCATGCATATCTCACCAAACTTATCCTAGCAGAGAAGGAGAGGTGAGGGAGGGACCGGGAGCTAGGCTTTTGGGCAGATAATCATACTAGTGTATGAGCAAAATGTCTGCACTGATATTCCTACATTTTGGCCCATTCCACCTGACAGCTGGTGTAACTGAGTCAGGTTTGTCGGCCTCTTTGCTCGCACACGCTTTTTCAGTTCTGCCCACACATTTTCTATAGGATTGAGGTCAGGGCTCTGTGATGACAACTCCCAATACCTTGACTTTGTTGTCCTTACGCCATTTTCCCACAACTTTTTCGGTCCGAGAACCTTCTAGAGCCACGTACCTCACCACGCACTATCGACCTGGGGTCTAGAACAGGTTTCTAAAGTTTCGTAACTCTAGTTCTGACGGTTCTTTTTTAGCTCGAACAAAGCTAACTAATGTATATCTCAGTGTATGTCTCTACGCACCCCAATGTGTCCCTCCTTCCAAGCTGTGCTTGTGTGTGATTTAGTTTTTCTTTGAAATTTTATGGGAAAAATGACTGATTTACAGTTCATGGGGGTTGCCTAATCACACACATGAAGTTTTGGAAAGATCTGACTTTTTTAACCCTTTGAAACATCCCCTGTGACACCAATTATGGCACTTCCGGTTGGCACAGGAAGCTATAGGTAAACACATATCCTCATTGGGGTATGCCTTTACAGAATCCTGAGTTTTAAGTGTTTATGTTAAGAACTGACCGATTTACACAGGGTTGAATGCACTATTTATCACAAGCTGCTGGTTGGGTATGGAAAAACACGTTTAGGGTGATTTTAACCACTTCCGGTTGCTTCAGGAAGCTTAGAATCGACACAGGTAGACCTCATAGTGTCCTGATGGACTGTCATTGAAGACAGGTTCATAAGGCATTCATAACCCACATAGGCTTCAGGTTGACTTTAGAGGAGCAGGCAATGTATTCCTATGGGGAGAGATGTCGTTGTAATCTGTGAGATCAAAAAAAAACTGTTTTACTGTTAAGGGTTAATGCCACGCGGTCAAGGTTAGGCTTGCACAGATCGGGAGGACCTCAGGAACGTACCTGATGTCGAATTGTGCTTCTCACCCTAACGGTTCTCTCACTGTCACCCAAAAGCAAATGACATTTAGGGCCAGGCTTCATTTTGGGCCTACTTTTTTCACGGTCGCTGCACTCAGAGCGAGCTACGGTCAAGCGGGGCATCTCCTTGAACTCGGAACGGCCTAGAGAATATGGAAATGACATTGCAGGCTGTGTGTGTCTTTAAGCACCGCACTTTGTCACTCCATCCTTGCTGTGTGTGTGTGTGTGTGTGTGTGTGAGAGAGAGCTTTTCTTTGACATCTGTTGGGAGAAATGACTGATTTACAGTTCATGGGGGAAAAGGGGGGAAAAAAACAACATAACTTCCAAAGGTTTTCAACCACTTTTCGTGAACATGAGAATATTTCTACCATAAAACTACTACACGATTTTGTGTACTTTACTCAGAAAATATCCTTTTAGTCAGATTTCCAACATTGGTGATTAACATGATTTAATATGACTTTTGTGGCAATTTCTACAGAAACACTACTAAAGGACAGAATGGAGGTATAATTTGTAGAATTTCAACCATGAGATCTTTTTCAATAATAATAGAAATAATTGTATGCATTTTAGTCAGTGACATTGGTGATTAACATTAGGCAATTTCTATCATAAAATTACAACACAACAGAAGTGAAGTGCCATTTGGAGAATTTCAACCTCGGAGATATTTTATAATATTTGAGGAAATCAATTTTACGTATTTTAACAGGCAAAGCATAATTTCCAAAAGATTTCAAACACTTTGGGAAATGCGTGCCTCTAGTGAAATTGCATGTTTGCATAGCGCGCGGAGGTGATCGTGCGGCAGAGTCGATTTCCGCGCTTATAAACGCAAGGTCGTTACAGTATTTTATCAGCAAAACATCATTTCCAAAATATTTCAAACACTTGTTAACATGATGTAATATGACCTTGAGGCAATTTCTACCACAAAACTACTAATGGTAAGGATTGGTTTTGGGGTATTGGTAACTTTTTTGTTATTGAATCTTACCTCGCGGTGCTCCGTCGTATATCCGACGTCAGCATGACAACAAACTAGCTAGCTCTTAGCTCTCTGTTATAGTATAGTTATAGTATAGTAACAGTTCAATGGGAAAAGCAAATCAATTAAGACTTGAAATTGAAATATACTGGCACATCAATCGTCTGTATATGAAATTCATTTGAAAGGGTGAGGTTAAAGATGTTTGTTTTTGTGTGTAGTTCACCACTAATCGGTAGCTAGGTAACGTTAGTTTAATAACCGAAATTTGAGCTAGGCTAGCTGTTAGCTAACGCTTGACTTTGTCATCATGAGATAACGTTACATTAGACATACAAGCTTCGCTAGCGATATGTTTTTGGAGGCGTAATGACCTTATCTTTCATATCCGTGATAACCCATTTTCAAAAAACTAAAATTTAAATTGATACACAGCTTTATAGGGCTGGGGTTCCCACACGACCATATTTCCATCTCACAGCGCTTATTTACGGAAGACAGAGTGGACTACCTGAGCTAATTAGCAATCTGTTTCTCCGAATACGCCTGCTGTGTGAAGACAGACGCCACAAACGTGTTGTTACTGAAAAATACTGTTCTGTGTTAACCGGTTAAGACCGTGTACAGTAGGTGTGTATTTTTTTTCATTAGTGAAATTATTTTGATGTGAAATGAACCTAGAGGGATTTATTTCAAGAACCGTAACGTTACTGCAACTGAGAATCGATTCACGTTTAGATGGCTTCCAGAGCTAATTCTCCCTTTAAATATAACATGTACCTAAGGTCATTGGACAAAGGAGTAACGCTAGGCTAAGTTTAATTCCACTATTGGGCTAACGTTAGCATCGTTGCTTAGCTGTGGGATTTGGACGTTGCATTGTAGCAGAAGTTTGACTCAGTAAACCATATCAGCAAACCAATGGGGAAAGTCCACGGTCTTTACCAACGCAACTAGCTAGCTAGCTACCTTGTTTTGTGTAGTGACACAGGGACTGAGGGAGGGCGCAACGTCAGCCATTAGCTAGTTAGCGTAGTTTTGACATACAGTCCTTTCAGTGTGGTCATGGCCAGGTGGTGTGCCCGATAATGAGTCTCAACCATTGACTTCAGCATCTTAGTTGCACAACCATATGTTGATGCATAACTAGCTAGCCAGTGAAATGTGAGGGCTCAATGTATGAGTTGCAACAGCACCTCACCACACGCAGCAGCAACTGTTGCTGATGCTGCCTATCTTTCTTTTCTAGTTTGTGAGAAGACAAAGAACAGGGCCATTCTTTCACCTGACAGCTAGCCAGCCGGAGAGACGGGGAAGAGGATAGGGAAACAGTGCGCAGCGGGCGCTGCAGAGCCACCAGAGAAGATGGCTAGCAGCCCAGAGAAGAGTTCCACAGCACAGGAGCTGAAGGAGCAGGGCAACCGACTGTTCCTCTGCCGCAAGTACCAGGAAGCTGCCACCTGCTACAGCAAAACCATAGTGAGTAGCAAGCTACTGCTCTTAAGGGGAATGATGATGTAAAATGTCTACACCTTTTCAGATGACTGAAAGTCTATATGATATGAGATATTGACACTGTCCTATTCACCTACTCTGAATAGATGTCAGAATAGAAGTAGCTTGGTCTGATGCACTCTTACAAAAATAGCTTGTGCAATATGTAGGCCTAACGTGCGTGGTTGCACCTGTGTGTGTGTATACATCTTGCCAACAGAACCGTGTGTATACTTGCCAACAGAACCGTAACCCCTCAGTGGCGGTGTACTACACCAACCGTACTCTGTGCCAAGTGAAGCTGCAAGCAGAACGACAAAGCCCTGGCGGACTGCAAGCACGCGCTGGAACTGGACCCCCATTCTGTCAAAGCCCACTTCTTCCTGTGCCAGTGTCACCTGGAGCTGGAGAACTACAACGAGGCCATCGGCAACCTGCAGAGAGGTCAGGACCAACCCTCAAGGCCAGTTTCCTAGACACAGATTAAGTTTGGGCCTGTATTCACTAAGGGTCCGATTTAGGAAATTACGCCTTTCCTATATACTTTTTAGTAGTTGGTATTCAGAGTAACCTTATTAAGGTGCGTAACAGGCTTTGTAGGCGTGGTTCACTTGCGCACGCCAAATAGTGTAATTGAACTGCTAGAAACCTTCCCACTGGCTGGCCAACAGATGTTCTCGTGGAGTTTTTATTCAATAGGGTTTTCAGTACATTTGTCTTAATAAGTCATCCCTTTAAATACAGTACACCTTTTCACTTTGGTTTTTGTCAACAGACTCAATAGAATATATTGAGAGAACGGGTTCAGAATATTATGGATCAATGAAGGAAAGATATCTAAATATATGCATATTTGTCTCCGTTTCAACACCAGTTGGTAGATTTTAAAAAAATACTCTGATCTTGTAACCTACAAGATCAGAGTATTTTTTTTACATTTAGGGTTAGGAAAGTATTTATGAATCATAAAAAAATAGCTTGGAGAACCTTTCGGCATGAAAGAAAGTAAACAGTGGTTTGATTCATTCTAAAAATTGCCACACTCACTTATTTAACCTGTGGTAATGTTGGAATATTTGTGTACATAGAGAATAGTGTACAACATCTATTGCCTGCACCAACCATGGAACTGGGTGATGACACAGCCAAGTATGGTGCCATACATCGGGTTCAAACTGCTGTCTTAATCAGTGTTCCGCTCCATAAACGATTTAATTAGCCTTTTATTTATGTTATCAATTGTTACTAATGATCCTTAGCAATAGCCACATGGCCGTGACGGCGTTTACAGAGGAAGCAAGTAAAGGTAAACCAACTTTAGGGTTAGGTTATACCTACTGAAGGGAACTAATAGTAAATTGGCAGTTGAATAAGTGTTATTATTATGCCTACTCACAGTCGATACTGATAGTGGTTAATATTTAACATGATAGAAATAGGAGACAAAGTCGGGGTAGCCTATAATTAAGACATTCAAGAGTGTCCATCCCTGCAAGTTAAAAGGCCGTACAATAAAATTCTGCATAATGGCACGGCATTTCATAAACATAAGTTGATATGCTTTAGTTTTCTGCCATATGACTGGCACCTTTGTTTATAAGGTCAAATATATTTACAATTTACATTTAAACAATTTATATTTACAATTTTCTTATCCCAAAAATATTACTAATTTACCTAGCTATTATCAAGCTGCAAATGATGGTGCTTGGACAATGGTGTTATTGCAATCGGAAAAAATAAAGTAGATGATTTTTCCACTTGGAGTCGATAGATTTGCTGGACCATATTCATGGTTTCCTCATGCGTGAAGGTGGTGGAATTAGAGAATTAAGGCATGGTCAGAATACGTCTTTTCATTAGACATCTCTGCCACACATTAATTTATTCAATCTCCTCCAAAATGATTAGCAGGCGATTAGCATGCTATTCATGCTTAAATTCGTCACAATAGGCATGGAGAGTGCATAGAAAGGGAATTGCGTTCCAAATACGCATGCTTAACTCGAGCCGGAATCAGGCACAGTGTCCCAGTGTGTAATGAATACAGTCTTGAACAGTCTTTTTATGCTTCCTTCATTAGGAAAGTTCAGACTTTTTCACTTTTTCAAAATTGTATTACTTTACAGCCTTATTCTAAAATGGATTAAAACAATTTAAACTTAATCTACACACATCCCCATAATGTCACACCTTTTTAAAATCTATATTTTTTTGTAAATATATCACATTTATTTAAGTGTTCAGACCCTTTACTCAGTACTTTGTTGTGAAGTACCTTTGGCAGTGATTACATCCTTCTTGGGTATGACACTACAAGCTTGGCACACCTGTATTTGGGGGACTTTATCCCATTCTTCTCTGCAGATCCTCTCAAGGTCTCAGGTTGGATGGGGGTGCATTGCTGAACAGCTTTTTTCAGGTCTCTCCAGAGATGTTTGATCGAGTTCAAATCCGGGCTGGGCCACTCAAGGACATTGAGACTTGTCACGAAGCCACCCCTGCGTTTTCTTGGCTGTGTGCGTAGGGTCGTTGTCCTGTTGGAAGGTGAACCTTTGCCCCAGTTTGAGGCCCGGAGCGCTCTGGAGTAGGTTTTTCATCAAGGATCTCTCTGTACTTTGCTCCATTCATCTTTCTCTCGATCCTGACTAGTCTCCCAGTCCCTGCTGTTGAAAAACCTCTCCACAGAACTATGCTGCCATCACCATGCTTCACTGTAGGGATGATTTTGGCTAGGTGATGAGCAGTGCCTGGTTTCCTCCAGACATGACACTTGGCATTCAGGCCAAATAGTTCAATCTTGGTTTCATCAGCCAGAAAATATTGTTTCTCATGTCTGAGAGGCCTTCAAGTTGTAGAACTACCTCAAGGATGATCAATGGAAACAGGATGCACCTCAGCTCAATTTCGAGTATCATAGCAAATGGTCTGAATACTTATGTAAATAAGGTATTTCTGTTTTTGCAAACATTTCTAAACCTGTTTTTGTTGTGTCATTATGGGGTGTTGTGTGTAGATTGAGGGGAAAAATGTATTAATATATTGTTAGAGTTACGCTGTAACATAACAATGTGGAAAAAGTGAAGGGGTCTGAATACTTTCTGAAAGCACTGTAGATGTGCAGTATTGGGTCGAGTGCAATTTATAATGCTGTCAACATTCTAACTATACCCAGTACTAGGCATCTCTGAGGCAGTATTACTGTTTTCAATGGACTACATTCATGTCTGGACCTTTTCTGTCGGCAGCTTACAATCTGGCCAAGGAGCAGAGACTGAACTTTGGAGACGACATCCCGAGTGCCCTGCGGGTCGCTAAGAAGAAGCGCTGGAATAGCATTGAGGAGAAGCGCATCAACCAGGAGAACAAGCTGCATGCACACCAAACTTATCCTAGCAGAGAAGGAGAGGTGAGGGAGGGACCGGGAGCTAGGCTTTTGGGCAGATAATCATACTAGTGTATGAGCAAAATGTCTGCACTGATATTCCTAAATTTTGGCCCATTCCACCTGACAGCTGGTGTAACTGAGTCAGGTTTGTCGGCCTCTTTGCTCGCACACGCCTTTTCAGTTCTGCCCACAAATGTTCTATAGGATTGAGGTCAGGGCTCTGTGATGACAACTCCAATACCTTGACTTTGTTGTCCTTATGCCATTTTTCCACAACTTTTTCGGTCCGAGAACCTTCTAGAGCCACGTACCTCACCACGCACTATCGACCTGAGGTCTAGAACAGGTTTCTAAAGTTTCGTAACTCTAGGTCTGACGGTTCTTTTTTAGCTCGAACAAAGCTAACTAATGAAGGCAGTGTATGTCTCTACGCACCCCAATGTGTCCCTCCTTCCAAGCTGTGCTTGTGTGTGATTTAGTTTTTCTTTGACATTTTATGGGAAAAATGACTGATTTACAGTTCATGGGGGTTGCCTAATCACACAAATGAAGTTTTGGAAAGATCTGACTTTTTTAACCCTTTGAAACAGCCCCTGTGACACCAATTATGGCACTTCCGGTTGGCACAGGAAGCTATAGGTAAACACATATCCTCATTGGGGTATGCCTTTACAGAATCCTGAGTTTTAAGTGTTTATGTTAAGAACTGACCGATTTACACAGGGTTGAATGCACTATTTATCACAAACTGCTGGTTGGGTATGGAAAAACACGTTTAGGGTGATTTTAACCACTTCCGGTTGCTTCAGGAAGCTTAGAATCGACACAGGTAGACCTCATAGTGTCCTGATGGACTGTCATTGAAGACAGGTTCATAAGGCATTCATAACCCACATAGGCTTCAGGTTGACTTTAGAGGAGCAGGCAATGTATTCCTATGGGGAGAGATGTCGTTGTAATCTGTGAGATCAAAAAAAAACGGTTTTACTGTTAAGGGTTAAAGCCACACGGTCAAGGTTAGGCTTGCACAGATCGGGAGGACCTCAGGAGCGTACCTGAGGTCGAATTGTGCTTCTCACCCTAACGGTTCTCTCACTGTCACCCAAAAGCAAATGACATTTAGGGCCAGGCTTCATTTTGGGCCTACTTTTTTCACGGTCGCTGCACTCAGAGCGAGCTACGGTCAAGCGGGGCATCTCCTTGAACTCGGAACGGCCTAGAGAATATGGAAATTGGATGTGCGCTGTGTTTAAAAGCAGTGCGGCTTGGTTGGGTTGTGTTTCAGAGGACGCATGGCTTTCGACCTTCGTCTCTCCCGAGCCCGTATGGGAGTTGTAGCGATGAGACAAGATAGTAACTACTAACAATTGGATACCATGAAATTGGGGGAAAAAAGGGGGTAAAAAACAACAACATAACTTCCAAAAGTTTTCAACCACTTTTCGTGAACATGAGAATATTTCTACCATTAAACTACTACACGATTTTGTGTACTTTACTCAGAAAATATCCTTTTAGTCAGATTTCCAACATTGGTGATTTAATATGATATAATATGACTTTTGAGGCAATTTCTACAGAAACACTACTAAAGGACAGAATGGAGGTATAACTTGTAGAATTTCAACCATGAGATCTTTTTCAATAATAATAGAAATAATTGTATGTATTTTACTCACAAAATATCATTTTAGTCAGTTATCCAACATTGGTGATTAACATTAGGCAATTTCTATCATAAAATTACAACACAACTGAAATGAAGTGCCATTTGGAGAATTTCAACCTCGGAGATCTTTTATAATATTTGAGGAAATCAATTTTACGTATTTTAACAGGCAAAGCATAATTTCCAAAATATTTCAAACACTTTGGGAAATGCGTGCCTCTAGTGAAATTGCATGTTTGGATAGCGCGCCGAGGTGATCGTGCGGCAGAGTCGATTTCCGCGCTTATAAACGCAGGGTCGTTACAGTATTTTATCAGCAAAACATAATTTCCTAAATATTTCAAACACTTGATGTTAACATGATGTAATATGACCTTGAGGCAATTTCTACCATAAAACGAATAATGGTAAGGATTGGTTTTGGGGTATTGGTAACTTTTTTGTTATTGAATCTTACTTCGCGGTGCTCCGTCGTATATCCGACGTCAGCATGACAACAAACTAGCTAGCTCTTAGCTCTCTGTTATAGTATAGTTACAGTTCAATGGGAAAAGCAAATCAATTAAGACTTGAAATTGAAATATACTGGCACATCAATTGTCTGTATATGAAATTAATTTGAAAGGGTGAGGTTAAAGATGTTTGTTTTTGTGTGTAGTTCACCACTAATCGGTAGCTAGGTAACGTTAGTTTAATAACCAAAATTTGAGCTAGGCTAGCTGTTAGCTAACGCTTGACTTTATCATCATGAGATAACGTTACATTAGACATACATGTGGCTAAATCATTGGGTGAAGAGGCGTATTCTGGAGGGGGAGTTCTGTTAGGAGCCGTGACGTTCGTTCTGAACATTAAAAAAGCATCGCTAGCGATATGTTTTTGGAGGCGTAATGACCTTATCTTTCATATCCGTGATAACCCATTTTCAAAAAACTCAAATGTAAATTGATACACAGCTTTATAGGGCTGGGGTTCCCACACGGCCATATTTCCATCTCACAGCGCTTATTTACGGAAGACAGAGTGGACTACCTGAGCTAATTAGCAATCTGTTTCTCCGAATACGCCTGCTGTGTGAAGACAGACGCCACAAACGTGTTGTTGATGAAAAATACTGTTCTGTGTTAACCGGTTAAGACCGTGTACAGTAGGTGTGTATTTTTTGCATTAGTGAAATTATTTTGATGTGATATGAACCTAGAGGGATTTATTTCAAGAACCGTAACGTTACTGCAACTGAGAATCGATTCACGTTTAGATGGCTTCCAGAGCTAATTCTCCCTTTAAATATAACATGTACCTAAGGTCATTGGACAAAGGAGTAACGCTAGGCTAATTTTACTCCACTATTGGGCTAGCGTTAGCATCGTTGCATTGTAGCAGACGTTTGACTCAGTAAACCATATCAGCAAACCAATGGGGAAAGTCCACGGTCTTTGCCAACGCAACTAGCTAGCTAGCTACCTTGTTTTGTGTAGTGACACAGGGACTGAGGGAGGGCGCAACGTCAGCCATTAGCTAGTTAGCGTAGTTTTGACATACAGTCCTTTCAGTGTGGTCATGGCCAGGTGATGTGCCCGATAATGACTGGTTTTAATGCGTCTCAAACATTGACTTCAGCATCTTAGTTGCACAACCATATGTTGATGCATAACTAGCTAGCCAGTGAAATGTGAGGGCTCAATGTATGAGTTGCAACAGCACCTCACCACACGCAGCAGCAACGCATCGACTGTTGCTGATGCTGCCTATCTTTCTTTTCTAGTTTGTGAGAAGACAAAGAACAGGGCCATTCTTTCACCTGACAGCTAGCCAGCCGGAGAGACTGGGAACAGGATAGGGAAACAGTGCGCAGCGGGCGCTGGAGAGCCACCAGAGAAGATGGCTAGCAGCCCAGAGAAGAGTTCCACAGCACAGGAGCTGAAGGAGCAGGGCAACCGACTGTTCCTCTGCCGCAAGTACCAGGAAGCTGCCACCTGCTACAGCAAAACCATAGTGAGTAGCAAGCTACTGCTCTTAAGGGGAATGATGATGTAAAATGTCTACACCTTTTCAGATGACTGAAAGTCTATATGATATGAGATATTGACACTGTCCTATTCACCTACTCTGAATAGATGTCAGAATAGAAGTAGCTTGGTCTGATGCACTCTTACAAAAATAGCTTGTGCAATATGTAGGCCTAATAACGTGCGTGGTTGCACCTGTGTGTGTGTATACATCTTACCAACAGAACCGTAACCCCTCAGTGGCGGTGTACTACACCAACCGTACTCTGTGCCAAGTGAAGCTGCAAGCAGAACGACAAAGCCCTGGCGGACTGCAAGCACGCGCTGGAACTGGACCCCCATTCTGTCAAAGCCCACTTCTTCCTGTGCCAGTGTCACCTGGAGCTGGAGAACTACAACGAGGCCATCGGCAACCTGCAGAGAGGTCAGGACCAACCCTCAAGGCCAGTTTCTTAGACACAGATTAAGTTTGGGCCTGTATTCACTAAGGGTCCGATTTAGGAAATTACGCCTTTCCTATATATTTTTTAGTAGTTGGTATTCAGAGTAACCTTATTAAGGTGCGTAACAGGCTTTGTAGGCGTGGTTCACTTGCGCACGCCAAATAAGTGTAATTGAACTGCTAGAAACCTTCCCACTGGCTGGCCAACAGATGTTCTCGTGGAGTTTTTATTTAATAGGGTTTTCAGTACATTTGTCTTAATAAGTCATCCCTTTAAATACAGTACACCTTTTCACTTTGGTTTTTGTCAACAGACTCAATAGAATATATTGAGAGAACGGGTTCAGAATATTATGGATCAATGAAGGAAAGATATCTAAATATATGCATATTTGTCTCCGTTTCAACACCAGTTGGTAGATTTTAAAAAAATACTCTGATCTTGTAGGTTATTTAGGGTTAGGAAAGTATTTACGAATCATAAAAAAATAGCTTGGAGAGCCTTTCGGCACGAAAGAAAGTAAACAGTGGTTTGATTCATTCAAAAAATTGCCACACTCACCTATTTAACCTGTGGTAATGTTGGAATATTTGTGTACATAGAGAATAGTGTACAATAGCTATACCCACATCTATTGCCTGCACCAACCATGGAACAGGGTGATGACACAGCCAAGTATGGTCCCATACATCGGGTTCAAACTGCTGTCATAATCAGTGTTCCGCTCCATAAACGATTTAATTAGCCTTTTATTTTTTTATGTTATCAATTGTTACTAATGATCCTTAGCAATAGCCACATGGCCGTGACGGCGTTTACAGAGGAAGCAAATAAAGGTAAACCAAACTTAGGTTAGGTTATACCTACTGAAGGGAACTAATAGTAAATTGGCAGTTGAATAAGTGTTGTTATTATGCCTACTCACAGTCGATACTGATAGTGGTTAATATTTAACATGATAGAAATAGGAGACAAAGTCGGGGTAGCCTATAATTAAGACATTCAAGAGTGTCCATCCCTGCAAGTTAAAAGGCCGTACAATTGAAATTCTGCATAATGGCACGGCATTTCATAAACATAAGTTGATATGCTTTAGTTTTCTGCCATGACTGGCAACTTTGTTTATAAGGTCAAATATATTTACAATTTACATTTAAACAATTTATATTTACAATTTTCTTATCCAAAAAAATATTACTAATTTACCTAGCTATTATCAAGCTGCAAATTATGGTGCTTGGACAATGGTGTTATTGCAATCGGAAAAAATAAAGTAGATGATTTTTCCACTTGGAGTCGATAGATTTGCTGGACCATATTCATGGTTTCCTCATGCGTGAAGGTGGTGGAATTAGAGAATTAAGGCATGGTCAGAATACGTCTTTTCATTAGACATCTCTGCCACACATTAATTTATTCAATCTCCTCCCAAAATGATTAGCAGGCGAATAGCATGCTATTCATGCTTAAATTCGTCACAATAGGCATGGAGAGAAGTGCATAGAAAGGGAATTGCGTTCCAAATACGCATGCTTAACTCGAGCCGGAATCAGGCACAGTGTCCCAGTGTGTAATGAATACAGTCTTGAACAGTCTTTTTATGCTTCCTTCATTAGGAAAGTTCAGACTTTTTCACTTTTTCAAAATTGTATTACTTTACAGCCTTATTCTAAAATGGATTAAAACAATTTAAACTCAATCTACACACATCCCCATAATGTCACACCTTTTTGTAAATATATCACATTTATTTAAGTGTTCAGACCCTTTACTCAGTACTTTGTTGTGAAGTACCTTTGGCAGTGATTACATCCTTCTTGGGTATGACACTACAAGCTTGGCACACCTGTATTTGGGGGACTTTATCCCATTCTTCTCTGCAGATCCTCTCAAGGTCTCAGGTTGGATGGGGGTGCATTGCTGAACAGCTTTTTTCAGGTCTCTCCAGAGATGTTTGATCGAGTTCAAATCCGGGCTGGGCCACTCAAGGACATTGAGACTTGTCCCGAAGCCACCCCTGCGTTTTCTTGGCTGTGTGCGTAGGGTCGTTGTCCTGTTGGAAGGTGAACCTTTGCCCCAGTTTGAGGCCCGGAGCGCTCTGGAGTAGGTTTTCATCAAGGATCTCTCTGTACTTTGCTCCATTCATCTTTCTCTCGATCCTGACTAGTCTCCGAGTCCCTGCTGTTGAAAAACCTCTCCACAGAACTATGCTGCCATCACCATGCTTCACTGTAGGGATGATTTTGGCTAGGTGATGAGCAGTGCCTGGTTTCCTCCAGACATGACACTTGGCATTCAGGCCAAATAGTTCAATCTTGGTTTCATCAGCCCAGAAAATATTGTTTCTCATGTCTGAGAGGCCTTCAAGTTGTAGAACTACCTCAAGGATGATCAATGGAAACAGGATGCACCTCAGCTCAATTTCGAGTATCATAGCAAATGGTCTGAATACTTATGTAAATAAGGTATTTCTGTTTTTGCAAACATTTCTAAACCTGTTTTTGTTGTGTCATTATGGGGTGTTGTGTGTAGATTGAGGGGAAAAATGTATTAATATATTGTTAGAGTTACGCTGTAACATAACAATGTGGAAAAAGTGAAGGGGTCTGAATACTTTCTGAATGCACTGTAGATGTGCAGTATTGGGTCGAGTGCAATTTATAATGCTGTCAACATTCTAACTATACCCAGTACTAGGCATCTCTGAGGCAGTATTACTGTTTTCAATGGACTACATTCATGTCTGGACCTTTTCTGTCGGCAGCTTACAATCTGGCCAAGGAGCAGAGACTGAACTTTGGAGACGACATCCCGAGTGCCCTGCGGGTCGCTAAGAAGAAGCGCTGGAATAGCATTGAGGAGAAGCGCATCAACCAGGAGAACAAGCTGCATGCATATCTCACCAAACTTATCCTAGCAGAGAAGGAGAGGTGAGGGAGGGACCGGGAGCTAGGCTTTTGGGCAGATAATCATACTAGTGTATGAGCAAAATGTCTGCACTGATATTCCTAAATTTTGGCCCATTCCACCTGACAGCTGGTGTAACTGAGTCAGGTTTGTCGGCCTCTTTGCTCGCACACGCTTTTTCAGTTCTGCCCACAAATGTTCTATAGGATTGAGGTCAGGGCTCTGTGATGACAACTCCAATACCTTGACTTTGTTGTCCTTATGCCATTTTTCCACAACTTTTTCGGTCCGAGAACCTTCTAGAGCCACGTACCTCACCACGCACTATCGACCTGAGGTCTAGAACAGGTTTCTAAAGTTTCGTAACTCTAGGTCTGACGGTTCTTTTTTAGCTCGAACAAAGCTAACTAATGAAGGCAGTGTATGTCTCTACGCACCCCAATGTGTCCCTCCTTCCAAGCTGTGCTTGTGTGTGATTTAGTTTTTCTTTGACATTTTATGGGAAAAATGACTGATTTACAGTTCATGGGGGTTGCCTAATCACACAAATGAAGTTTTGGAAAGATCTGACTTTTTTAACCCTTTGAAACAGCCCCTGTGACACCAATTATGGCACTTCCGGTTGGCACAGGAAGCTATAGGCAAACACATATCCTCATTGGGGTATGCCTTTACAGAATCCTGAGTTTTAAGTGTTTATGTTAAGAACTGACCGATTTACACAGGGTTGAATGCACTATTTATCACAAACTGCTGGTTGGGTATGGAAAAACACGTTTAGGGTGATTTTAACCACTTCCGGTTGCTTCAGGAAGCTTAGAATCGACACAGGTAGACCTCATAGTGTCCTGATGGACTGTCATTGAAGACAGGTTCATAAGGCATTCATAACCCACATAGGCTTCAGGTTGACTTTAGAGGAGCAGGCAATGTATTCCTATGGGGAGAGATGTCGTTGTAATCTGTGAGATAAAAAAAAAAATGGTTTTACTGTTAAGGGTTAAAGCCACACGGTCAAGGTTAGGCTTGCACAGATCGGGAGGACCTCAGGAGCGTACCTGAGGTCGAATTGTGCTTCTCACCCTAACGGTTCTCTCACTGTCACCCAAAAGCAAATGACATTTAGGGCCAGGCTTCATTTTGGGCCTACTTTTTTCACGGTCGCTGCACTCAGAGCGAGCTACGGTCAAGCAGGGCATCTTGTTGAACTCGGAACGGCCTAGAGAATATGGAAATGCCATTGCAGGCTCTGTGTGTCTTTAAGCACCGCACTTTGTCACTCCATCCTTGCTGTGTGTGTGTGTGTGTGTGAGAGAGCTTTTCTTTGACATCTGTTGGGAGAAATGACTGACTTACAGTTCATGGGGGTTGCCTAATCACACATATGAAGTTTTGAAAAGATCTGACATTTTTAACCCTTGGAAACAGCACCTATGACACCATTTTAAGACACTTCCGGTTTACACAGGAAGCTGAAAGTGAACACATGGGGTAGGCAATTATAGAATTTTGAGTTTTAAGTCTTTATGTTAAGAACTGACTTATTTACGGAGTGTTTAGTGAGTGTGTTATTTCAGAAAATCACAGAAATCTCGTAGAACTCCGAAGCACACTTTAAAAAGATTTGTATGAACACGCTGCAATTGGATCTGTAACTGTTTAAAAAAATATATATATATTTTTGAACATCACCAATTTGACATTGTACGAATTCTCTTAAATGACGATAGATAAAGGCAGGTTCTTTTTTTATTGACACCGGAGGTTCCTTGACTTTGACGTGAAGCGGAAAAATTATTGCTCTATTTTCATTTTGGACCTTTAATCCCAGAAAAATGGCCATAACTCAAAAACCGTTGAGGTCTAGACGCCATCTTGTTCGGGGCCAACTGCCCATTATACCAAACCTATGCTCACCAAGTTTCGTCTTCAAAGTCTTTTCCGTTTTGGAGATAAGGCCACACATCGTGTTTTGTACATTTGCAATATGATTCGCACTAGCGACTCCTGTGGCGGGACGGGTGCAGTGCATGCTAACCAGGTTGCCAGGTGCACACACGTGGCACCTCCGAAACATTGGTGCGGCTGGCTTCCAGGTTGGATGTGCGCTGTGTTTAAAAGCAGTGCGGCTTGGTTGGGTTGTGTTTCAGAGGACGCATGGCTTTCGACCTTCGTCTCTCCCGAGCCCGTATGGGAGTTGTAGCGATGAGACAAGATAGTAACTACTAACAATTGGATACCATGAAATTGGGGGAAAAAAGGGGGTAAAAAACAACAACATAACTTCCAAAAGTTTTCAACCACTTTTCGTGAACATGAGAATATTTCTACCATTAAACTACTACACGATTTTGTGTACTTTACTCAGAAAATATCCTTTTAGTCAGATTTCCAACATTGGTGATTAATATGATATAATATGACTTTTGAGGCAATTTCTACAGAAACACTACTAAAGGACAGAATGGAGGTATAACTTGTAGAATTTCAACCATGAGATCTTTTTCAATAATAATAGAAATAATTGTATGTATTTTACTCACAAAATATCATTTTAGTCAGTTATCCAACATTGGTGATTAACATTAGGCAATTTCTATCATAAAATTACAACACAACTGAAATGAAGTGCCATTTGGAGAATTTCAACCTCTGAGATCTTTTATAATATTTGAGGAAATCAATTTTACGTATTTTAACAGGCAAAGCATAATTTCCAAAATATTTCAAACACTTTGGGAAATGCGTGCCTCTAGTGAAATTGCATGTTTGGATAGCGCGCCGAGGTGATCGTGCGGCAGAGTCGATTTCCGCGCTTATAAACGCAGGGTCGTTACAGTATTTTATCAGCAAAACATAATTTCCTAAATATTTCAAACACTTGATGTTAACATGATGTAATATGACCTTGAGGCAATTTCTACCATAAAACGAATAATGGTAAGGATTGGTTTTGGGGTATTGGTAACTTTTTTGTTATTGAATCTTACCTCGCGGTGCTCCGTCGTATATCCGACGTCAGCATGACAACAAACTAGCTAGCTCTTAGCTCTGTTATAGTATAGTTACAGTTCAATGGGAAAAGCAAATCAATTAAGACTTGAAATTGAAATATACTGGCACATCAATTGTCTGTATATGAAATTAATTTGAAAGGGTGAGGTTAATGATGTTTGTTTTTGTGTGTAGTTCACCACTAATCGGTAGCTAGGTAACGTTAGTTTAATAACCAAAATTTGAGTTAGGCAACGCTTGACTTTATCATCATGAGATAACGTTACATTAGACATACATGTGGCTAAATCATTGGGTGAAGAGGCGTATTCTGGAGGGGGAGTTCTGTTAGGAGCCGTGACGTTCGTTCTGAACATTAAAAAAGCATCGCTAGCGATATGTTTTTGGAGGCGTAATGACCTTATCTTTCATATCCGTGATAACCCATTTTCAAAAAACTCAAATGTAAATTGATACACAGCTTTATAGGGCTGGGGTTCCCACACGGCCATATTTCCATCTCACAGCGCTTATTTACGGAAGACAGAGTGGACTACCTGAGCTTATTAGCAATCTGTTTCTCCGAATACGCCTGCTGTGTGAAGACAGACGCCACAAACGTGTTGTTACTGAAAAATACTGTTCTGTGTTAACCGGTTAAGACCGTGTACAGTAGGTGTGTATTTTTTGCATTAGTGAAATTATTTTGATGTGATATGAACCTAGAGGGATTTATTTCAAGAACCGTAACGTTACTGCAACTGAGAATCGATTCACGTTTAGATGGCTTCCAGAGCTAATTCTCCCTTTAAATATAACATGTACCTAAGGTCATTGGACAAAGGAGTAACGCTAGGCTAATTTTACTCCACTATTGGGCTAGCGTTAGCATCGTTGCATTGTAGCAGACGTTTGACTCAGTAAACCATATCAGCAAACCAATGGGGAAAGTCCACGGTCTTTGCCAACGCAACTAGCTAGCTAGCTACCTTGTTTTGTGTAGTGACACAGGGACTGAGGGAGGGCGCAACGTCAGCCATTAGCTAGTTAGCGTAGTTTTGACATACAGTCCTTTCAGTGTGGTCATGGCCAGGTGATGTGCCCGATAATGACTGGTTTTAATGCGTCTCAAACATTGACTTCAGCATCTTAGTTGCACAACCATATGTTGATGCATAACTAGCTAGCCAGTGAAATGTGAGGGCTCAATGTATGAGTTGCAACAGCACCTCACCACACGCAGCAGCAACGCATCGACTGTTGCTGATGCTGCCTATCTTTCTTTTCTAGTTTGTGAGAAGACAAAGAACAGGGCCATTCTTTCACCTGACAGCTAGCCAGCCGGAGAGACTGGGAACAGGATAGGGAAACAGTGCGCAGCGGGCGCTGGAGAGCCACCAGAGAAGATGGCTAGCAGCCCAGAGAAGAGTTCCACAGCACAGGAGCTGAAGGAGCAGGGCAACCGACTGTTCCTCTGCCGCAAGTACCAGGAAGCTGCCACCTGCTACAGCAAAACCATAGTGAGTAGCAAGCTACTGCTCTTAAGGGGAATGATGATGTAAAATGTCTACACCTTTTCAGATGACTGAAAGTCTATATGATATGAGATATTGACACTGTCCTATTCACCTACTCTGAATAGATGTCAGAATAGAAGTAGCTTGGTCTGATGCACTCTTACAAAAATAGCTTGTGCAATATGTAGGCCTAATAACGTGCGTGGTTGCACCTGTGTGTGTGTATACATCTTACCAACAGAACCGTAACCCCTCAGTGGCGGTGTACTACACCAACCGTACTCTGTGCCAAGTGAAGCTGCAAGCAGAACGACAAAGCCCTGGCGGACTGCAAGCACGCGCTGGAACTGGACCCCCATTCTGTCAAAGCCCACTTCTTCCTGTGCCAGTGTCACCTGGAGCTGGAGAACTACAACGAGGCCATCGGCAACCTGCAGAGAGGTCAGGACCAACCCTCAAGGCCAGTTTCCTAGACACAGATTAAGTTTGGGCCTGTATTCACTAAGGGTCCGATTTAGGAAATTACGCCTTTCCTATATATTTTTTAGTAGTTGGTATTCAGAGTAACCTTATGAAGGTGCGTAACAGGCTTTGTAGGCGTGGTTCACTAGCGCACGCCAAATTAGTGTAATTGAACTGCTAGAAACCTTCCCACTGGCTGGCCAACAGATGTTCTCGTGGAGTTTTTATTCAATAGGGTTTTCAGTACATTTGTCTTAATAAGTCATCCCTTTAAATACAGTACACCTTTTCACTTTGGTTTTTGTCAACAGACTCAATAGAATATATTGAGAGAACGGGTTCAGAATATTATGGATCAATGAAGGAAAGATATCTAAATATATGCATATTTGTCTCCGTTTCAACACCAGTTGGTAGATTTTAAAAAAATACTCTGATCTTGTAGGTTATTTAGGGTTAGGAAAGTATTTACGAATCATAAAAAAATAGCTTGGAGAGCCTTTCGGCACGAAAGAAAGTAAACAGTGGTTTGATTCATTCTAAAAATTGCCACACTCACCTATTTAACCTGTGGTAATGTTGGAATATTTGTGTACATAGAGAATAGTGTACAATAGCTATACCCACATCTATTGCCTGCACCAACCATGGAACAGGGTGATGACACAGCCAAGTATGGTCCCATACATCGGGTTCAAACTGCTGTCATAATCAGTGTTCCGCTCCATAAACGATTTAATTAGCCTTTTATTTTTTTATGTTATCAATTGTTACTAATGATCCTTAGCAATAGCCACATGGCCGTGACGGCGTTTACAGAGGAAGCAAATAAAGGTAAACCAAACTTAGGTTAGGTTATACCTACTGAAGGGAACTAATAGTAAATTGGCAGTTGAATAAGTGTTGTTATTATGCCTACTCACAGTCGATACTGATAGTGGTTAATATTTAACATGATAGAAATAGGAGACAAAGTCGGGGTAGCCTATAATTAAGACATTCAAGAGTGTCCATCCCTGCAAGTTAAAAGGCCGTACAATTGAAATTCTGCATAATGGCACGGCATTTCATAAACATAAGTTGATATGCTTTAGTTTTCTGCCATATGACTGGCACCTTTGTTTATAAGGTCAAATATATTTACAATTTACATTTAAACAATTTATATTTACAATTTTCTTATCCAAAAAAATATTACTAATTTACCTAGCTATTATCAAGCTGCAAATGATGGTGCTTGGACAATGGTGTTATTGCAATCGGAAAAAATAAAGTAGATGATTTTTCCACTTGGAGTCGATAGATTTGCTGGACCATATTCATGGTTTCCTCATGCGTGAAGGTGGTGGAATTAGAGAATTAAGGCATGGTCAGAATACGTCTTTTCATTAGACATCTCTGCCACACATTAATTTATTCAATCTCCTCCCAAAATGATTAGCAGGCGAATAGCATGCTATTCATGCTTAAATTCGTCACAATAGGCATGGAGAGAAGTGCATAGAAAGGGAATTGCGTTCCAAATACGCATGCTTAACTCGAGCCGGAATCAGGCACAGTGTCCCAGTGTGTAATGAATACAGTCTTGAACAGTCTTTTTATGCTTCCTTCATTAGGAAAGTTCAGACTTTTTCACTTTTTCAAAATTGTATTACTTTACAGCCTTATTCTAAAATGGATTAAAACAATTTAAACTCAATCTACACACATCCCCATAATGTCACACCTTTTTAAAATCTATATTTTTTTGTAAATATATCACATTTATTTAAGTGTTCAGACCCTTTACTCAGTACTTTGTTGTGAAGTACCTTTGGCAGTGATTACATCCTTCTTGGGTATGACACTACAAGCTTGGCACACCTGTATTTGGGGGACTTTATCCCATTCTTCTCTGCAGATCCTCTCAAGGTCTCAGGTTGGATGGGGGTGCATTGCTGAACAGCTTTTTTCAGGTCTCTCCAGAGATGTTTGATCGAGTTCAAATCCGGGCTGGGCCACTCAAGGACATTGAGACTTGTCACGAAGCCACCCCTGCGTTTTCTTGGCTGTGTGCGTAGGGTCGTTGTCCTGTTGGAAGGTGAACCTTTGCCCCAGTTTGAGGCCCGGAGCGCTCTGGAGTAGGTTTTCATCAAGGATCTCTCTGTACTTTGCTCCATTCATCTTTCTCTCGATCCTGACTAGTCTCCCAGTCCCTGCTGTTGAAAAACCTCTCCACAGAACTATGCTGCCATCACCATGCTTCACTGTAGGGATGATTTTGGCTAGGTGATGAGCAGTGCCTGGTTTCCTCCAGACATGACACTTGGCATTCAGGCCAAATAGTTCAATCTTGGTTTCATCAGCCCAGAAAATATTGTTTCTCATGTCTGAGAGGCCTTCAAGTTGTAGAACTACCTCAAGGATGATCAATGGAAACAGGATGCACCTCAGCTCAATTTCGAGTATCATAGCAAATGGTCTGAATACTTATGTAAATAAGGTATTTCTGTTTTTGCAAACATTTCTAAACCTGTTTTTGTTGTGTCATTATGGGGTGTTGTGTGTAGATTGAGGGGAAAAATGTATTAATATATTGTTAGAGTTACGCTGTAACATAACAATGTGGAAAAAGTGAAGGGGTCTGAATACTTTCTGAATGCACTGTAGATGTGCAGTATTGGGTCGAGTGCAATTTATAATGCTGTCAACATTCTAACTATACCCAGTACTAGGCATCTCTGAGGCAGTATTACTGTTTTCAATGGACTACATTCATGTCTGGACCTTTTCTGTCGGCAGCTTACAATCTGGCCAAGGAGCAGAGACTGAACTTTGGAGACGACATCCCGAGTGCCCTGCGGGTCGCTAAGAAGAAGCGCTGGAATAGCATTGAGGAGAAGCGCATCAACCAGGAGAACAAGCTGCATGCACACCAAACTTATCCTAGCAGAGAAGGAGAGGTGAGGGAGGGACCGGGAGCTAGGCTTTTGGGCAGATAATCATACTAGTGTATGAGCAAAATGTCTGCACTGATATTCCTAAATTTTGGCCCATTCCACCTGACAGCTGGTGTAACTGAGTCAGGTTTGTCGGCCTCTTTGCTCGCACACGCTTTTTCAGTTCTGCCCACAAATGTTCTATAGGATTGAGGTCAGGGCTCTGTGATGACAACTCCAATACCTTGACTTTGTTGTCCTTATGCCATTTTTCCACAACTTTTTCGGTCCGAGAACCTTCTAGAGCCACGTACCTCACCACGCACTATCGACCTGAGGTCTAGAACAGGTTTCTAAAGTTTCGTAACTCTAGGTCTGACGGTTCTTTTTTAGCTCGAACAAAGCTAACTAATGAAGGCAGTGTATGTCTCTACGCACCCCAATGTGTCCCTCCTTCCAAGCTGTGCTTGTGTGTGATTTAGTTTTTCTTTGACATTTTATGGGAAAAATGACTGATTTACAGTTCATGGGGGTTGCCTAATCACACAAATGAAGTTTTGGAAAGATCTGACTTTTTTAACCCTTTGAAACAGCCCCTGTGACACCAATTATGGCACTTCCGGTTGGCACAGGAAGCTATAGGTAAACACATATCCTCATTGGGGTATGCCTTTACAGAATCCTGAGTTTTAAGTGTTTATGTTAAGAACTGACCGATTTACACAGGGTTGAATGCACTATTTATCACAAACTGCTGGTTGGGTATGGAAAAACACGTTTAGGGTGATTTTAACCACTTCCGGTTGCTTCAGGAAGCTTAGAATCGACACAGGTAGACCTCATAGTGTCCTGATGGACTGTCATTGAAGACAGGTTCATAAGGCATTCATAACCCACATAGGCTTCAGGTTGACTTTAGAGGAGCAGGCAATGTATTCCTATGGGGAGAGATGTCGTTGTAATCTGTGAGATCAAAAAAAAAACGGTTTTACTGTTAAGGGTTAAAGCCACACGGTCAAGGTTAGGCTTGCACAGATCGGGAGGACCTCAGGAGCGTACCTGAGGTCGAATTGTGCTTCTCACCCTAACGGTTCTCTCACTGTCACCCAAAAGCAAATTACATTTAGGGCCAGGCTTCATTTTGGGCCTACTTTTTTCACGGTCGCTGCACTCAGAGCGAGCTACGGTCAAGCAGGGCATCTCGTTGAACTCGGAACGGCCTAGAGAATATGGAAATGCCATTGCAGGCTCTGTGTGTCTTTAAGCACCGCACTTTGTCACTCCATCCTTGCTGTGTGTGTGTGTGTGTGTGAGAGAGCTTTTCTTTGACATCTGTTGGGAGAAATGACTGACTTACAGTTCATGGGGGTTGCCTAATCACACATATGAAGTTTTGAAAATATCTGACATTTTTAACCCTTGGAAACAGCACCTATGACACCATTTTAAGACACTTCCGGTTTACACAGGAAGCTGAAAGTGAACACATGGGGTAGGCAATTATAGAATTTTGAGTTTTAAGTCTTTATGTTAAGAACTGACTTATTTACGGAGTGTTTAGTGAGTGTGTTATTTCAGAAAATCACAGAAATCTCGTAGAACTCCGAAGCACACTTTAAAAAGATTTGTATGAACACGCTGCAATTGGATCTGTAACTGTTTAAAAAAATATATATATATTTTTGAACATCACCAATTTGACATTGTACGAATTCTCTTAAATGACGATAGATAAAGGCAGGTTCTTTTTTATTGACACCGGAGGTTCCTTGACTTTGACGTGAAGCGGAAAAATTATTGCTCTATTTTCATTTTGGACCTTTAATCCCAGAAAAATGGCCATAACTCAAAAACCGTTGAGGTCTAGACGCCATCTTGTTCGGGGCCAACTGCCCATTATGCCAAACCTATGCTCACCAAGTTTCGTCTTCAAAGTCTTTTCCGTTTTGGAGATAAGGCCACACATCGTGTTTTGTACATTTGCAATATGATTCGCACTAGCGACTCCTGTGGCGGGACGGGTGCAGTGCATGCTAACCAGGTTGCCAGGTGCACACACGTGGCACCTCCGAAACATTGGTGCGGCTGGCTTCCAGGTTGGATGTGCGCTGTGTTTAAAAGCAGTGCGGCTTGGTTGGGTTGTGTTTCAGAGGACGCATGGCTTTCGACCTTCGTCTCTCCCGAGCCCGTATGGGAGTTGTAGCGATGAGACAAGATAGTAACTACTAACAATTGGATACCATGAAATTGGGGGAAAAAAGGGGGTAAAAAACAACATAACTTCCAAAAGTTTTCAACCACTTTTTGTGAACATGAGAATATTTCTACCATTAAACTACTACACGATTTTGTGTACTTTACTCAGAAAATATCCTTTTAGTCAGATTTCCAACATTGGTGATTAACATATAATATGACTTTTGAGGCAATTTCTACAGAAACACTACTAAAGGACAGAATGGAGGTATAACTTGTAGAATTTCAACCATGAGATCTTTTTCAATAATAATAGAAATAATTGTATGTATTTTACTCACAAAATATCATTTTAGTCAGTTATCCAACATTGGTGATTAACATTAGGCAATTTCTATCATAAAATTACAACACAACTGAAATGAAGTGCCACTTGGAGAATTTCAACCTCGGAGATCTTTTATAATATTTGAGGAAATCAATTTTACGTATTTTAACAGGCAAAGCATAATTTCCAAAATATTTCAAACACTTTGGGAAATGCGTGCCTCTAGTGAAATTGCATGTTTGGATAGCGCGCCGAGGTGATCGTGCGGCAGAGTCGATTTCCGCGCTTATAAACGGAGGGTCGTTACAGTATTTTATCAGCAAAACATAATTTCCTAAATATTTCAAACACTTGATGTTAACATGATGTAATATGACCTTGAGGCAATTTCTACCATAAAACGAATAATGGTAAGGATTGGTTTTGGGGTATTGGTAACTTTTTTGTTATTGAATCTTACTTCGCGGTGCTCCGTCGTATATCCGACGTCAGCATGACAACAAACTAGCTAGCTCTTAGCTCTCTGTTATAGTATAGTTACAGTTCAATGGGAAAAGCAAATCAATTAAGACTTGAAATTGAAATATACTGGCACATCAATTGTCTGTATATTAAATTAATTTGAAAGGGTGAGGTTACAGATGTTTGTTTTTGTGTGTAGTTCACCACTAATCGGTAGCTAGGTAACGTTAGTTTAATAACCAAAATTTGAGCTAGGCTAGCTGTTAGCTAACGCTTGACTTTATCATCATGAGATAACGTTACATTAGACATACATGTGGCTAAATCATTGGGTGAAGAGGCGTATTCTGGAGGGGGAGTTCTGTTAGGAGCCGTGACGTTCGTTCTGAACATTAAAAAAGCATCGCTAGCGATATGTTTTTGGAGGCGTAATGACCTTATCTTTCATATCCGTGATAACCCATTTTCAAAAAACTCAAATGTAAATTGATACACAGCTTTATAGGGCTGGGGTTCCCACACGGCCATATTTCCATCTCACAGCGCTTATTTACGGAAGACAGAGTGGACTACCTGAGCTAATTAGCAATCTGTTTCTCCGAATACGCCTGCTGTGTGAAGACAGACGCCACAAACGTGTTGTTGATGAAAAATACTGTTCTGTGTTAACCGGTTAAGACCGTGTACAGTAGGTGTGTATTTTTTGCATTAGTGAAATTATTTTGATGTGATATGAACCTAGAGGGATTTATTTCAAGAACCGTAACGTTACTGCAACTGAGAATCGATTCACGTTTAGATGGCTTCCAGAGCTAATTCTCCCTTTAAATATAACATGTACCTAAGGTCATTGGACAAAGGAGTAACGCTAGGCTAATTTTACTCCACTATTGGGCTAGCGTTAGCATCGTTGCATTGTAGCAGACGTTTGACTCAGTAAACCATATCAGCAAACCAATGGGGAAAGTCCACGGTCTTTGCCAACGCAACTAGCTAGCTAGCTACCTTGTTTTGTGTAGTGACACAGGGACTGAGGGAGGGCGCAACGTCAGCCATTAGCTAGTTAGCGTAGTTTTGACATACAGTCCTTTCAGTGTGGTCATGGCCAGGTGATGTGCCCGATAATGACTGGTTTTAATGCGTCTCAAACATTGACTTCAGCATCTTAGTTGCACAACCATATGTTGATGCATAACTAGCTAGCCAGTGAAATGTGAGGGCTCAATGTATGAGTTGCAACAGCACCTCACCACACGCAGCAGCAACGCATCGACTGTTGCTGATGCTGCCTATCTTTCTTTTCTAGTTTGTGAGAAGACAAAGAACAGGGCCATTCTTTCACCTGACAGCTAGCCAGCCGGAGAGACTGGGAACAGGATAGGGAAACAGTGCGCAGCGGGCGCTGGAGAGCCACCAGAGAAGATGGCTAGCAGCCCAGAGAAGAGTTCCACAGCACAGGAGCTGAAGGAGCAGGGCAACCGACTGTTCCTCTGCCGCAAGTACCAGGAAGCTGCCACCTGCTACAGCAAAACCATAGTGAGTAGCAAGCTACTGCTCTTAAGGGGAATGATGATGTAAAATGTCTACACCTTTTCAGATGACTGAAAGTCTATATGATATGAGATATTGACACTGTCCTATTCACCTACTCTGAATAGATGTCAGAATAGAAGTAGCTTGGTCTGATGCACTCTTACAAAAATAGCTTGTGCAATATGTAGGCCTAATAACGTGCGTGGTTGCACCTGTGTGTGTGTATACATCTTACCAACAGAACCGTAACCCCTCAGTGGCGGTGTACTACACCAACCGTACTCTGTGCCAAGTGAAGCTGCAAGCAGAACGACAAAGCCCTGGCGGACTGCAAGCACGCGCTGGAACTGGACCCCCATTCTGTCAAAGCCCACTTCTTCCTGTGCCAGTGTCACCTGGAGCTGGAGAACTACAACGAGGCCATCGGCAACCTGCAGAGAGGTCAGGACCAACCCTCAAGGCCAGTTTCTTAGACACAGATTAAGTTTGGGCCTGTATTCACTAAGGGTCCGATTTAGGAAATTACGCCTTTCCTATATATTTTTTAGTAGTTGGTATTCAGAGTAACCTTATTAAGGTGCGTAACAGGCTTTGTAGGCGTGGTTCACTTGCGCACGCCAAATAAGTGTAATTGAACTGCTAGAAACCTTCCCACTGGCTGGCCAACAGATGTTCTCGTGGAGTTTTTATTTAATAGGGTTTTCAGTACATTTGTCTTAATAAGTCATCCCTTTAAATACAGTACACCTTTTCACTTTGGTTTTTGTCAACAGACTCAATAGAATATATTGAGAGAACGGGTTCAGAATATTATGGATCAATGAAGGAAAGATATCTAAATATATGCATATTTGTCTCCGTTTCAACACCAGTTGGTAGATTTTAAAAAAATACTCTGATCTTGTAGGTTATTTAGGGTTAGGAAAGTATTTACGAATCATAAAAAAATAGCTTGGAGAGCCTTTCGGCACGAAAGAAAGTAAACAGTGGTTTGATTCATTCAAAAAATTGCCACACTCACCTATTTAACCTGTGGTAATGTTGGAATATTTGTGTACATAGAGAATAGTGTACAATAGCTATACCCACATCTATTGCCTGCACCAACCATGGAACAGGGTGATGACACAGCCAAGTATGGTCCCATACATCGGGTTCAAACTGCTGTCATAATCAGTGTTCCGCTCCATAAACGATTTAATTAGCCTTTTATTTTTTTATGTTATCAATTGTTACTAATGATCCTTAGCAATAGCCACATGGCCGTGACGGCGTTTACAGAGGAAGCAAATAAAGGTAAACCAAACTTAGGTTAGGTTATACCTACTGAAGGGAACTAATAGTAAATTGGCAGTTGAATAAGTGTTGTTATTATGCCTACTCACAGTCGATACTGATAGTGGTTAATATTTAACATGATAGAAATAGGAGACAAAGTCGGGGTAGCCTATAATTAAGACATTCAAGAGTGTCCATCCCTGCAAGTTAAAAGGCCGTACAATTGAAATTCTGCATAATGGCACGGCATTTCATAAACATAAGTTGATATGCTTTAGTTTTCTGCCATATGACTGGCAACTTTGTTTATAAGGTCAAATATATTTACAATTTACATTTAAACAATTTATATTTACAATTTTCTTATCCAAAAAAATATTACTAATTTACCTAGCTATTATCAAGCTGCAAATTATGGTGCTTGGACAATGGTGTTATTGCAATCGGAAAAAATAAAGTAGATGATTTTTCCACTTGGAGTCGATAGATTTGCTGGACCATATTCATGGTTTCCTCATGCGTGAAGGTGGTGGAATTAGAGAATTAAGGCATGGTCAGAATACGTCTTTTCATTAGACATCTCTGCCACACATTAATTTATTCAATCTCCTCCCAAAATGATTAGCAGGCGAATAGCATGCTATTCATGCTTAAATTCGTCACAATAGGCATGGAGAGAAGTGCATAGAAAGGGAATTGCGTTCCAAATACGCATGCTTAACTCGAGCCGGAATCAGGCACAGTGTCCCAGTGTGTAATGAATACAGTCTTGAACAGTCTTTTTATGCTTCCTTCATTAGGAAAGTTCAGACTTTTTCACTTTTTCAAAATTGTATTACTTTACAGCCTTATTCTAAAATGGATTAAAACAATTTAAACTCAATCTACACACATCCCCATAATGTCACACCTTTTTGTAAATATATCACATTTATTTAAGTGTTCAGACCCTTTACTCAGTACTTTGTTGTGAAGTACCTTTGGCAGTGATTACATCCTTCTTGGGTATGACACTACAAGCTTGGCACACCTGTATTTGGGGGACTTTATCCCATTCTTCTCTGCAGATCCTCTCAAGGTCTCAGGTTGGATGGGGGTGCATTGCTGAACAGCTTTTTTCAGGTCTCTCCAGAGATGTTTGATCGAGTTCAAATCCGGGCTGGGCCACTCAAGGACATTGAGACTTGTCCCGAAGCCACCCCTGCGTTTTCTTGGCTGTGTGCGTAGGGTCGTTGTCCTGTTGGAAGGTGAACCTTTGCCCCAGTTTGAGGCCCGGAGCGCTCTGGAGTAGGTTTTCATCAAGGATCTCTCTGTACTTTGCTCCATTCATCTTTCTCTCGATCCTGACTAGTCTCCGAGTCCCTGCTGTTGAAAAACCTCTCCACAGAACTATGCTGCCATCACCATGCTTCACTGTAGGGATGATTTTGGCTAGGTGATGAGCAGTGCCTGGTTTCCTCCAGACATGACACTTGGCATTCAGGCCAAATAGTTCAATCTTGGTTTCATCAGCCCAGAAAATATTGTTTCTCATGTCTGAGAGGCCTTCAAGTTGTAGAACTACCTCAAGGATGATCAATGGAAACAGGATGCACCTCAGCTCAATTTCGAGTATCATAGCAAATGGTCTGAATACTTATGTAAATAAGGTATTTCTGTTTTTGCAAACATTTCTAAACCTGTTTTTGTTGTGTCATTATGGGGTGTTGTGTGTAGATTGAGGGGAAAAATGTATTAATATATTGTTAGAGTTACGCTGTAACATAACAATGTGGAAAAAGTGAAGGGGTCTGAATACTTTCTGAATGCACTGTAGATGTGCAGTATTGGGTCGAGTGCAATTTATAATGCTGTCAACATTCTAACTATACCCAGTACTAGGCATCTCTGAGGCAGTATTACTGTTTTCAATGGACTACATTCATGTCTGGACCTTTTCTGTCGGCAGCTTACAATCTGGCCAAGGAGCAGAGACTGAACTTTGGAGACGACATCCCGAGTGCCCTGCGGGTCGCTAAGAAGAAGCGCTGGAATAGCATTGAGGAGAAGCGCATCAACCAGGAGAACAAGCTGCATGCATATCTCACCAAACTTATCCTAGCAGAGAAGGAGAGGTGAGGGAGGGACCGGGAGCTAGGCTTTTGGGCAGATAATCATACTAGTGTATGAGCAAAATGTCTGCACTGATATTCCTAAATTTTGGCCCATTCCACCTGACAGCTGGTGTAACTGAGTCAGGTTTGTCGGCCTCTTTGCTCGCACACGCTTTTTCAGTTCTGCCCACAAATGTTCTATAGGATTGAGGTCAGGGCTCTGTGATGACAACTCCAATACCTTGACTTTGTTGTCCTTATGCCATTTTTCCACAACTTTTTCGGTCCGAGAACCTTCTAGAGCCACGTACCTCACCACGCACTATCGACCTGAGGTCTAGAACAGGTTTCTAAAGTTTCGTAACTCTAGGTCTGACGGTTCTTTTTTAGCTCGAACAAAGCTAACTAATGAAGGCAGTGTATGTCTCTACGCACCCCAATGTGTCCCTCCTTCCAAGCTGTGCTTGTGTGTGATTTAGTTTTTCTTTGACATTTTATGGGAAAAATGACTGATTTACAGTTCATGGGGGTTGCCTAATCACACAAATGAAGTTTTGGAAAGATCTGACTTTTTTAACCCTTTGAAACAGCCCCTGTGACACCAATTATGGCACTTCCGGTTGGCACAGGAAGCTATAGGCAAACACATATCCTCATTGGGGTATGCCTTTACAGAATCCTGAGTTTTAAGTGTTTATGTTAAGAACTGACCGATTTACACAGGGTTGAATGCACTATTTATCACAAACTGCTGGTTGGGTATGGAAAAACACGTTTAGGGTGATTTTAACCACTTCCGGTTGCTTCAGGAAGCTTAGAATCGACACAGGTAGACCTCATAGTGTCCTGATGGACTGTCATTGAAGACAGGTTCATAAGGCATTCATAACCCACATAGGCTTCAGGTTGACTTTAGAGGAGCAGGCAATGTATTCCTATGGGGAGAGATGTCGTTGTAATCTGTGAGATAAAAAAAAAAACGGTTTTACTGTTAAGGGTTAAAGCCACACGGTCAAGGTTAGGCTTGCACAGATCGGGAGGACCTCAGGAGCGTACCTGAGGTCGAATTGTGCTTCTCACCCTAACGGTTCTCTCACTGTCACCCAAAAGCAAATTACATTTAGGGCCAGGCTTCATTTTGGGCCTACTTTTTTCACGGTCGCTGCACTCAGAGCGAGCTACGGTCAAGCAGGGCATCTTGTTGAACTCGGAACGGCCTAGAGAATATGGAAATGCCATTGCAGGCTCTGTGTGTCTTTAAGCACCGCACTTTGTCACTCCATCCTTGCTGTGTGTGTGTGTGTGTGTGAGAGAGCTTTTCTTTGACATCTGTTGGGAGAAATGACTGACTTACAGTTCATGGGGGTTGCCTAATCACACATATGAAGTTTTGAAAAGATCTGACATTTTTAACCCTTGGAAACAGCACCTATGACACCATTTTAAGACACTTCCGGTTTACACAGGAAGCTGAAAGTGAACACATGGGGTAGGCAATTATAGAATTTTGAGTTTTAAGTCTTTATGTTAAGAACTGACTTATTTACGGAGTGTTTAGTGAGTGTGTTATTTCAGAAAATCACAGAAATCTCGTAGAACTCCGAAGCACACTTTAAAAAGATTTGTATGAACACGCTGCAATTGGATCTGTAACTGTTTAAAAAAATATATATATATTTTTGAACATCACCAATTTGACATTGTACGAATTCTCTTAAATGACGATAGATAAAGGCAGGTTCTTTTTTTATTGACACCGGAGGTTCCTTGACTTTGACGTGAAGCGGAAAAATTATTGCTCTATTTTCATTTTGGACCTTTAATCCCAGAAAAATGGCCATAACTCAAAAACCGTTGAGGTCTAGACGCCATCTTGTTCGGGGCCAACTGCCCATTATGCCAAACCTATGCTCACCAAGTTTCGTCTTCAAAGTCTTTTCCGTTTTGGAGATAAGGCCACACATCGTGTTTTGTACATTTGCAATATGATTCGCACTAGCGACTCCTGTGGCGGGACGGGTGCAGTGCATGCTAACCAGGTTGCCAGGTGCACACACGTGGCACCTCCGAAACATTGGTGCGGCTGGCTTCCAGGTTGGATGTGCGCTGTGTTTAAAAGCAGTGCGGCTTGGTTGGGTTGTGTTTCAGAGGACGCATGGCTTTCGACCTTCGTCTCTCCCGAGCCCGTATGGGAGTTGTAGCGATGAGACAAGATAGTAACTACTAACAATTGGATACCATGAAATTGGGGGAAAAAAGGGGGTAAAAAACAACAACATAACTTCCAAAAGTTTTCAACCACTTTTCGTGAACATGAGAATATTTCTACCATTAAACTACTACACGATTTTGTGTACTTTACTCAGAAAATATCCTTTTAGTCAGATTTCCAACATTGGTGATTAATATGATATAATATGACTTTTGAGGCAATTTCTACAGAAACACTACTAAAGGACAGAATGGAGGTATAACTTGTAGAATTTCAACCATGAGATCTTTTTCAATAATAATAGAAATAATTGTATGTATTTTACTCACAAAATATCATTTAGTCAGTTATCCAACATTGGTGATTAACATTAGGCAATTTCTATCATAAAATTACAACACAACTGAAATGAAGTGCCATTTGGAGAATTTCAACCTCGGAGATCTTTTATAATATTTGAGGAAATCAATTTTACGTATTTTAACAGGCAAAGCATAATTTCCAAAATATTTCAAACACTTTGGGAAATGCGTGCCTCTAGTGAAATTGCATGTTTGGATAGCGCGCCGAGGTGATCGTGCGGCAGAGTCGATTTCCGCGCTTATAAACGCAGGGTCGTTACAGTATTTTATCAGCAAAACATAATTTCCTAAATATTTCAAACACTTGATGTTAACATGATGTAATATGACCTTGAGGCAATTTCTACCATAAAACGAATAATGGTAAGGATTGGTTTTGGGGTATTGGTAACTTTTTTGTTATTGAATCTTACCTCGCGGTGCTCCGTCGTATATCCGACGTCAGCATGACAACAAACTAGCTAGCTCTTAGCTCTGTTATAGTATAGTTACAGTTCAATGGGAAAAGCAAATCAATTAAGACTTGAAATTGAAATATACTGGCACATCAATTGTCTGTATATGAAATTAATTTGAAAGGGTGAGGTTAATGATGTTTGTTTTTGTGTGTAGTTCACCACTAATCGGTAGCTAGGTAACGTTAGTTTAATAACCAAAATTTGAGTTAGGCAACGCTTGACTTTATCATCATGAGATAACGTTACATTAGACATACATGTGGCTAAATCATTGGGTGAAGAGGCGTATTCTGGAGGGGGAGTTCTGTTAGGAGCCGTGACGTTCGTTCTGAACATTAAAAAAGCATCGCTAGCGATATGTTTTTGGAGGCGTAATGACCTTATCTTTCATATCCGTGATAACCCATTTTCAAAAAACTCAAATGTAAATTGATACACAGCTTTATAGGGCTGGGGTTCCCACACGGCCATATTTCCATCTCACAGCGCTTATTTACGGAAGACAGAGTGGACTACCTGAGCTTATTAGCAATCTGTTTCTCCGAATACGCCTGCTGTGTGAAGACAGACGCCACAAACGTGTTGTTACTGAAAAATACTGTTCTGTGTTAACCGGTTAAGACCGTGTACAGTAGGTGTGTATTTTTTGCATTAGTGAAATTATTTTGATGTGATATGAACCTAGAGGGATTTATTTCAAGAACCGTAACGTTACTGCAACTGAGAATCGATTCACGTTTAGATGGCTTCCAGAGCTAATTCTCCCTTTAAATATAACATGTACCTAAGGTCATTGGACAAAGGAGTAACGCTAGGCTAATTTTACTCCACTATTGGGCTAGCGTTAGCATCGTTGCATTGTAGCAGACGTTTGACTCAGTAAACCATATCAGCAAACCAATGGGGAAAGTCCACGGTCTTTGCCAACGCAACTAGCTAGCTAGCTACCTTGTTTTGTGTAGTGACACAGGGACTGAGGGAGGGCGCAACGTCAGCCATTAGCTAGTTAGCGTAGTTTTGACATACAGTCCTTTCAGTGTGGTCATGGCCAGGTGATGTGCCCGATAATGACTGGTTTTAATGCGTCTCAAACATTGACTTCAGCATCTTAGTTGCACAACCATATGTTGATGCATAACTAGCTAGCCAGTGAAATGTGAGGGCTCAATGTATGAGTTGCAACAGCACCTCACCACACGCAGCAGCAACGCATCGACTGTTGCTGATGCTGCCTATCTTTCTTTTTAGTTTGTGAGAAGACAAAGAACAGGGCCATTCTTTCACCTGACAGCTAGCCAGCCGGAGAGACTGGGAACAGGATAGGGAAACAGTGCGCAGCGTGCGCTGGAGAGCCACCAGAGAAGATGGCTAGCAGCCCAGAGAAGAGTTCCACAGCACAGGAGCTGAAGGAGCAGGGCAACCGACTGTTCCTCTGCCGCAAGTACCAGGAAGCTGCCACCTGCTACAGCAAAACCATAGTGAGTAGCAAGCTACTGCTCTTAAGGGGAATGATGATGTAAAATGTCTACACCTTTTCAGATGACTGAAAGTCTATATGATATGAGATATTGACACTGTCCTATTCACCTACTCTGAATAGATGTCAGAATAGAAGTAGCTTGGTCTGATGCACTCTTACAAAAATAGCTTGTGCAATATGTAGGCCTAATAACGTGCGTGGTTGCACCTGTGTGTGTGTGTATATACATCTTGCCAACAGAACCGTAACCCCTCAGTGGCGGTGTACTACACCAACCGTACTCTGTGCCAAGTGAAGCTGCAAGCAGAACGACAAAGCCCTGGCGGACTGCAAGCACGCGCTGGAACTGGACCCCCATTCTGTCAAAGCCCACTTCTTCCTGTGCCAGTGTCACCTGGAGCTGGAGAACTACAACGAGGCCATCGGCAACCTGCAGAGAGGTCAGGACCAACCCTCAAGGCCAGTTTCCTAGACACAGATTAAGTTTGGGCCTGTATTCACTAAGGGTCCGATTTAGGAAATTACGCCTTTCCTATATATTTTTTAGTAGTTGGTATTCAGAGTAACCTTATGAAGGTGCGTAACAGGCTTTGTAGGCGTGGTTCACTAGCGCACGCCAAATTAGTGTAATTGAACTGCTAGAAACCTTCCCACTGGCTGGCCAACCGATGTTCTCGTGGAGTTTTTATTCAATAGGGTTTTCAGTACATTTGTCTTAATAAGTCATCCCTTTAAATACAGTACACCTTTTCACTTTGTTTTTTGTCAACAGACTCCATAGAATATATTGAGAGAACGGGTTCAGAATATTATGGATCAATGAAGGAAAGATATCTAAATATATGCATATTTGTCTCCGTTTCAACACCAGTTGGTAGATTTAAAAAAAATACTCTGATCTTGTAGGTTATTTAGGGTTAGGAAAGTATTTACGAATCATAAAAAAAATAGCTTGGAGAGCCTTTCGGCACGAAAGAAAGTAAACAGTGGTTTGATTCATTCTAAAAATTGCCACACTCACCTATTTAACCTGTGGTAATGTTGGAATATTTGTGTACATAGAGAATAGTGTACAATAGCTATACCCACATCTATTGCCTGCACCAACCATGGAACAGGGTGATGACACAGCCAAGTATGGTCCCATACATCGGGTTCAAACTGCTGTCATAATCAGTGTTCCGCTCCATAAACGATTTAATTAGCCTTTATTTTTTTATGTTATCAATTGTTACTAATGATCCTTAGCAATAGCCACATGGCCGTGACGGCGTTTACAGAGGAAGCAAATAAAGGTAAACCAAACTTAGGTTAGGTTATACCTACTGAAGGGAACTAATAGTAAATTGGCAGTTGAATAAGTGTTGTTATTATGCCTACTCACAGTCGATACTGATAGTGGTTAATATTTAACATGATAGAAATAGGAGACAAAGTCGGGGTAGCCTATAATTAAGACATTCAAGAGTGTCCATCCCTGCAAGTTAAAAGGCCGTACAATTGAAATTCTGCATAATGGCACGGCATTTCATAAACATAAGTTGATATGCTTTAGTTTTCTGCCATATGACTGGCACCTTTGTTTATAAGGTCAAATATATTTACAATTTACATTTAAACAATTTATATTTACAATTTTCTTATCCAAAAAAATATTACTAATTTACCTAGCTATTATCAAGCTGCAAATGATGGTGCTTGGACAATGGTGTTATTGCAATCGGAAAAAATAAAGTAGATGATTTTTCCACTTGGAGTCGATAGATTTGCTGGACCATATTCATGGTTTCCTCATGCGTGAAGGTGGTGGAATTAGAGAATTAAGGCATGGTCAGAATACGTCTTTTCATTAGACATCTCTGCCACACATTAATTTATTCAATCTCCTCCCAAAATGATTAGCAGGCGAATAGCATGCTATTCATGCTTAAATTCGTCACAATAGGCATGGAGAGAAGTGCATAGAAAGGGAATTGCGTTCCAAATACGCATGCTTAACTCGAGCCGGAATCAGGCACAGTGTCCCAGTGTGTAATGAATACAGTCTTGAACAGTCTTTTTATGCTTCCTTCATTAGGAAAGTTCAGACTTTTTCACTTTTTCAAAATTGTATTACTTTACAGCCTTATTCTAAAATGGATTAAAACAATTTAAACTCAATCTACACACATCCCCATAATGTCACACCTTTTAAAATCTATATTTTTTTGTAAATATATCACATTTATTTAAGTGTTCAGACCCTTTACTCAGTACTTTGTTGTGAAGTACCTTTGGCAGTGATTACATCCTTCTTGGGTATGACACTACAAGCTTGGCACACCTGTATTTGGGGGACTTTATCCCATTCTTCTCTGCAGATCCTCTCAAGGTCTCAGGTTGGATGGGGGTGCATTGCTGAACAGCTTTTTTCAGGTCTCTCCAGAGATGTTTGATCGAGTTCAAATCCGGGCTGGGCCACTCAAGGACATTGAGACTTGTCCCGAAGCCACCCCTGCGTTTTCTTGGCTGTGTGCGTAGGGTCGTTGTCCTGTTGGAAGGTGAACCTTTGCCCCAGTTTGAGGCCCGGAGCGCTCTGGAGTAGGTTTTCATCAAGGATCTCTCTGTACTTTGCTCCATTCATCTTTCTCTCGATCCTGACTAGTCTCCCAGTCCCTGCTGTTGAAAAACCTCTCCACAGAACTATGCTGCCATCACCATGCTTCACTGTAGGGATGATTTTGGCTAGGTGATGAGCAGTGCCTGGTTTCCTCCAGACATGACACTTGGCATTCAGGCCAAATAGTTCAATCTTGGTTTCATCAGCCCAGAAAATATTGTTTCTCATGTCTGAGAGGCCTTCAAGTTGTAGAACTACCTCAAGGATGATCAATGGAAACAGGATGCACCTCAGCTCAATTTCGAGTATCATAGCAAATGGTCTGAATACTTATGTAAATAAGGTATTTCTGTTTTTGCAAACATTTCTAAACCTGTTTTTGTTGTGTCATTATGGGGTGTTGTGTGTAGATTGAGGGGAAAAATGTATTAATATATTGTTAGAGTTACGCTGTAACATAACAATGTGGAAAAAGTGAAGGGGTCTGAATACTTTCTGAATGCACTGTAGATGTGCAGTATTGGGTCGAGTGCAATTTATAATGCTGTCAACATTCTAACTATACCCAGTACTAGGCATCTCTGAGGCAGTATTACTGTTTTCAATGGACTACATTCATGTCTGGACCTTTTCTGTCGGCAGCTTACAATCTGGCCAAGGAGCAGAGACTGAACTTTGGAGACGACATCCCGAGTGCCCTGCGGGTCGCTAAGAAGAAGCGCTGGAATAGCATTGAGGAGAAGCGCATCAACCAGGAGAACAAGCTGCATGCATATCTCACCAAACTTATCCTAGCAGAGAAGGAGAGGTGAGGGAGGGACCGGGAGCTAGGCTTTTGGGCAGATAATCATACTAGTGTATGAGCAAAATGTCTGCACTGATATTCCTAAATTTTGGCCCATTCCACCTGACAGCTGGTGTAACTGAGTCAGGTTTGTCGGCCTCTTTGCTCGCACACGCTTTTTCAGTTCTGCCCACAAATGTTCTATAGGATTGAGGTCAGGGCTCTGTGATGACAACTCCAATACCTTGACTTTGTTGTCCTTATGCCATTTTTCCACAACTTTTTCGGTCCGAGAACCTTCTAGAGCCACGTACCTCACCACGCACTATCGACCTGAGGTCTAGAACAGGTTTCTAAAGTTTCGTAACTCTAGGTCTGACGGTTCTTTTTAGCTCGAACAAAGCTAACTAATGAAGGCAGTGTATGTCTCTACGCACCCCAATGTGTCCCTCCTTCCAAGCTGTGCTTGTGTGTGATTTAGTTTTTCTTTGACATTTTATGGGAAAAATGACTGATTTACAGTTCATGGGGGTTGCCTAATCACACAAATGAAGTTTTGGAAAGATCTGACTTTTTTAACCCTTTGAAACAGCCCCTGTGACACCAATTATGGCACTTCCGGTTGGCACAGGAAGCTATAGGCAAACACATATCCTCATTGGGGTATGCCTTTACAGAATCCTGAGTTTTAAGTGTTTATGTTAAGAACTGACCGATTTACACAGGGTTGAATGCACTATTTATCACAAACTGCTGGTTGGGTATGGAAAAACACGTTTAGGGTGATTTTAACCACTTCCGGTTGCTTCAGGAAGCTTAGAATCGACACAGGTAGACCTCATAGTGTCCTGATGGACTGTCATTGAAGACAGGTTCATAAGGCATTCATAACCCACATAGGCTTCAGGTTGACTTTAGAGGAGCAGGCAATGTATTCCTATGGGGAGAGATGTCGTTGTAATCTGTGAGATCAAAAAAAAAACGGTTTTACTGTTAAGGGTTAAAGCCACACGGTCAAGGTTAGGCTTGCACAGATCGGGAGGACCTCAGGAGCGTACCTGAGGTCGAATTGTGGTTCTCTCACTGTCACCCAAAAGCAAATTACATTTAGGGCCAGGCTTCATTTTGGGCCTACTTTTTTCACGGTCGCTGCACTCAGAGCGAGCTACGGTCAAGCAGGGCATCTCGTTGAACTCGGAACGGCCTAGAGAATATGGAAATGCCATTGCAGGCTCTGTGTGTCTTTAAGCACCGCACTTTGTCACTCCATCCTTGCTGTGTGTGTGTGTGTGTGTGAGAGAGCTTTTCTTTGACATCTGTTGGGAGAAATGACTGACTTACAGTTCATGGGGGTTGCCTAATCACACATATGAAGTTTTGAAAAGATCTGACATTTTTAACCCTTGGAAACAGCACCTATGACACCATTTTAAGACACTTCCGGTTTACACAGGAAGCTGAAAGTGAACACATGGGGTAGGCAATTATAGAATTTTGAGTTTTAAGTCTTTATGTTAAGAACTGACTTATTTACGGAGTGTTTAGTGAGTGTGTTATTTCAGAAAATCACAGAAATCTCGTAGAACTCCGAAGCACACTTTAAAAAGATTTGTATGAACACGCTGCAATTGGATCTGTAACTGTTTAAAAAAATATATATATATTTTTGAACATCACCAATTTGACATTGTACGAATTCTCTTAAATGACGATAGATAAAGGCAGGTTCTTTTTTATTGACACCGGAGGTTCCTTGACTTTGACGTGAAGCGGAAAAATTATTGCTCTATTTTCATTTTGGACCTTTAATCCCAGAAAAATGGCCATAACTCAAAAACCGTTGAGGTCTAGACGCCATCTTGTTCGGGGCCAACTGCCCATTATGCCAAACCTATGCTCACCAAGTTTCGTCTTCAAAGTCTTTTCCGTTTTGGAGATAAGGCCACACATCGTGTTTTGTACATTTGCAATATGATTCGCACTAGCGACTCCTGTGGCGGACGGGTGCAGTGCATGCTAACCAGGTTGCCAGGGTGCACACACGTGGCACCTCCGAAACATTGGTGCGGCTGGCTTCCAGGTTGGATGTGCGCTGTGTTTAAAAGCAGTGCGGCTTGGTTGGGTTGTGTTTCAGAGGACGCATGGCTTTCGACCTTCGTCTCTCCCGAGCCCGTATGGGAGTTGTAGCGATGAGACAAGATAGTAACTACTAACAATTGGATACCATGAAATTGGGGGAAAAAAGGGGGTAAAAAACAACAACATAACTTCCAAAAGTTTTCAACCACTTTTCGTGAACATGAGAATATTTCTACCATTAAACTACTACACGATTTTGTGTACTTTACTCAGAAAATATCCTTTTAGTCAGATTTCCAACATTGGTGATTAATATGATATAATATGACTTTTGAGGCAATTTCTACAGAAACACTACTAAAGGACAGAATGGAGGTATAACTTGTAGAATTTCAACCATGAGATCTTTTTCAATAATAATAGAAATAATTGTATGTATTTTACTCACAAAATATCATTTTAGTCAGTTATCCAACATTGGTGATTAACATTAGGCAATTTCTATCATAAAATTACAACACAACTGAAATGAAGTGCCATTTGGAGAATTTCAACCTCGGAGATCTTTTATAATATTTGAGGAAATCAATTTTACGTATTTTAACAGGCAAAGCATAATTTCCAAAATATTTCAAACACTTTGGGAAATGCGTGCCTCTAGTGAAATTGCATGTTTGGATAGCGCGCCGAGGTGATCGTGCGGCAGAGTCGATTTCCGCGCTTATAAACGCAGGGTCGTTACAGTATTTTATCAGCAAAACATAATTTCCTAAATATTTCAAACACTTGATGTTAACATGATGTAATATGACCTTGAGGCAATTTCTACCATAAAACGAATAATGGTAAGGATTGGTTTTGGGGTATTGGTAACTTTTTTGTTATTGAATCTTACCTCGCGGTGCTCCGTCGTATATCCGACGTCAGCATGACAACAAACTAGCTAGCTCTTAGCTCTGTTATAGTATAGTTACAGTTCAATGGGAAAAGCAAATCAATTAAGACTTGAAATTGAAATATACTGGCACATCAATTGTCTGTATATGAAATTAATTTGAAAGGGTGAGGTTAATGATGTTTGTTTTTGTGTGTAGTTCACCACTAATCGGTAGCTAGGTAACGTTAGTTTAATAACCAAAATTTGAGTTAGGCTAGCTGTTAGCTAACGCTTGACTTTATCATCATGAGATAACGTTACATTAGACATACATGTGGCTAAATCATTGGGTGAAGAGGCGTATTCTGGAGGGGGAGTTCTGTTAGGAGCCGTGACGTTCGTTCTGAACATTAAAAAAGCATCGCTAGCGATATGTTTTTGGAGGCGTAATGACCTTATCTTTCATATCCGTGATAACCCATTTTCAAAAAACTCAAATGTAAATTGATACACAGCTTTATAGGGCTGGGGTTCCCACACGGCCATATTTCCATCTCACAGCGCTTATTTACGGAAGACAGAGTGGACTACCTGAGCTAATTAGCAATCTGTTTCTCCGAATACGCCTGCTGTGTGAAGACAGACGCCACAAAACGTGTTGTTGATGAAAAATACTGTTCTGTGTTAACCGGTTAAGACCGTGTACAGTAGGTGTGTATTTTTTGCATTAGTGAAATTATTTTGATGTGATATGAACCTAGAGGGATTTATTTCAAGAACCGTAACGTTACTGCAACTGAGAATCGATTCACGTTTAGATGGCTTCCAGAGCTAATTCTCCCTTTAAATATAACATGTACCTAAGGTCATTGGACAAAGGAGTAACGCTAGGCTAATTTTACTCCACTATTGGGCTAGCGTTAGCATCGTTGCATTGTAGCAGACGTTTGACTCAGTAAACCATATCAGCAAACCAATGGGGAAAGTCCACGGTCTTTGCCAACGCAACTAGCTAGCTAGCTACCTTGTTTTGTGTAGTGACACAGGGACTGAGGGAGGGCGCAACGTCAGCCATTAGCTAGTTAGCGTAGTTTTGACATACAGTCCTTTCAGTGTGGTCATGGCCAGGTGATGTGCCCGATAATGACTGGTTTTAATGCGTCTCAAACATTGACTTCAGCATCTTAGTTGCACAACCATATGTTGATGCATAACTAGCTAGCCAGTGAAATGTGAGGGCTCAATGTATGAGTTGCAACAGCACCTCACCACACGCAGCAGCAACGCATCGACTGTTGCTGATGCTGCCTATCTTTCTTTTCTAGTTTGTGAGAAGACAAAGAACAGGGCCATTCTTTCACCTGACAGCTAGCCAGCCGGAGAGACTGGGAACAGGATAGGGAAACAGTGCGCAGCGTGCGCTGGAGAGCCACCAGAGAAGATGGCTAGCAGCCCAGAGAAGAGTTCCACAGCACAGGAGCTGAAGGAGCAGGGCAACCGACTGTTCCTCTGCCGCAAGTACCAGGAAGCTGCCACCTGCTACAGCAAAACCATAGTGAGTAGCAAGCTACTGCTCTTAAGGGGAATGATGATGTAAAATGTCTACACCTTTTCAGATGACTGAAAGTCTATATGATATGAGATATTGACACTGTCCTATTCACCTACTCTGAATAGATGTCAGAATAGAAGTAGCTTGGTCTGATGCACTCTTACAAAAATAGCTTGTGCAATATGTAGGCCTAATAACGTGCGTGGTTGCACCTGTGTGTGTGTGTATATACATCTTGCCAACAGAACCGTAACCCCTCAGTGGCGGTGTACTACACCAACCGTACTCTGTGCCAAGTGAAGCTGCAAGCAGAACGACAAAGCCCTGGCGGACTGCAAGCACGCGCTGGAACTGGACCCCCATTCTGTCAAAGCCCACTTCTTCCTGTGCCAGTGTCACCTGGAGCTGGAGAACTACAACGAGGCCATCGGCAACCTGCAGAGAGGTCAGGACCAACCCTCAAGGCCAGTTTCCTAGACACAGATTAAGTTTGGGCCTGTATTCACTAAGGGTCCGATTTAGGAAATTACGCCTTTCCTATATATTTTTTAGTAGTTGGTATTCAGAGTAACCTTATGAAGGTGCGTAACAGGCTTTGTAGGCGTGGTTCACTAGCGCACGCCAAATTAGTGTAATTGAACTGCTAGAAACCTTCCCACTGGCTGGCCAACAGATGTTTCTCGTGGAGTTTTTATTCAATAGGGTTTTCAGTACATTTGTCTTAATAAGTCATCCCTTTAAATACAGTACACCTTTTCACTTTGTTTTTTGTCAACAGACTCCATAGAATATATTGAGAGAACGGGTTCAGAATATTATGGATCAATGAAGGAAAGATATCTAAATATATGCATATTTGTCTCCGTTTCAACACCAGTTGGTAGATTTAAAAAAAATACTCTGATCTTGTAGGTTATTTAGGGTTAGGAAAGTATTTACGAATCATAAAAAAATAGCTTGGAGAGCCTTTCGGCACGAAAGAAAGTAAACAGTGGTTTGATTCATTCTAAAAATTGCCACACTCACCTATTTAACCTGTGGTAATGTTGAATATTTGTGTACATAGAGAATAGTGTACAATAGCTATACCCACATCTATTGCCTGCACCAACCATGGAACAGGGTGATGACACAGCCAAGTATGGTCCCATACATCGGTTCAAACTGCTGTCATAATCAGTGTTCCGCTCCATAAACGATTTAATTAGCCTTTTATTTTTTTATGTTATCAATTGTTACTAATGATCCTTAGCAATAGCCACATGGCCGTGACGGCGTTTACAGAGGAAGCAAATAAAGGTAAACCAAACTTAGGTTAGGTTATACCTACTGAAGGGAACTAATAGTAAATTGGCAGTTGAATAAGTGTTGTTATTATGCCTACTCACAGTCGATACTGATAGTGGTTAATATTTAACATGATAGAAATAGGAGACAAAGTCGGGGTAGCCTATAATTAAGACATTCAAGAGTGTCCATCCCTGCAAGTTAAAAGGCCGTACAATTGAAATTCTGCATAATGGCACGGCATTTCATAAACATAAGTTGATATGCTTTAGTTTCTGCCATATGACTGGCACCTTTGTTTATAAGGTCAAATATATTTACAATTTACATTTAAACAATTTATATTTACAATTTTCTTATCCAAAAAAATATTACTAATTTACCTAGCTATTATCAAGCTGCAAATTATGGTGCTTGGACAATGGTGTTATTGCAATCGGAAAAAATAAAGTAGATGATTTTTCCACTTGGAGTCGATAGATTTGCTGGACCATATTCATGGTTTCCTCATGCGTGAAGGTGGTGGAATTAGAGAATTAAGGCATGGTCAGAATACGTCTTTTCATTAGACATCTCTGCCACACATTAATTTATTCAATCTCCTCCCAAAATGATTAGCAGGGCGAATAGCATGCTATTCATGACAGACGCATGCTATTCATGCTTAAATTCGTCACAATAGGCATGGAGAGAAGTGCATAGAAAGGGAATTGCGTTCCAAATACGCATGCTTAACTCGAGCCGGAATCAGGCACAGTGTCCCAGTGTGTAATGAATACAGTCTTGAACAGTCTTTTTATGCTTCCTTCATTAGGAAAGTTCAGACTTTTTCACTTTTTCAAAATTGTATTACTTTACAGCCTTATTCTAAAATGGATTAAAACAATTTAAACTCAATCTACACACATCCCCATAATGTCACACCTTTTTAAAATATATATTTTTTTGTAAATATATCACATTTATTTAAGTGTTCAGACCCTTTACTCAGTACTTTGTTGTGAAGTACCTTTGGCAGTGATTACATCCTTCTTGGGTATGACACTACAAGCTTGGCACACCTGTATTTGGGGGACTTTATCCCATTCTTCTCTGCAGATCCTCTCAAGGTCTCAGGTTGGATGGGGTGCATTGCTGAACAGCTTTTTTCAGGTCTCTCCAGAGATGTTTTGATCGAGTTCAAATCCGGGCTGGGGCCACTCAAGGACATTGAGACTTGTCCCGAAGCCACCCCTGCGTTTTCTTGGCTGTGTGCGTAGGGTCGTTGTCCTGTTGGAAGGTGAACCTTTGCCCCAGTTTGAGGCCCGGAGCGCTCTGGAGTAGGTTTTCATCAAGGATCTCTCTGTACTTTGCTCCATTCATCTTTCTCTCGATCCTGACTAGTCTCCCAGTCCCTGCTGTTGAAAAACCTCTCCACAGAACTATGCTGCCATCACCATGCTTCACTGTAGGGATGATTTTGGCTAGGTGATGAGCAGTGCCTGGTTTCCTCCAGACATGACACTTGGCATTCAGGCCAAATAGTTCAATCTTGGTTTCATCAGCCCAGAAAATATTGTTTCTCATGTCTGAGAGGCCTTCAAGTTGTAGAACTACCTCAAGGATGATCAATGGAAACAGGATGCACCTCAGCTCAATTTCGAGTATCATAGCAAATGGTCTGAATACTTATGTAAATAAGGTATTTTCTGTTTTGCAAACATTTCTAAACCTGTTTTTGTTGTGTCATTATGGGGTGTTGTGTGTAGATTGAGGGGAAACAATGTATTAATATATTGTTAGAGTTACGCTGTAACATAACAATGTGGAAAAAGTGAAGGGGTCTGAATACTTTCTGAATGCACTGTAGATGTGCAGTATTGGGTCGAGTGCAATTTATAATGCTGTCAACATTCTAACTATACCCAGTACTAGGCATCTCTGAGGCAGTATTACTGTTTTCAATGACTACATTCATGTCTGGACCTTTTTCTGTCGGCAGCTTACAATCTGGCCAAGGAGCAGAGACTGAACTTTGGAGACGACATCCCGAGTGCCCTGCGGGTCGCTAAGAAGAAGCGCTGGAATAGCATTGAGGAGAAGCGCATCAACAGGAGAACAAGCTGCATGCATATCTCACCAAACTTATCCTAGCAGAGAAGGAGAGGTGAGGGAGGGACCGGGAGCTAGGCTTTTGGCAGATAATCATACTAGTGTATGAGCAAAATGTCTGCACTGATATTCCTAAATTTTGGCCCATTCCACCTGACAGCTGGTGTAACTGAGTCAGGTTTGTCGGCCTCTTTGCTCGCACACGCTTTTTCAGTTCTGCCCACAATGTTCTATAGGATTGAGGGTCAGGCTCTGTGATGACAACTCCAATACCTTGACTTTGTTGTCCTTATGCCATTTTTCCACAACTTTTTCGGTCCGAGAACCTTCTAGAGCCACGTACCTCACCACGCACTATCGACCTGAGGTCTAGAACAGGTTTCTAAAGTTTCGTAACTCTAGGTCTGACGGTTCTTTTTTAGCTCGAACAAAGCTAACTAATGAAGGCAGTGTATGTCTCTACGCACCCAATGTGTCCCTCCTTCCAAGCTGTGCTTGTGTGTGATTTAGTTTTTCTTTGACATTTTATGGGAAAAATGACTGATTTACAGTTCATGGGGGTTGCCTAATCACACAAATGAAGTTTTGGAAAGATCTGACTTTTTTAACCCTTTGAAACAGCCCCTGTGACACCAATTATGGCACTTCCGGTTGGCACAGGAAGCTATAGGTAAACACATATCCTCATTGGGGTTATGCCTTTACAGAATCCTGAGTTTTAAGTGTTTATGTTAAGAACTGACCGATTTACACAGGGTTGAATGCACTATTTATCACAAACTGCTGGTTGGGTATGGAAAAACACGTTTAGGGTGATTTTAACCACTTCCGGTTGCTTCAGGAAGCTTAGAATCGACACAGGTAGACCTCATAGTGTCCTGATGGACTGTCATTGAAGACAGGTTCATAAGGCATTCATAACCCACATAGGCTTCAGGTTGACTTTAGAGGAGCAGGCAATGTATTCCTATGGGGAGAGATGTCGTTGTAATCTGTGAGATCAAAAAAAAAACGTTTTTACTGTTAAGGGTTAAAGCCACACGGTCAAGGTTAGGCTTGCACAGATCGGGAGGACCTCAGGAGCGTACCTGAGGTCGAATTGTGCTTCTCACCCTAACGGTTCTCTCACTGTCACCCAAAAGCAAATGACATTTAGGGCCAGGCTTCATTTTGGGCCTACTTTTTTCACGGTCGCTGCACTCAGAGCGAGCTACGGTCAAGCAGGGCATCTCGTTGAACTCGGAACGGCCTAGAGAATATGGAAATGCCATTGCAGGCTCTGTGTGTCTTTAAGCACCGCACTTTGTCACTCCATCCTTGCTGTGTGTGTGTGTGTGTGTGAGAGAGCTTTTCTTTGACATCTGTTGGGAGAAATGACTGACTTACAGTTCATGGGGGTTGCCTAATCACACATATGAAGTTTTGAAAAGATCTGACATTTTTAACCCTTGGAAACAGCACCTATGACACCATTTTAAGACACTTCCGGTTTACACAGGAAGCTGAAAGTGAACACATGGGGTAGGCAATTATAGAATTTTGAGTTTTAAGTCTTTATGTTAAGAACTGACTTATTTACGGAGTGTTTAGTGAGTGTGTTATTTCAGAAAATCACAGAAATCTCGTAGAACTCCGAAGCACACTTTAAAAAGATTTGTATGAACACGCTGCAATTGGATCTGTAACTGTTTAAAAAAATATATATATATTTTTGAACATCACCAATTTGACATTGTACGAATTCTCTTAAATGACGATAGATAAAGGCAGGTTCTTTTTTTATTGACACCGGAGGTTCCTTGACTTTGACGTGAAGCGGAAAAATTATTGCTCTATTTTCATTTTGGACCTTTAATCCCAGAAAAATGGCCATAACTCAAAAACGTTGAGGTCTAGACGCCATCTTGTTCGGGGCCAACTGCCCATTATGCCAAACCTATGCTCACCAAGTTTCGTCTTCAAAGTCTTTTCCGTTTTGGAGATAAGGCCACACATCGTGTTTTGTACATTTGCAATATGATTCGCACTAGCGACTCCTGTGGCGGGACGGGTGCAGTGCATGCTAACCAGGTTGCCAGGTGCACACACGTGGCACCTCCGAAACATTGGTGCGGCTGGCTTCCAGGTTGGATGTGCGCTGTGTTTAAAAGCAGTGCGGCTTGGTTGGGTTGTGTTTCAGAGGACGCATGGCTTTCGACCTTCGTCTCTCCCGAGCCCGTATGGGAGTTGTAGCGATGAGACAAGATAGTAACTACTAACAATTGGATACCATGAAATTGGGGGAAAAAAGGGGGTAAAAAACAACAACATAACTTCCAAAAGTTTTCAACCACTTTTCGTGAACATGAGAATATTTCTACCATTAAACTACTACACGATTTTGTGTACTTTACTCAGAAAATATCCTTTTAGTCAGATTTCCAACATTGGTGATTAATATGATATAATATGACTTTTGAGGCAATTTCTACAGAAACACTACTAAAGGACAGAATGGAGGTATAACTTGTAGAATTTCAACCATGAGATCTTTTTCAATAATAATAGAAATAATTGTATGTATTTTACTCACAAAATATCATTTTAGTCAGTTATCCAACATTGGTGATTAACATTAGGCAATTTCTATCATAAAATTACAACACAACTGAAATGAAGTGCCATTTGGAGAATTTCAACCTCGGAGATCTTTTATAATATTTGAGGAAATCAATTTTACGTATTTTAACAGGCAAAGCATAATTTCCAAAATATTTCAAACACTTTGGGAAATGCGTGCCTCTAGTGAAATTGCATGTTTGGATAGCGCGCCGAGGTGATCGTGCGGCAGAGTCGATTTCCGCGCTTATAAACGCAGGGTCGTTACAGTATTTTATCAGCAAAACATAATTTCCTAAATATTTCAAACACTTGATGTTAACATGATGTAATATGACCTTGAGGCAATTTCTACCATAAAACGAATAATGGTAAGGATTGGTTTTGGGGTATTGGTAACTTTTTTGTTATTGAATCTTACTTCGCGGTGCTCCGTCGTATATCCGACGTCAGCATGACAACAAACTAGCTAGCTCTTAGCTCTGTTATAGTATAGTTACAGTTCAATGGGAAAAGCAAATCAATTAAGACTTGAAATTGAAATATACTGGCACATCAATTGTCTGTATATGAAATTAATTTGAAAGGGTGAGGTTAAAGATGTTTGTTTTTGTGTGTAGTTCACCACTAATCGGTAGCTAGGTAACGTTAGTTTAATAACCAAAATTTGAGTTAGGCTAGCTGTTAGCTAACGCTTGACTTTATCATCATGAGATAACGTTACATTAGACATACATGTGGCTAAATCATTGGGTGAAGAGGCGTATTCTGGAGGGGGAGTTCTGTTAGGAGCCGTGACGTTCGTTCTGAACATTAAAAAAGCATCGCTAGCGATATGTTTTTGGAGGCGTAATGACCTTATCTTTCATATCCGTGATAACCCATTTTCAAAAAACTCAAATGTAAATTGATACACAGCTTTATAGGGCTGGGGTTCCCACACGGCCATATTTCCATCTCACAGCGCTTATTTACGGAAGACAGAGTGGACTACCTGAGCTAATTAGCAATCTGTTTCTCCGAATACGCCTGCTGTGTGAAGACAGACGCCACAAACGTGTTGTTGATGAAAAATACTGTTCTGTGTTAACCGGTTAAGACCGTGTACAGTAGGTGTGTATTTTTTGCATTAGTGAAATTATTTTGATGTGATATGAACCTAGAGGGATTTATTTCAAGAACCGTAACGTTACTGCAACTGAGAATCGATTCACGTTTAGATGGCTTCCAGAGCTAATTCTCCCTTTAAATATAACATGTACCTAAGGTCATTGGACAAAGGAGTAACGCTAGGCTAATTTTACTCCACTATTGGGCTAGCGTTAGCATCGTTGCATTGTAGCAGACGTTTGACTCAGTAAACCATATCAGCAAACCAATGGGGAAAGTCCACGGTCTTTGCCAACGCAACTAGCTAGCTAGCTACCTTGTTTTGTGTAGTGACACAGGGACTGAGGGAGGGCGCAACGTCAGCCATTAGCTAGTTAGCGTAGTTTTGACATACAGTCCTTTCAGTGTGGTCATGGCCAGGTGATGTGCCCGATAATGACTGGTTTTAATGCGTCTCAAACATTGACTTCAGCATCTTAGTTGCACAACCATATGTTGATGCATAACTAGCTAGCCAGTGAAATGTGAGGGCTCAATGTATGAGTTGCAACAGCACCTCACCACACGCAGCAGCAACGCATCGACTGTTGCTGATGCTGCCTATCTTTCTTTTCTAGTTTGTGAGAAGACAAAGAACAGGGCCATTCTTTCACCTGACAGCTAGCCAGCCGGAGAGACTGGGAACAGGATAGGGAAACAGTGCGCAGCGGGCGCTGGAGAGCCACCAGAGAAGATGGCTAGCAGCCCAGAGAAGAGTTCCACAGCACAGGAGCTGAAGGAGCAGGGCAACCGACTGTTCCTCTGCCGCAAGTACCAGGAAGCTGCCACCTGCTACAGCAAAACCATAGTGAGTAGCAAGCTACTGCTCTTAAGGGGAATGATGATGTAAAATGTCTACACCTTTTCAGATGACTGAAAGTCTATATGATATGAGATATTGACACTGTCCTATTCACCTACTCTGAATAGATGTCAGAATAGAAGTAGCTTGGTCTGATGCACTCTTACAAAAATAGCTTGTGCAATATGTAGGCCTAATAACGTGCGTGGTTGCACCTGTGTGTGTGTGTATACATCTTGCCAACAGAACCGTAACCCCTCAGTGGCGGTGTACTACACCAACCGTACTCTGTGCCAAGTGAAGCTGCAAGCAGAACGACAAAGCCCTGGCGGACTGCAAGCACGCGCTGGAACTGGACCCCCATTCTGTCAAAGCCCACTTCTTCCTGTGCCAGTGTCACCTGGAGCTGGAGAACTACAACGAGGCCATCGGCAACCTGCAGAGAGGTCAGGACCAACCCTCAAGGCCAGTTTCCTAGACACAGATTAAGTTTGGGCCTGTATTCACTAAGGGTCCGATTTAGGAAATTACGCCTTTCCTATATATTTTTTAGTAGTTGGTATTCAGAGTAACCTTATGAAGGTGCGTAACAGGCTTTGTAGGCGTGGTTCACTAGCGCACGCCAAATTAGTGTAATTGAACTGCTAGAAACCTTCCACTGGCTGGCCAACAGATGTTCTCGTGGAGTTTTTATTCAATAGGGTTTTCAGTACATTTGTCTTAATAAGTCATCCCTTTAAATACAGTACACCTTTTCACTTTGGTTTTTGTCAACAGACTCAATAGAATATATTGAGAGAACGGGTTCAGAATATTATGGATCAATGAAGGAAAGATATCTAAATATATGCATATTTGTCTCCGTTTCAACACCAGTTGGTAGATTAAAAAAAATACTCTGATCTTGTAGGTTATTTAGGGTTAGGAAAGTATTTACGAATCATAAAAAATAGCTTGGAGAGCCTTTCGGCACGAAAGAAAGTAAACAGTGGTTTGATTCATTCTAAAAATTGCCACACTCACCTATTTAACCTGTGGTAATGTTGGAATATTTGTGTACATAGAGAATAGTGTACAATAGCTATACCCACATCTATTGCCTGCACCAACCATGGAACAGGGTGATGACACAGCCAAGTATGGTCCCATACATCGGGTTCAAACTGCTGTCATAATCAGTGTTCCGCTCCATAAACGATTTAATTAGCCTTTTATTTTTTTATGTTATCAATTGTTACTAATGATCCTTAGCAATAGCCACATGGCCGTGACGGCGTTTACAGAGGAAGCAAATAAAGGTAAACCAAACTTAGGTTAGGTTATACCTACTGAAGGGAACTAATAGTAAATTGGCAGTTGAATAAGTGTTGTTATTATGCCTACTCACAGTCGATACTGATAGTGGTTAATATTTAACATGATAGAAATAGGAGACAAAGTCGGGGTAGCCTATAATTAAGACATTCAAGAGTGTCCATCCCTGCAAGTTAAAAGGCCGTACAATTGAAATTCTGCATAATGGCACGGCATTTCATAAACATAAGTTGATATGCTTTAGTTTTCTGCCATATGACTGGCACCTTTGTTTATAAGGTCAAATATATTTACAATTTACATTTAAACAATTTATATTTACAATTTTCTTATCCAAAAAATATTACTAATTTACCTAGCTATTATCAAGCTGCAAATTATGGTGCTTGGACAATGGTGTTATTGCAATCGGAAAAAATAAAGTAGATGATTTTTCCACTTGGAGTCGATAGATTTGCTGGACCATATTCATGGTTTCCTCATGCGTGAAGGTGGTGGAATTAGAGAATTAAGGCATGGTCAGAATACGTCTTTTTCATTAGACATCTCTGCCACACATTAATTTATTCAATCTCCTCCCAAAATGATTAGCAGGCGAATAGCATGCTATTCATGCTTAAATTCGTCACAATAGGCATGGAGAGAAGTGCATAGAAAGGGAATTGCGTTCCAAATACGCATGCTTAACTCGAGCCGGAATCAGGCACAGTGTCCCAGTGTGTAATGAATACAGTCTTGAACAGTCTTTTTATGCTTCCTTCATTAGGAAAGTTCAGACTTTTTTCACTTTTTCAAAATTGTATTACTTTACAGCCTTATTCTAAAATGGATTAAAACATTTAAACTCAATCTACACACATCCCCATAATGTCACACCTTTTTAAAATCTATATTTTTTTGTAAATATATCACATTTATTTAAGTGTTCAGACCCTTTACTCAGTACTTTGTTGTGAAGTACCTTTGGCAGTGATTACATCCTTCTTGGGTATGACACTACAAGCTTGGCACACCTGTATTTGGGGGACTTTATCCCATTCTTCTCTGCAGATCCTCTCAAGGTCTCAGGTTGGATGGGGGTGCATTGCTGAACAGCTTTTTTCAGGTCTCTCCAGAGATGTTTGATCGAGTTCAAATCCGGGCTGGGCCACTCAATTGAGACTTGTCCCGAAGCCACCCCTGCGTTTTCTTGGCTGTGTGCGTAGGGTCGTTGTCCTGTTGGAAGGTGAACCTTTGCCCCAGTTTGAGGCCCGAGCGCTCTGGAGTAGGTTTTCATCAAGGATCTCTCTGTACTTTGCTCCATTCATCTCTTCTCTCGATCCTGACTAGTCTCCCAGTCCCTGCTGTTGAAAAACCTCTCCACAGAACTATGCTGCCATCACCATGCTTCACTGTAGGGATGATTTTGGCTAGGTGATGAGCAGTGCCTGGTTTCCTCCAGACATGACACTTGGCATTCAGGCCAAATAGTTCAATCTTGGTTTCATCAGCCCAGAAAATATTGTTTCTCATGTCTGAGAGGCCTTCAAGTTGTAGAACTACCTCAAGGATGATCAATGGAAACAGGATGCACCTCAGCTCAATTTCGAGTATCATAGCAAATGGTCTGAATACTTATGTAAATAAGGTATTTCTGTTTTTGCAAACATTTCTAAACCTGTTTTTGTTGTGTCATTATGGGGTGTTGTGTGTAGATTGAGGGAAAAATGTATTAATATATTGTTAGAGTTACGCTGTAACATAACAATGTGGAAAAAGTGAAGGGGTCTGAATACTTTCTGAATGCACTGTAGATGTGCAGTATTGGGTCGAGTGCAATTTATAATGCTGTCAACATTCTAACTATACCCAGTACTAGGCATCTCTGAGGCAGTATTACTGTTTTCAATGGACTACATTCATGTCTGGACCTTTTCTGTCGGCAGCTTACAATCTGGCCAAGGAGCAGAGACTGAACTTTGGAGACGACATCCCGAGTGCCCTGCGGGTCGCTAAGAAGAAGCGCTGGAATAGCATTGAGGAGAAGCGCATCAACCAGGAGAACAAGCTGCATGCATATCTCCCAAACTTATCCTAGCAGAGAAGGAGAGGTGAGGGAGGGACCGGGAGCTAGGCTTTTGGGCAGATACATACTAGTGTATGAGCAAAATGTCTGCACTGATATTCCTAAATTTTGGCCCATTCCACCTGACAGCTGGTGTAACTGAGTCAGGTTTGTCGGCCTCTTTGCCTCACTAACGCTTTTTCAGTTCTGCCCACAAATGTTTCCTATAGGATTGAGTTCAGGGCTCTGTGATGACAAAAAAAATGACTGATTTACAGTTCATGGGGGTTGCCTTTTCACACAACTGAAGTTTTGGAAAGATCTACTTTTTTGTAAACCCTTTGAACAGCCCCTGTGACACCAATTATGGCACTTCCGGTTGGCACAGGAAGCTATAGGTAAACACATATCCTCATTGGGGTATGCCTACAGAATCCTGAGTTTTAAAGTGTTTATGTTAAGAACTGACCGATTTACACAGGGTTGAATGCACTATTTATCACAAACTGCTGGTTGGTATGGAAAAACACGTTTAGGGTGATTTTAACCACTTCCGGTTGCTTCAGGAAGCTTAGAATCGACACAGGTAGACCTCATAGTGTCCTGATGGACTGTCCATTGAAGACAGGTTCATAAGGCATTCATAACCCACATAGGCTTCAGGTTGACTTTAGAGGAGCAGGCAATGTATTCCTATGGGGGAGAGATTCGTTTTTAATCTGTGAGATCAAAAAAAACGTTTTACTGTTAAGGGTTAAAGCCACACGGTCAAGGTTAGGCTTGCACAGATCGGGAGGACCTCAGGAGCGTACCTGAGGTCGATTGTGCTTCTCACCCTAACGGTTCCTCTCACTGTCACCCAAAAGCAAATGACATTTAGGGCCAGGCTTCATTTTGGGCCTACTTTTTTCACGGTCGCTGCACTCAGAGCGAGCTACGGTCAAGCAGGGCATCTCGTTGAACTCGGAACGGCCTAGAGAATATGGAAATGCCATTGCAGGCTCTGTGTGTCTTTAAGCACCGCACTTTGTCACTCCATCCTTGCTGTGTGTGTGTGTGTGTGTGAGAGAGCTTTTCTTTGACATCTGTTGGGAGAAATGACTGACTTACAGTTCATGGGGGTTGCCTAATCACACATATGAAGTTTTGAAAAGATCTGACATTTTTAACCCTTGGAAACAGCACCTATGACACCATTTTAAGACACTTCCGGTTTACACAGGAAGCTGAAAGTGAACACATGGGGTAGGCAATTATAGAATTTTGAGTTTTAAGTCTTTATCTTAAGAACTGACTTATTTACGGAGTGTTTAGTGAGTGTGTTATTTCAGAAAATCACAGAAATCTCGTAGAACTCCGAAGCACACTTTAAAAAGATTTGTATGAACACGCTGCAATTGGATCTGTAACTGTTTAAAAAAAAAAAAACTATTTTTGAACATCACCAATTTGACATTGTACGAATTCTCTTAAATGACGATAGATAAAGGCAGGTTCTTTTTTTATTGACACCGGAGGTTCCTTGACTTTGACGTGAAGCGGAAAAATTATTGCTCTATTTTCATTTTGGACCTTTAATCCCAGAAAAATGGCCATAACTCAAAAAACGTTGAGGTCTAGACGCCATCTTGTTCGGGGCCAACTGCCCATTATGCCAAACCTATGCTCACCAAGTTTCGTCTTCAAAGTCTTTTCCGTTTTGGAGATAAGGCCACACATCGTGTTTTGTACATTTGCAATATGATTCGCACTAGCGACTCCTGTGGCGGGACGGGTGCAGTGCATGCTAACCAGGTTGCCAGGTGCACACACGTGGCACCTCCGAAACATTGGTGCGGCTGGCTTCCAGGTTGGATGTGCGCTGTGTTTAAAAGCAGTGCGGCTTGGTTGGGTTGTGTTTCAGAGGACGCATGGCTTTCGACCTTCGTCTCTCCCGAGCCCGTATGGGAGTTGTAGCGATGAGACAAGATAGTAACTACTAACAATTGGATACCATGAAATTGGGGGAAAAAAGGGGGTAAAAAACAACAACATAACTTCCAAAAGTTTTCAACCACTTTTCGTGAACATGAGAATATTTCTACCATTAAACTACTACACGATTTTGTGTACTTTACTCAGAAAATATCCTTTTAGTCAGATTTCCAACATTGGTGATTAACATGATATAATATGACTTTTGAGGCAATTTCTACAGAAACACTACTAAAGGACAGAATGGAGGTATAACTTGTAGAATTTCAACCATGAGATCTTTTTCAATAATAATATAAATAATTGTATGTATTTTACTCACAAAATATCATTTTAGTCAGTTATCCAACATTGGTGATTAACATTAGGCAATTTCTATCATAAAATTACAACACAACTGAAATGAAGTGCCATTTGGAGAATTTCAACCTCGGAGATCTTTTATAATATTTGAGGAAATCAATTTTACGTATTTTAACAGGCAAAGCATAATTTCCAAAATATTTCAAACACTTTGGGAAATGCGTGCCTCTAGTGAAATTGCATGTTTGGATAGCGCGCCGAGGTGATCGTGCGGCAGAGTCGATTTCCGCGCTTATAAACGCAGGGTCGTTACAGTATTTTATCAGCAAAACATAATTTCCTAAATATTTCAAACACTTGATGTTAACATGATGTAATATGACCTTGAGGCAATTTCTACCATAAAACGAATAATGGTAAGGATTGGTTTTGGGGTATTGGTAACTTTTTTGTTATTGAATCTTACTTCGCGGTGCTCCGTCGTATATCCGACGTCAGCATGACAACAAACTAGCTAGCTCTTAGCTCTGTTATAGTATAGTTACAGTTCAATGGGAAAAGCAAATCAATTAAGACTTGAAATTGAAATATACTGGCACATCAATTGTCTGTATATGAAATTAATTTGAAAGGGTGAGGTTAAAGATGTTTGTTTTTGTGTGTAGTTCACCACTAATCGGTAGCTAGGTAACGTTAGTTTAATAACCAAAATTTGAGTTAGGCTAGCTGTTAGCTAACGCTTGACTTTATCATCATGAGATAACGTTACATTAGACATACATGTGGCTAAATCATTGGGTGAAGAGGCGTATTCTGGAGGGGGAGTTCTGTTAGGAGCCGTGACGTTCGTTCTGAACATTAAAAAAGCATCGCTAGCGATATGTTTTTGGAGGCGTAATGACCTTATCTTTCATATCCGTGATAACCCATTTTCAAAAAACTCAAATGTAAATTGATACACAGCTTTATAGGGCTGGGGTTCCCACACGGCCATATTTCCATCTCACAGCGCTTATTTACGGAAGACAGAGTGGACTACCTGAGCTTATTAGCAATCTGTTTCTCCGAATACGCCTGCTGTGTGAAGACAGACGCCACAAACGTGTTGTTACTGAAAAATACTGTTCTGTGTTAACCGGTTAAGACCGTGTACAGTAGGTGTGTATTTTTTTCATTAGTGAAATTATTTTGATGTGATATGAACCTAGAGGGATTTATTTCAAGAACCGTAACGTTACTGCAACTGAGAATCGATTCACGTTTAGATGGCTTCCAGAGCTAATTCTCCCTTTAAATATAACATGTACCTAAGGTCATTGGACAAAGGAGTAACGCTAGGCTAATTTTACTCCACTATTGGGCTAGCGTTAGCATCGTTGCATTGTAGCAGACGTTTGACTCAGTAAACCATATCAGCAAACCAATGGGGAAAGTCCACGGTCTTTGCCAACGCAACTAGCTAGCTAGCTACCTTGTTTTGTGTAGTGACACAGGGACTGAGGGAGGGCGCAACGTCAGCCATTAGCTAGTTAGCGTAGTTTTGACATACAGTCCTTTCAGTGTGGTCATGGCCAGGTGATGTGCCCGATAATGACTGGTTTTAATGCGTCTCAAACATTGACTTCAGCATCTTAGTTGCACAACCATATGTTGATGCATAACTAGCTAGCCAGTGAAATGTGAGGGCTCAATGTATGAGTTGCAACAGCACCTCACCACACGCAGCAGCAACGCATCGACTGTTGCTGATGCTGCCTATCTTTCTTTTCTAGTTTGTGAGAAGACAAAGAACAGGGCCATTCTTTCACCTGACAGCTAGCCAGCCGGAGAGACTGGGAACAGGATAGGGAAACAGTGCGCAGTGGGCGCTGGAGAGCCACCAGAGAAGATGGCTAGCAGCCCAGAGAAGAGTTCCACAGCACAGGAGCTGAAGGAGCAGGGCAACCGACTGTTCCTCTGCCGCAAGTACCAGGAAGCTGCCACCTGCTACAGCAAAACCATAGTGAGTAGCAAGCTACTGCTCTTAAGGGGAATGATGATGTAAAATGTCTACACCTTTTCAGATGACTGAAAGTCTATATGATATGAGATATTGACACTGTCCTATTCACCTACTCTGAATAGATGTCAGAATAGAAGTAGCTTGGTCTGATGCACTCTTACAAAAATAGCTTGTGCAATATGTAGGTCTAATAACGTGCGTGGTTGCACCTGTGTGTGTGTGTGTGTATATACATCTTGCCAACAGAACCGTAACCCCTCAGTGGCGGTGTACTACACCAACCGTACTCTGTGCCAAGTGAAGCTGCAAGCAGAACGACAAAGCCCTGGCGGACTGCAAGCACGCGCTGGAACTGGACCCCCATTCTGTCAAAGCCCACTTCTTCCTGTGCCAGTGTCACCTGGAGCTGGAGAACTACAACGAGGCCATCGGCAACCTGCAGAGAGGTCAGGACCAACCCTCAAGGCCAGTTTCCTAGACACAGATTAAGTTTGGGCCTGTATTCACTAAGGGTCCGATTTAGGAAATTACGCCTTTCCTATATATTTTTTAGTAGTTGGTATTCAGAGTAACCTTATGAAGGTGCGTAACAGGCTTTGTAGGCGTGGTTCACTAGCGCACGCCAAATTAGTGTAATTGAACTGCTAGAAACCTTCCCACTGGCTGGCCAACAGATGTTCTCGTGGAGTTTTTATTCAATAGGGTTTTCAGTACATTTGTCTTAATAAGTCATCCCTTTAAATACAGTACACCTTTTCACTTTGGTTTTTGTCAACAGACTCAATAGAATATATTGAGAGAACGGGTTCAGAATATTATGGATCAATGAAGGAAAGATATCTAAATATATGCATATTTGTCTCCGTTTCAACACCAGTTGGTAGATTAAAAAAAATACTCTGATCTTGTAGGTTATTTAGGGTTAGGAAAGTATTTACGAATCATAAAAAAATAGCTTGGAGAGCCTTTCGGCACGAAAGAAAGTAAACAGTGGTTTGATTCATTCTAAAAATTGCCACACTCACCTATTTAACCTGTGGTAATGTTGGAATATTTGTGTACATAGAGAATAGTGTACAATAGCTATACCCACATCTATTGCCTGCACCAACCATGGAACAGGGTGATGACACAGCCAAGTATGGTCCCATACATCGGGTTCAAACTGCTGTCATAATCAGTGTTCCGCTCCATAAACGATTTAATTAGCCTTTTATTTTTTTATGTTATCAATTGTTACTAATGATCCTTAGCAATAGCCACATGGCCGTGACGGCGTTTACAGAGGAAGCAAATAAAGGTAAACCAAACTTAGGTTAGGTTATACCTACTGAAGGGAACTAATAGTAAATTGGCAGTTGAATAAGTGTTGTTATTATGCCTACTCACAGTCGATACTGATAGTGGTTAATATTTAACATGATAGAAATAGGAGACAAAGTCGGGGTAGCCTATAATTAAGACATTCAAGAGTGTCCATCCCTGCAAGTTAAAAGGCCGTACAATTGAAATTCTGCATAATGGCACGGCATTTCATAAACATAAGTTGATATGCTTTAGTTTTCTGCCATATGACTGGCAACTTTGTTTATAAGGTCAAATATATTTACAATTTACATTTAAACAATTTATATTTACAATTTTCTTATCCCAAAAAATATTACTAATTTACCTAGCTATTATCAAGCTGCAAATTATGGTGCTTGGACAATGGTGTTATTGCAATCGGAAAAAATAAAGTAGATGATTTTTCCACTTGGAGTCGATAGATTTGCTGGACCATATTCATGGTTTCCTCATGCGTGAAGGTGGTGGAATTAGAGAATTAAGGCATGGTCAGAATACGTCTTTTCATTAGACATCTCTGCCACACATTAATTTATTCAATCTCCTCCCAAAATGATTAGCAGGCGAATAGCATGCTATTCATGCTTAAATTCGTCACAATAGGCATGGAGAGTGCATAGAAAGGGAATTGCGTTCCAAATACGCATGCTTAACTCGAGCCGGAATCAGGCACAGTGTCCCAGTGTGTAATGAATACAGTCTTGAACAGTCTTTTTATGCTTCCTTCATTAGGAAAGTTCAGACTTTTTCACTTTTTCAAAATTGTATTACTTTACAGCCTTATTCTAAAATGGATTTAAACTCAATCTACACACATCCCCATAATGTCACACCTTTTTGTAAATATATCACATTTATTTAAGTGTTCAGACCCTTTACTCAGTACTTTGTTGTGAAGTACCTTTGGCAGTGATTACATCCTTCTTGGGTATGACACTACAAGCTTGGCACACCTGTATTTGGGGGACTTTATCCCATTCTTCTCTGCAGATCCTCTCAAGGTCTCAGGTTGGATGGGGGTGCATTGCTGAACAGCTTTTTTCAGGTCTCTCCAGAGATGTTTGATCGAGTTCAAATCCGGGCTGGGCCACTCAATTGAGACTTGTCCCGAAGCCACCCCTGCGTTTTCTTGGCTGTGTGCGTAGGGTCGTTGTCCTGTTGGAAGGTGAACCTTTGCCCCAGTTTGAGGCCCGGAGCGCTCTGGAGTAGGTTTTCATCAAGGATCTCTCTGTACTTTGCTCCATTCATCTTTCTCTCGATCCTGACTAGTCTCCCAGTCCCTGCTGTTGAAAAACCTCTCCACAGAACTATGCTGCCATCACCATGCTTCACTGTAGGGATGATTTTGGCTAGGTGATGAGCAGTGCCTGGTTTCCTCCAGACATGACACTTGGCATTCAGGCCAAATAGTTCAATCTGGGTTTCATCAGCCCAGAAAATATTGTTTCTCATGTCTGAGAGGCCTTCAAGTTGTAGAACTACCTCAAGGATGATCAATGGAAACAGGATGCACCTCAGCTCAATTTCGAGTATCATAGCAAATGGTCTGAATACTTATGTAAATAAGGTATTTCTGTTTTTGCAAACATTTCTAAACCTGTTTTTGTTGTGTCATTATGGGGTGTTGTGTGTAGATTGAGGGGAAAAATGTATTAATATATTGTTAGAGTTACGCTGTAACATAACAATGTGGAAAAAGTGAAGGGGTCTGAATACTTTCTGAATGCACTGTAGATGTGCAGTATTGGGTCGAGTGCAATTTATAATGCTGTCAACATTCTAACTATACCCAGTACTAGGCATCTCTGAGGCAGTATTACTGTTTTCAATGGACTACATTCATGTCTGGACCTTTTCTGTCGGCAGCTTACAATCTGGCCAAGGAGCAGAGACTGAACTTTGGAGACGACATCCCGAGTGCCCTGCGGGTCGCTAAGAAGAAGCGCTGGAATAGCATTGAGGAGAAGCGCATCAACCAGGAGAACAAGCTGCATGCATATCTCACCAAACTTATCCTAGCAGAGAAGGAGAGGTGAGGGAGGGACCGGGAGCTAGGCTTTTGGGCAGATAATCATACTAGTGTATGAGCAAAATGTCTGCACTGATATTCCTAAATTTTGGCCCATTCCACCTGACAGCTGGTGTAACTGAGTCAGGTTTGTCGGCCTCTTTGCTCGCACACGCTTTTTCAGTTCTGCCCACAAATGTTCTATAGGATTGAGGTCAGGGCTCTGTGATGACAACTCCAATACCTTGACTTTGTTGTCCTTATGCCATTTTTCCACAACTTTTTCGGTCCGAGAACCTTCTAGAGCCACGTACCTCACCACGCACTATCGACCTGAGGTCTAGAACAGGTTTCTAAAGTTTCGTAACTCTAGGTCTGACTGTTCTTTTTTAGCTCGAACAAAGCTAACTAATGAAGGCAGTGTATGTCTCTACGCACCCCAATGTGTCCCTCCTTCCAAGCTGTGCTTGTGTGTGATTTAGTTTTTCTTTGACATTTTATGGGAAAAATGACTGATTTACAGTTCATGGGGGTTGCCTAATCACACAAATGAAGTTTTGGAAAGATCTGACTTTTTTAACCCTTTGAAACAGCCCCTGTGACACCAATTATGGCACTTCCGGTTGGCACAGGAAGCTATAGGTAAACACATATCCTCATTGGGGTATGCCTTTACAGAATCCTGAGTTTTAAGTGTTTATGTTAAGAACTGACCGATTTACACAGGGTTGAATGCACTATTTATCACAAACTGCTGGTTGGGTATGGAAAAACACGTTTAGGGTGATTTTAACCACTTCCGGTTGCTTCAGGAAGCTTAGAATCGACACAGGTAGACCTCATAGTGTCCTGATGGACTGTCATTGAAGACAGGTTCATAAGGCATTCATAACCCACATAGGCTGCAGGTTGACTTTAGAGGAGCAGGCAATGTATTCCTATGGGGAGAGATGTCGTTGTAATCTGTGAGATCAAAAAAAAAACGGTTTTACTGTTAAGGGTTAAAGCCACACGGTCAAGGTTAGGCTTGCACAGATCGGGAGGACCTCAGGAGCGTACCTGAGGTCGAATTGTGCTTCTCACCCTAACGGTTCTCTCACTGTCACCCAAAAGCAAATGACATTTAGGGCCAGGCTTCATTTTGGGCCTACTTTTTTCACGGTCGCTGCACTCAGAGCGAGCTACGGTCAAGCAGGGCATCTCGTTGAACTCGGAACGGCCTAGAGAATATGGAAATGCCATTGCAGGCTCTGTGTGTCTTTAAGCACCGCACTTTGTCACTCCATCCTTGCTGTGTGTGTGTGTGTGTGTGAGAGAGCTTTTCTTTGACATCTGTTGGGAGAAATGACTGACTTACAGTTCATGGGGGTTGCCTAATCACACATATGAAGTTTTGAAAAGATCTGACATTTTTAACCCTTGGAAACAGCACCTATGACACCATTTTAAGACACTTCCGGTTTACACAGGAAGCTGAAAGTGAACACGTGGTAGGCAATTATAGAATTTTGAGTTTTAAGTCTTTATGTTAAGAACTGACTTATTTACGGAGTGTTTAGTGAGTGTGTGTGTGTTATTTCAGAAAATCACAGAAATCTCGTAGAACTCCGAAGCACACTTTAAAAAGATTTGTATGAACAAGCTGCAACTGGATCTGTAACTGTTTGGTGACAAACCACACAAATTACTCACCAGACAACTTCGAAAAAATGTGAGTGACAGAATGATTCACAAAGTTAAATCTGCATCTGGGGAATTACTCTCTTCCCCCAAAGACATCAATGACAGATTCCGGCAGTTTTATGAGACTCTATATACATCTAAAGCGGATCCTATAACCCCTTAATTATGCAAACATTTTTGGAGGACTGTAATCTTCCTGCCCTTGAACCAGGAAGATTATAACTTCCTGAATAAGGAAATATCTCTTGATGAAATTCAAGAAACAATTAAATCTCTAAAGAGTGGCACCCCGGGCCCAGATGGATACCCTGGTGAATTCTATAAAACATTCAGCAACATGCTCTCTCCCTACCTGCACAAAATGTTTGTTCAGGCCAATGAACAATGTCCTTCTACTTTGGACGAAGCGTTCATTACAGTTATACATAAGAAGGGTAAGGATCCAGAAGAGGTAGGGTCATACAGACCAATATCTCTCCTTAATACAGACCAAAAGATTTTAGCAGGCTTAGCACTTTAATTGGCAAATTGGTCCATTCGGATCAGACCGGCTTTATCCCTAACAGAAACGCATTCTTCAATCTCAATATTATGTATTCTCAGATGTTACCCAACGTGGACCTTGCCGTCATATCTCTTGACGCCGAAAAGGCCTTTGACCAAGTTCCTACAGAAATGTAATATTGGAGATGAGTTCATAAATTGGATCCAGCTTTTATATAGGAACCCCTGTGCCAGAATACTCACTAACCAATCATTGTCGCCCCGATTTAACCTTAACGGGGGGACAAGGCAGGGTTGTGCGCTGTCGCCTATGCTCTTCGCCCTAATTATCGAACCGCTCGCTCAGACGATTAGATCTCATGCAGCAATCCACAGCTATAATACTAAAGATACTCTAAATAAGATTTCCCTATACGCAGATGACATCCTCCTCTATGTAACAGAACCCCAGGCTAGTATCCCAGCTATTCTTGATGTGATCAATTTGTTTGGTACCTTCTCGGGATACAGAATAAATTGGAACAAGAGTGAATTAATGCCCATACGGTCGCAAAACACCTCCTGGCTAGAACCTCTCCCATTTAAGTTATCTTCAGAAAAATTGACCTACCTAGGAATTGTAGTTACCAATCAATACACCTTACTATTTAAAGAGAATTTCCCCCCTCTGATACAAAAACTCAAAGCAAACATACTTTTACATAAACATACATAAACATATTTTGGAGAACTCTCCCAATTTCTCTACTCGGAAGAATTAATGCCATTAAAATGGTCTTCTTACCACAACTGCTCTACCTATATCAGAACATCCCAGTATTCATACCTAAATCCTTTCATAAACAACTGGACTCAATTATCAATCCTTTCATCTGGGATTATAAAACACACAGGATAGGTAAAAAACACCTCTGTAAATCCAAGATGGAAGGAGGATTGTCTCTCCCAAATTGTATATTTTATTGGGCCGCTAACCTGGGCTGCTAACCTCCGCGTTGTTACGTTTCTGCTGGATGACGCACTTCCGGCATCCAGCTGGCTTACTATGGAGCGTGAGGAGTGTCACCCCTTCTCTATTGGTGCTGTGATTTTGTCGCCTGTCAATCTGGAGATGTCACTTTATTGTAACAATCCTATTATACATAGCACAGTCCGAATATGGAAGCAAATTAAAGTCCACTTTGAGCTTAGACCAATGTCATTCATGCTCCCTGTCGCCAGGAATCCCTCCTTTGCCCCTTCTAACCTTGATAACACCTTTGAGCGATGGGGGGAGCTGGGGATAAGTACCATAGGGGATTTATACATAGAAGGGACCTTTGCTTCCTTTGAGTTGCTGAGGGAAACATAATTTTTTCAGATACCTACAAATTAGAGACTACGTTAGAAAACACCTCCCAACATTTGGGAATGCTAAACCTTCCATGTTTGACAGATGCATAAAAATATGCCCCACCTCAGATAAACTGATATTGATATATGATGCTTTTCAATCTGTTAGCACACCTTCTACAGATGCCATCAAGGCAAAATGGGAGGAAGAACTAGGGACTGACATTTCTGTGGCAGACTGGGAAGAGAGCTTGGAGTATATCCACACATGCTCCATTAATTCCAGACATCGTCTCATACAATTCAAGGTATTACACAGATTACACTTTTCCAAAACTAAACTGCATAGGATATTTCCACATCCCTTACATGTGATAAATGTCAGGCTGCCTCTACTCCACTGCTCCACTGCTTTGCCTTATGGTCTAGCTTCCATGGTTATTGGTGTGGAATTTTTGGGATCCTCTCTGAAGTTTTGGAGACTTCAATAGATAACCCGCTTCTGATAATCCTGGGAGTATCTGAGTCCCTAAACGGATTAACCAACCCCCAAAAACAACTAATCTCGTACGGGATAGGGAAAGATTGAATATGTTCGTAAATGATCACCAGTCAGATGGTCGCGGCTAGGGATGCCATCTGGGCCGGCAGCCTTGCGAGGGTTAACAAGTTTAAATCTTTTACTCACATTGGCCACGGAGAAGGAGAACCCACAGGCTTTGGTAGTGGGCCGTGTCAGTGGCACTGTATTGTCCTCAAAGCGAGCAAAGAAGTTTTTTAATTTGTCTGGGAGCAAGACGTTGGTGTTCGCGACTGGGCTCGTTTTCTTTTTGTAATATGTGATTGACTGTAAGACCCTGCCAAATGCGTTTCGTGTTTGAGCTGTTGAATGGCAACTCTACTTTGTCTCTATACTGACACTTTGCTTGTTTGAGGGAATAGCTGCATTGTTTGTATTTGTTAATGTTTCCAGTCGCCTTGCCATGATTAAAAGAGGTGCTTCTCTTTCAGTTTTGCGCGAATGTGCCATCAATCCACGGTTTCTGTTTAGGAAAGGTTTTAATAGTCACAGTTGGGTACGATATCTCTGATGCACTTGCTAATAAACTCGCTCACCGAGTCAACGTTATTGTCTGAGGCTATCTGGAACATATCCCAGTACACGTGATTGCTTCAATCTTGAAGTGTCGAATCCGATTAGTCAGATCAGCATTGGATAGACCTGAGCAGGGGCGTTTCCTGTTTTAGTTTGTCTATAGGCTGGGAATCTTTAAAAAAATGGAGTCGTGGTCAGATTTGCCAAAGGCAGGGCTTTGCATGCATCGCAGAAGTTAATGTGGCAATGATCCAGAATGCTACGACCTCGTGTCACTCATTCGATATGCTGATAGAATATAGGGAGTCTTGTTCTCACGTTAGCTTTGTTAAAATCCCCAGTTACAATACATGCAGCCTCGATGTATGGTTTCTAGTTTACATAGAGACCAGTGAAGTTCTTTCAGGTTGGAGGGATATATGCAACTGACTATTTTCGAAGAGAATTCTCTTGGAAGATAATGCGGTCAGCATTTGATTGTAAGGAATTCTAGGTCAGGTGAACAAAATTACTTAAGTTCCTATATGTTGTAGTGATTACACCATGAGTCGTTAATCATAAGGCATACACCTCCGCCCTTCACTATATCACAGTAATAAGGTGTAGTTAAATAAGTTCTAGTTAATCAAATCACTTTCTCTACTTCCCGTCCCAGGTCATTACCTGGACCAGAAGAGGCTAAAACAGGGCCTGTACCGCCACCCATGGGATGACATCTCCTATGTGCTTCCTGAACACATGTCAATGTAACTGATGACAGCGAGTCGGCACCTCTGGATGTCAACACTCGGATATGACGGGAAGCATTTTCACCTTATCACTTCAACAACCTCTGCCTTTGGGCAGGGTAAATCCAGAGGTGGGGGGGATATGGGGGAAGAGGGGAGCGTTAGTTTTATTAGGTCACTAAAGAAAAAGGGAATAATTTACGTTATTTAAGTTATGAGTTCAATCGTTAACAAAAAAAAGGAGCCGAACCAATGCAAGCTGCAGCTGTGGTCACACTAGGTGACTGGGAAAACTAGGTCACCGGTTCACAAATGGGATAGTGGCTTTTTGACCATGCCACCTGGTTGTTTGGTCCATCGCCTACTCGCTTATATTTTATTTTCATATCTCTTACTAAACTCTCAAACGATTAACAGTTGGTTGAGCTGTATAATATAGGGCTAGCCCTGCTTTAGGCCTCTAGGGTGTGTGCTGTTGAAAGTTAGCATGCTTTCTGGGTGACTTGGTAATGCACATAACATGAACACTGGCTTGCCTATGGAGAAGTAGTCTTGGTCGGTAAACCTGCATCCCTCAATGGAGTGTAAGCCTTGAACGATCCACCGTCATGTACATTACAAAACCAAAGTATTGTGTGAGGTTTTATTTACACATTTAATCTAGTTTCCGACCTTAATCCCCTTCCAAAGTTGTGTAGCCTATTATGGTGTGTACTCTGTGGCTGTTCAAGATAAGGGGGCACGGTTTAACTAGCTGAATGTTAGTGTTGATTTGCCACTGCCTTTTTTTTTTTTTTTAGGATCCCAATTATCTGTTGCAAAAGCAACAGCTACTCTTCCTGATGTCCTTTCTCATCCCCTCTGTCATTGGACGAAACGATCATGTTAACTTTATTTTCATCCATTTAGATTTCAAGAAATTACAAATGTGTTATTTTAAAATGTTTCAAAATAAAGGAAAAGGCAATAAACAGTCCTACTTTTGAAGGGGTTAATTGCTTTAAAATGTGAGTCTTAAATGCATCTTTTGCGAGGGACCATGAAGGCAGTGTATTTTATCTGGGAAAATAGTGTCTGATTTGCACGTTATGTCTAGATTATTGCTACCAGTAGCCATTTTTCTTTGTCCTCAATGTTCTGTGACAGGCATGTTTGTACTTCGTTTTATTTAAATGTGAATTAAAAATGCTTCTTAGTTTATTAAAACCAAGCATGTCTAACTTTTCATTGTGGCTATTTATTATCACTAAGTGATGCATGTAGCAGCTGTGCTGGTCGACACACATTGGTGTGAAGGATTTAGTATTATCCAAATATATCAAATAGTATATAGGTTAACTGAGCATATACAGTTAGTGGATAAATTATTTTGTGTGGGAATATACAGTGGCAAAAAAAAGTATGTGAACCCTTTGGAATTACCTGCATTTCTGCATAAATTGGTCATACAATTTTATGTGATCTTCATCTAAGTCACAACAATAGACAAAACAAACAATTATATGTTATGTCTTTATTGAACACACCATGTGAACCCTTGTATTTAATAACAAGTGAACCCTCCTTTGGCAGCAATTAACCTCAACCGAATGTTTTCTGTAGTTGCGGATCAGACCTTCAAAGGTCAGGAGGAATTTTGGACCATACACTTTTACCAAACTGTTTCAGTTCAACAATATTTGTAGGATGCCTGGTGTGAACCACTCTCGGGTTCATGTCACAGCATTTTAAATCTGCTTAAAGTCGGGACTGGGCCATCTTCTGTTGAAGCCATTCTGTTGTTGATTTACTTCTGTCTTTTGGGTCATTGTCCTCTGTTGCATCACCCAACTTCTTTTGCGCTTCAATTGGCAGACGGATAGCTTTACATTCATTCTTCACATAAGACAATGCTTCTTGTAGATAGCAAACTTAAATTGTGATTTTTTTTTTTAATAGGGCAAGGCAGCTCGAACCAACATCTCTGATCTTGTCTCATTGATTGGACTGGACAATTTTCAGCAAGTTGCAACATTGAAATAACCACTTTTCCATAAACAAGCTCATAGACAGCACAGCAAACAATTGTACATCCAGAGTGCATCAAACATGATTTAGAGCTTGTTTATGGAAAAGTGGTTATTTCTGTATTTTCAACGTTGCAACTTGACGGAAACCGTCCAGTGTTCATTTCATCTCAAATAGACAGCACAGCAAACATGATTGCCGTGCTGTCTATTTGAGATGAAATGAACAACTGTGGACAGTTTTCAGCAACTTGCAACACAGAAATATACACTTTTCCACAAACAAACTCTAAATTCTTGTTTGATGCACTCTGGATGAAAAAAAAAATTGTGCTGTCTATTTGAGATGAAATTAACACTGGACAGTTTTCAGCAAGTTGCAACATTGAAATACAGTTATAGACACTTTAACATCTATAACATAAGGTCTATAAGGTCTATAACATGTTTGATGCAATTGGCAAGTAAAATTTTGTCCACACCTGCGTTTTTGGGATGTTAGGAACACTGTCAGCAAGAGGTATTGTAAGAGAACACCCCCCTGAAATGGACAAAAATGAATGGGAAGTCATTGGCACTTGACAAACCATATACACGGTGTCCAATACAACTCAATTCGGCGTCGTTTCGTTCAAAGTTGATTGCCATATGGCAAATGCCAGGTGTAAACACTTTAAAAATCCAACAGGTGTGTGTGTGAGAGCTTTTCTTTGACATCTGTTGGGAGAAATGACTGATTTACAGTTCATGGTTGCCTAATCACACAAATGACGTTTTGGAAAGATCTGACTTTTTTAACCCTTTGAAACAGCCCCTGTGACACCAATTACGGCACTTCCGGTTGGCACAGGAAGCTATAGGTAAACACATATCCTCATTGGGGTATGCCCTTTACAGAATCCTGAGTTTTAAGTGTTAAGCCTACCCCCTACTTTTTCGAACATTCTGTTAAAAATCGCGCAACATTTCAGCGTCCTGCTACTCATGCCAGGAATATAGTGTATGTGTGGATAGAAAACACTCACGTTTCTAAAACTAGTTAAATCACGGCTGTGGCTATAACAGAGCGTGTGTTTCATCGAAAAGCGCAAGAAAAACTGGTCACTGAAAACGAAAAAATATCCATGCGCCACTTGCATGTCTTGTTTAAGGGACACCAAATTAAATGGTGCTGAGATTGCAATTCCTACAGCTTCCACACGATGTCGCCAGTCTTGTCAATTTCTGGGAGTTATTTCTTGGTCAAACAAAGAAGAAACCCCATTCCATCCGGTCTCCGACAGGAAGTTTTGGAAGAGAGATTTCCGAACATGATTTGAAGACGTGGAGCTATTGAATTACACATCGCCCCGTGATCAATTTGATAGATTATTAACGTTTACTAATACCTAAAGTTGTATTACAAAAGTATTTCGAAGTGTTTTGTGAAAGTTTATCGTCGACCTTTTTAATTTTAAAAAATGACGCTGCGTTTTGAAACGGTGTTTTTTTCTGAATCACACAGTTTCCATATATGGATATTTTGGTTATATATGGACCGATTTAATCGAAGAAAAAAAAGACACAATAGTGATGTTTATGGGGCATATAGGAGTGCCAACAAAGAAGCTCGTCAAAGGTAATGAATATTTTATTTATGCTATTTGTGTAGCGCCGGCTACGCTAATTCTTTTGTTTACGTCGCCTTCAGGTATTTCGGGGTGTTGCATGCTATCAGATAATAGCTTCTCATGCTTTCGCCGAAAAGCATTTTAGAAATCTGACTTGTTGGCTAGATTCACAACGAGTGTAGCTTTATATCAATACCCTGTGTTTTAATGAACGTTTGAGCACAGAACAGTATGTTTCAGTAACAACACGTTTGTGGCGTCTGTCTTCACACAGCAGGCGTATTCGGAGAAACATATTGCTAATTAGCTCAGGTAGTCCACTCTGTCTAACGTAAATAAGCGCTGTGAGATGGAAATATGGTCGTGTGGGAACCCCAGCCCTATAAAGCTGTGTATCAATTTAAATTTTAGTTTTTTGAAAATGGGTTATCACGGATATGAAAGATACGGTCATCACGCCTCCAAAAACATATCGCTAGCGATGCTTGTTTAATGTTCAGAACTCCCCCTCCAGAATACGCCTCTTCACCCAATGATTTAGCCACATGTATGTCTAATGTAACGTTATCTCATGATGACAAAGTCAAGCGTTAGCTAACAGCTAGCCTAGCTCAAATGTCGGTTATTAAACTAACGTTACCTAGCTACCGATTAGTGGTGAACTACACACAAAAACAAACATCTTTAACCTCACCCGTTCGAAAGAATTTCATATACAGACGATTGATGTGCCAGTATATTTCAATTTCAAGTCTTAATTGATTTGCTTTTCCCATTGAACTGTAACTATACTATAACAGAGAGCTAAGAGCTAGCTAGTTTGTTGTCATGCTGACGTCGGATATACGACGGAGCACCGCGAGGTAAGATTCAATAACAAAAAAGTTACCAATACCCCAAAACCAATCCTTACCATTAGTAGTTTTATGGTAGAAATTGCCTCAAGGTCATATTACATCATGTTAACATCAAGTGTTTGAAATATTTAGGAAATTATGTTTTGCTGATAAAATACTGTAACGACCCTGCGTTTATAAGCGCGGAAATCGACTCTGCCGCACGATCACCTCGGCGCGCTATCCAAACATGCAATTTCACTAGAGGCACGCATTTCCCAAAGTGTTTGAAATCTTTTGGAAATTATGCTTTGCCTGTTAAAATACGTAAAATTGATTTCCTCAAATATTATAAAATATCTCCGAGGTTGAAATTCTCCAAATGGCACTTCATTTCTGTTGTGTTGTAATTTTATGATAGAAATTGCCTAATGTTAATCACCAATGTCACTGACTAAAATGCATACAATTATTTATATTATTATTGAAAAAGATCTCATGGTTGAAATTCTACAAATTATACCTCCATTCTGTCCTTTAGTAGTGTTTCTGTAGAAATTGCCACAAAAGTCATATTAAATCATGTTAATCACCAATGTTGGAAATCTGACTAAAAGGATATTTTCTGAGTAAAGTACACAAAATCGTGTAGTAGTTTTATGGTAGAAATATTCTCATGTTCACGAAAAGTGGTTGAAAACCTTTGGAAGTTATGTTGTTTTTTACCCCCCTTTTCCCCCATGAACTGTAAATCAGTCATTTCTCCCAACAGATGTCAAAGAAAAGCTCTCTCACACACACACACACACACACACAGCAAGGATGGAGTGACAAAGTGCGGTGCTTAAAGACACACACAGCCTGCAATGTCATTTCCATATTCTCTAGGCCGTTCCGAGTTCAAGGAGATGCCCCGCTTGACCGTAGCTCGCTCTGAGTGCAGCGACCGTGAAAAAAGTAGGCCCAAAATGAAGCCTGGCCCTAAATGTCATTTGCTTTTGGGTGACAGTGAGAGAACCGTTAGGGTGAGAAGCACAATTCGACCTCAGGTACGTTCCTGAGGTCCTCCCGATCTGTGCAAGCCTAACCTTGACCGCGTGGCATTAACCCTTAACAGTAAAACAGTTTTTTTTTTTGATCTCACAGATTACAATGACATCTCTCCCCATAGGAATACATTGCCTGCTCCTCTAAAGTCAACCTGAAGCCTATGTGGGTTATGAATGCCTTATGAACCTGTCTTCAATGACAGTCCATCAGGATACTATGAGGTCTACCTGTGTCGATTCTAAGCTTCCTGAAGCAACCGGAAGTGGTTAAAATCACCCTAAACGTGTTTTTCCATACCCAACCAGCAGCTTGTGATAAATAGTGCATTCAACCCTGTGTAAATCGGTCAGTTCTTAACATAAACACTTAAAACTCAGGATTCTGTAAAGGCACACCCCAATGAGGATATGTGTTTACCTATAGCTTCCTGTGCCAACCGGAAGTGCCATAATTGGTGTCACAGGGGATGTTTCAAAGGGTTAAAAAAGTCAGATCTTTCCAAAACTTCATGTGTGTGATTAGGCAACCCCCATGAACTGTAAATCAGTCATTTTTCCCATAAAATTTCAAAGAAAAACTAAATCACACACAAGCACAGCTTGGAAGGAGGGACACATTGGGGTGCGTAGAGACATACACTGAGATATACATTAGTTAGCTTTGTTCGAGCTAAAAAAGAACCGTCAGAACTAGAGTTACGAAACTTTAGAAACCTGTTCTAGACCCCAGGTCGATAGTGCGTGGTGAGGTACGTGGCTCTAGAAGGTTCTCGGACCGAAAAAGTTGTGGGAAAATGGCGTAAGGACAACAAAGTCAAGGTATTGGAGTTGTCATCACAGAGCCCTGACCTCAATCCTATAGAAAATGTGTGGGCAGAACTGAAAAAGCGTGTGCGAGCAAAGAGGCCGACAAACCTGACTCCGTTACACCAGCTGTCAGGTGGAATGGGCCAAAATGTAGGAATATCAGTGCAGACATTTTGCTCATACACTAGTATGATTATCTGCCCAAAAGCCTAGCTCCCGGTCCCTCCCTCACCTCTCCTTCTCTGCTAGGATAAGTTTGGTGAGATATGCATGCAGCTTGTTCTCCTGGTTGATGCGCTTCTCCTCAATGCTATTCCAGCGCTTCTTCTTAGTGACCCGCAGGGCACTCGGGATGTCGTCTCCAAAGTTCAGTCTCTGCTCCTTGACCAGATTGTAAGCTGCCGACAGAAAAGGTCCAGACATGAATGTAATACTGCCTCAGAGATGCCTAGTACTGGGTATAGTTAGAATGTTGACAGCATTATAAATTGCACTCGACCCAATACTGCACATCTACAGTGCATTCAGAAAGTATTCAGACCCCTTCACTTTTTCCACATTGTTATGTTACAGCGTAACTAACAATATATTAATACATTTTTCCCCCTCAATCTACACACAACACCCCATAATGACACAACAAAAACAGGTTTAGAAATGTTTGCAAAAACAGAAATACCTTATTTACATAAGTATTCAGACCATTTGCTATGATACTCGAAATTGAGCTGAGGTGCATCCTGTTTCCATTGATCATCCTTGAGGTAGTTCTACAACTTGAAGGCCTCTCAGACATGAGAAACAATATTTTCTGGGCTGATGAAACCAAGATTACACACTGGGACATGCCGTGCCATTATGCAGAATTTTATTGTACGGCCTTTTAACTTGCAGGGATGGACACTCCTGAATGTCTTAATTATAGGCTACCCCGACTTTGTCTCCTATTTCTATCATGTTAAATATTAACCACTATCAGTATCGACTGTGAGTAGGCATAATAATAACACTTATTCAACTGCCAATTTACTATTAGTTCCCTTCAGTAGGTATAACCTAACCCCTGAAGGTTTACCTTTATTTGCTTCCTCTGTAAACGCCGTCACGGCCATGTGGCTATTGCTAAGGATCATTAGTAACAATTGATAACATAATAAAAGGCTAATTAAATCGTTTATGGAGCGGAACACTGATTAAGACAGCAGTTTGAACCCGATGTATGGCACCATACTTGGCTGTGTCATCACCCAGTTCCATGGTTGGTGCAGGCAATAGATGTTGTACACTATTCTCTATGTACACAAATATTCCAACATTACCACAACATTACCACATAAGTGAGTGTGGCAATTTTTAGAATGAATCAAACCACTGTTTACTTTCTTTCATGCCGAAAGGTTCTCCAAGTTATTTTTTTATGATTCATAAATACTTTCCTAACCCTAAATTTTAAAAAAATACTCTGATCTTGTAGGTTACAAGATCAGAGTATTTAAAAAAAATCTAAATCAAATCAAATCAAATTTTATTTGTCACATACACATGGTTAGCAGATGTTAATGCGAGTGTAGCGAAATGCTTGTGCTTCTAGTTCCGACAATGCAGTAATAACAAGTAATCTAACTAACAATTCCAAAACTACTGTCTTGTACACAGTGTAAGGGGATAAAGAATATGTACATAAGGATATATGAATTGATGGTACAGAGCAGCATAGGCAAGATACAGTAGATGGTATCGAGTACAGTATGTACAAATGAGATGAGTATGTAAACAAAGTGGCATAGTTTAAAGTGGCTAGTGATACATGTATTACATAAGGATACAGTCGATGATATAGAGTACAGTATATACGTATGCATATGAGATGAATAATGTAGGGTAAGTAACATTATATAAGGTAGCATTGTTTAAAGTGGCTAGTGATATATTTACATAATTTCCCATCAATTCCCATTATTAAAGTGGCTGGAGTTGAGTCAGTGTCAGTGTGTTGGCAGCAGCCACTCAGTGTTAGTGGTGGCTGTTTAACAGTCTGATGGCCTTGAGATAGAAGCTGTTTTTCAGTCTCTCGGTCCCAGCTTTGATGCACCTGTACTGACCTCGCCTTCTGGATGATAGCGGGGTGAACAGGCAGTGGCTCGGGTGGTTGATGTCCTTGATGATCTTTATGGCCTTCCTGTGACATCGGGTGGTGTAGGTGTCCTGGAGGGCAGGTAGTTTGCCCCCGGTGATGCGTTGTGCAGACCTCACTACCCTCTGGAGAGCCTTACGGTTGAGGGCGGTGCAGTTGCCATACCAGGCGGTGATACAGCCCGCCAGGATGCTCTCGATTGTGCATCTGTAGAAGTTTGTGAGTGCTTTTGGTGACAAGCCAAATTTCTTCAGCCTCCTGAGGTTGAAGAGGCGCTGCTGCGCCTTCTTCACGATGCTGTCTGTGTGAGCGGACCAATTCAGTTTGTCTGTGATGTGTATGCCGAGGAACTTAAAACTTGCTACCCTCTCCACTACTGTTCCATCGATGTGGATAGGGGGGTGTTCCCTCTGTTGTTTCCTGAAGTCCACAATCATCTCCTTAGTTTTGTTGACGTTGAGTGTGAGGTTATTTTCCTGACACCACACTCCGAGGGCCCTCACCTCCTCCCTGTAGGCCGTCTCGTCGTTGTTGGTAATCAAGCCTACCACTGTTGTGTCGTCCGCAAACTTGATGATTGAGTTGGAGGCGTGCGTGGCCACGCAGTCGTGGGTGAACAGGGAGTACAGGAGAGGGCTCAGAACGCACCCTTGTGGGGCCCCAGTGTTGAGGATCAGCGGGGAGGAGATGTTGTTGCCTACCCTCACCACCTGGGGGCGGCCCGTCAGGAAGTCCAGTACCCAGTTGCACAGGGCGGGGTCGAGACCCAGGGTCTCGAGCTTGATGACGAGCTTGGAGGGTACTATGGTGTTGAATGCCGAGCTGTAGTCGATGAACAGCATTCTCACATAGGTATTCCTCTTGTCCAGATGGGTTAGGGCAGTGTGCAGTATGGTTGAGATTGCATCGTCTGTGGACCTATTTGGGCGGTAAGCAAATTGGAGTGGGTCTAGGGTGTCAGGTAGGGTGGAGGTGATATGGTCCTTGACTAGTCTCTCCAAGCACTTCATGATGACGGATGTGAGTGCTACGGGGCGGTAGTCGTTTAGCTCAGTTACCTTAGCTTTCTTGGGAACAGGAACAATGGTGGCCCTCTTGAAGCATGTGGGAACAGCAGACTGGTATAGGGATTGATTGAATATGTCCGTGAGGGCGCGGCTGGGGATGCCGTCTGGGCCTGCAGCCTTGCGAGGGTTAACACGTTTAAATGTCTTACTCACCTCGGCTGCAGTGAAGGAGAGACCGCATGTTTTCGTAGCAGGCCGTGTCAGTGGCACTGTATTGTCCTCAAAGCGGGCAAAAAAGTCATTTAGTCTGTCTGGGAGCAAGACATCCAACTGGTGTTGAAACGGAGACAAATATGCATATATTTAGATATCTTTCCTTCATTGATCCATAATATTCTGAACCCGTTCTCTCAATATATTCTATTGAGTCTGTTGACAAAAACCAAAGTGAAAAGGTGTACTGTATTTAAAGGGATGACTTATTAAGACAAATGTACTGAAAACCCTATTGAATAAAAACTCCACGAGAACATCTGTTGGCCAGCCAGTGGGAAGGTTTCTAGCAGTTCAATTACACTTATTTGGCGTGCGCAAGTGAACCACGCCTACAAAGCCTGTTACGCACCTTAATAAGGTTACTCTGAATACCAACTACTAAAAAGTATATAGGAAAGGCGTAATTTCCTAAATCGGACCCTTAGTGAATACAGGCCCAAACTTAATCTGTGTCTAGGAAACTGGCCTTGAGGGTTGGTCCTGACCTCTCTGCAGGTTGCCGATGGCCTCGTTGTAGTTCTCCAGCTCCAGGTGACACTGGCACAGGAAGAAGTGGGCTTTGACAGAATGGGGGTCCAGTTCCAGCGCGTGCTTGCAGTCCGCCAGGGCTTTGTCGTTCTGCTTGCAGCTTCACTTGGCACAGAGTACGGTTGGTGTAGTACACCGCCACTGAGGGGTTACGGTTCTGTTGGCAAGATGTATACACACACACAGGTGCAACCACGCACGTTAGGCCTACATATTGCACAAGCTATTTTTGTAAGAGTGCATCAGACCAAGCTACTTCTATTCTGACATCTATTCAGAGTAGGTGAATAGGACAGTGTCAATATCTCATATCATATAGACTTTCAGTCATCTGAAAAGGTGTAGACATTTTACATCATCATTCCCCTTAAGAGCAGTAGCTTGCTACTCACTATGGTTTTGCTGTAGCAGGTGGCAGCTTCCTGGTACTTGCGGCAGAGGAACAGTCGGTTGCCCTGCTCCTTCAGCTCCTGTGCTGTGGAACTCTTCTCTGGGCTGCTAGCCATCTTCTCTGGTGGCTCTGCAGCGCACTGTTTCCCTATCCTGTTCCCCGTCTCTCCGGCTGGCTAGCTGTCAGGTGAAAGAATGGCCCTGTTCTTTGTCTTCTCACAAACTAGAAAAGAAAGATAGGCAGCAACAGTTGCTGCTGCGTGTGGTGAGGTGCTGTTGCAACTCATACATTGAGCCCTCACATTTCACTGGCTAGCTAGTTATGCATCAACATATGGTTGTGCAACTAAGATGCTGAAGTCAATGGTTGAGACGCATTAAAACCAGTCATTATCGGGCACACCACCTGGCCATGACCACACTGAAAGGACTGTATGTCAAAACTACGCTAACTAGCTAATGGCTGACGTTGCGCCCTCCCTCAGTCCCTGTGTCACTACACAAAACAAGGTAGCTAGCTAGCTAGTTGCGTTGGTAAAGACCGTGGACTTTCCCCATTGGTTTGCTGATATGGTTTACTGAGTCAAACGTCTGCTACAATGCAACGTCCAAATCCCACAGCTAAGCAACGATGCTAACGTTAGCCCAATAGTGGAATTAAACTTAGCCTAGCGTTACTCCTTTGTCCAATGACCTTAGGTACATGTTATATTTAAAGGGAGAATTAGCTCTGGAAGCCATCTAAACGTGAATCGATTCTCAGTTGCAGTAACGTTACGGTTCTTGAAATAAATCCCTCTAGGTTCATATCACATCAAAATAATTTCACTAATGCAAAAAAATACACACCTACTGTACACGGTCTTAACCGGTTAACACAGAACAGTATTTTTCAGTAACAACACGTTCGTGGCGTCTGTCTTCACACAGCAGGCGTATTCGGAGAAACAAATTGCTAATTAGCTCAGGTAGTCCACTCTGTCTTCCGTAAATAAGTGCTGTGAGATGGAAATATGGTCGTGTGGGAACCCCAGCCCTATAAAGCTGTGTATCAATTTAAATTTTAGTTTTTTGAAAATGGGTTATCACGGATATGAAAGATAAGGTCATTACGCCTCCAAAAACATATCGCTAGCGATGCTTGTTTAATGTTCAGAACGAACGTCACGGCTCCTAACAGAACTCCCCCTCCAGAATACGCCTCTTCACCCAATGATTTAGCCACATGTATGTCTAATGTAACGTTATCTCATGATGATAAAGTCAAGCGTTAGCTAACAGCTAGCCTAGCTCAAATTTCGGTTATTAAACTAACGTTACCTAGCTACCGATTAGTGGTGAACTACACACAAAAACAAACATCTTTAACCTCACCCTTTCAAATGAATTTCATATACAGACGATTGATGTGCCAGTATATTTCAATTTCAAGTCTTAATTGATTTGCTTTTCCCATTGAACTGTAACTATACTATAACAGAGCTAAGAGCTAGCTAGTTTGTTGTCATGCTGACGTCGGATATACGACGGAGCACCGTAAGATTCAATAACAAAAAAAGTTACCAATACCCCAAAACCAATCCTTACCATTAGCAGTTTTATGGTAGAAATTGCCTCAAGGTTACATCATGTTAACAACAAGTGTTTGAAATATTTTGGAAATGATGTTTTGCTGATAAAATACTGTAACGACCTTGCGTTTATAAGCGCGGAAATCGACTCTGCCGCACGATCACCTCCGCGCGCTATCCAAACATGCAATTTCACTAGAGGCACGCATTTCCCAAAGTGTTTGAAATATTTTGGAAATTATGCTTTGCCTGTTAAAATACGTAAAATTGATTTCCTCAAATATTATAAAAGATCTCCGAGGTTGTAATTTTATGATAGAAATTGCCTAATGTTAATCACCAATGTTGGATAACTGACTAAAATGATATTTTGTGAGTAAAATACATAAAATTATTTATATTATTATTGAAAAATATCTCATGGTTGAAATTCTACAATTTATACCTCCATTCTATCCTTTAGTAGTGTTTCTGTAGAAATTGCCTCAAAAGTCATATTAAATCATGTTAATCACCAATGTTGGAAATCTGACTAAAAGGATATTTTCTGAGTAAAGTACACACAATCGTGTAGTAGTTTTATGGTAGAAATATTCTCATGTTCATAAAAAGTGGTTGAAAACTTTTGGAAGTTGTTGTTTTTCTCCCCCTTTTTTCCCCCAATTTCATGGTATCCAATTGTTAGTAGTTACTTTACTATCTTGTCTCATCGCTACAACTCCCATACGGGCTCGGGAGAGACGAAGGTCGAAAGCCATGCGTCCTCTGAATTTAGAGGAGCAGGCAATGTATTCCTATGGGGAGAGATGTCGTTGTAATCTGTGAGATCAAAAAAAACCTGTTTTACTGTTAAGGGTTAATGCCACACGGTCAAGGTTAGGCTTGCACAGATCGGGAGGACCTCAGGAATGAGGGGAGAGGTGTCGTAATCTGTGTGTGTGTGTGAGCTTTTCTTTGACATCTGTTGGGAGAAATGGCTGATTTACAGTTCATGGGGGTTGCCTAATCACACAAATGAAGTTTTGGAAAGATCTGACTTTTTTTAACCCTTTGAAACAGCCCCTCTGACACCAATTATGGCACTTCCGGTTGGCACAGGAAGCTATAGGTAAACACATATCCTCATTGGGGTATGCCTTTACAGAATCCTGAGTTTTAAGTGTTTATGTTAAGAACTGACCGATTTACACAGGGTTGAATGCACTATTTATCACAAACTGCTGGTTGGGTATGGAAAAACACGTTTAGGGTGATTTTAACCACTTCCGGTTGCTTCAGGAAGCTTAGAATCGACACAGGTAGACCTCATAGTGTCCTGATGGACTGTCATTGAAGACAGGTTCATAAGGCATTCATAACCCACATAGGCTTCAGGTTGACTTTAGAGGAGCAGGCAATGTATTCCTATGGGGAGAGATGTCGTTGTAATCTGTGAGATCAAAAAAAACCTGTTTTACTGTTAAGGGTTAAAGCCACACGGTCAAGGTTAGGCTTGCACAGATCGGGAGGACCTCAGGAGCGTACCTGAGGTCGAATTGTGCTTCTCACCCTAACGGTTCTCTCACTGTCACCCAAAAGCAAATGACATTTAGGGCCAGGCTTCATTTTGGGCCTACTTTTTTCACGGTCGCTGCACTCAGAGCGAGCTACGGTCAAGCGGGGCATCTCCTTGAACTCGGAACGGCCTAGAGAATATGGAAATGACATTGCAGGCTGTGTGTGTCTTTAAGCACCGCACTTTGTCACTCCATCCTTGCTGTGTGTGTGTGTGTGTGTGTGAGAGAGCTTTTCTTTGACATCTGTTGGGAGAAATGACTGATTTACAGTTCATGGGGGAAAAGGGGGGTAAAAAACAACATAACTTCCAAAGGTTTTCAACCACTTTTCGTGAACATGAGAATATTTCTACCATAAAACTACTACACGATTTTGTGTACTTTACTCAGAAAATATCCTTTTAGTCAGATTTCCAACATTGGTGATTAACATGATTTAATATGACTTTTGTGGCAATTTCTACAGAAACACTACTAAAGGACAGAATGGAGGTATAATTTGTAGAATTTCAACCATGAGATCTTTTTCAATAATAATATAAATAATTGTATGCATTTTAGTCAGTGACATTGGTGATTAACATTAGGCAATTTCTATCATAAAATTACAACACAACAGAAATGAAGTGCCATTTGGAGAATTTCAACCTCGGAGATATTTTATAATATTTGAGGAAATCAATTTTACGTATTTTAACAGGCAAAGCATAATTTCCAAAAGATTTCAAACACTTTGGGAAATGCGTGCCTCTAGTGAAATTGCATGTTTGGATAGCGCGCCGAGGTGATCGTGCGGCAGAGTCGATTTCCGCGCTTATAAACGCAGGGTCGTTACAGTATTTTATCAGCAAAACATAATTTCCTAAATATTTCAAACACTTGATGTTAACATGATGTAATATGACCTTGAGGCAATTTCTACCATAAAACTACTAATGGTAAGGATTGGTTTTGGGGTATTGGTAACTTTTTTGTTATTGAATCTTACCTCGCGGTGCTCCGTCGTATATCCGACGTCAGCATGACAACAAACTAGCTAGCTCTTAGCTCTCTGTTATAGTATAGTTACAGTTCAATGGGAAAAGCAAATCAATTAAGACTTGAAATTGAAATAGCATCGTTGCATTGTAGCAGACGTTTGACTCAGTAAACCATATCAGCAAACCAATGGGGAAAGTCCACGGTCTTTGCCAACGCAACTAGCTAGCTAGCTACCTTGTTTTGTGTAGTGACACAGGGACTGAGGGAGGGCGCAACGTCAGCCATTAGCTAGTTAGCGTAGTTTTGACATACAGTCCTTTCAGTGTGGTCATGGCCAGGTGATGTGCCCGATAATGACTGGTTTTAATGCGTCTCAAACATTGACTTCAGCATCTTAGTTGCACAACCATATGTTGATGCATAACTAGCTAGCCAGTGAAATGTGAGGGCTCAATGTATGAGTTGCAACAGCACCTCACCACACGCAGCAGCAACGCATCGACTGTTGCTGATGCTGCCTATCTTTCTTTTCTAGTTTGTGAGAAGACAAAGAACAGGGCCATTCTTTCACCTGACAGCTAGCCAGCCGGAGAGACTGGGAACAGGATAGGGAAACAGTGCGCAGCGGGCGCTGGAGAGCCACCAGAGAAGATGGCTAGCAGCCCAGAGAAGAGTTCCACAGCACAGGAGCTGAAGGAGCAGGGCAACCGACTGTTCCTCTGCCGCAAGTACCAGGAAGCTGCCACCTGCTACAGCAAAACCATAGTGAGTAGCAAGCTACTGCTCTTAAGGGGAATGATGATGTAAAATGTCTACACCTTTTCAGATGACTGAAAGTCTATATGATATGAGATATTGACACTGTCCTATTCACCTACTCTGAATAGATGTCAGAATAGAAGTAGCTTGGTCTGATGCACTCTTACAAAAATAGCTTGTGCAATATGTAGGCCTAATAACGTGCGTGGTTGCACCTGTGTGTGTGTATACATCTTACCAACAGAACCGTAACCCCTCAGTGGCGGTGTACTACACCAACCGTACTCTGTGCCAAGTGAAGCTGCAAGCAGAACGACAAAGCCCTGGCGGACTGCAAGCACGCGCTGGAACTGGACCCCCATTCTGTCAAAGCCCACTTCTTCCTGTGCCAGTGTCACCTGGAGCTGGAGAACTACAACGAGGCCATCGGCAACCTGCAGAGAGGTCAGGACCAACCCTCAAGGCCAGTTTCCTAGACACAGATTAAGTTTGGGCCTGTATTCACTAAGGGTCCGATTTAGGAAATTACGCCTTTCCTATATTTTTTTTAGTAGTTGGTATTCAGAGTAACCTTATGAAGGTGCGTAACAGGCTTTGTAGGCGTGGTTCACTAGCGCACGCCAAATTAGTGTAATTGAACTGCTAGAAACCTTCCCACTGGCTGGCCAACAGATGTTCTCGTGGAGTTTTTATTCAATAGGGTTTTCAGTACATTTGTCTTAATAAGTCATCCCTTTAAATACAGTACACCTTTTCACTTTGGTTTTTGTCAACAGACTCAATAGAATATATTGAGAGAACGGGTTCAGAATATTATGGATCAATGAAGGAAAGATATCTAAATATATGCATATTTGTCTCCGTTTCAACACCAGTTGGTAGATTTTAAAAAAATACTCTGATCTTGTAGGTTATTTAGGGTTAGGAAAGTATTTACGAATCATAAAAAAATAGCTTGGAGAGCCTTTCGGCACGAAAGAAAGTAAACAGTGGTTTGATTCATTCTAAAAATTGCCACACTCACCTATTTAACCTGTGGTAATGTTGGAATATTTGTGTACATAGAGAATAGTGTACAATAGCTATACCCACATCTATTGCCTGCACCAACCATGGAACAGGGTGATGACACAGCCAAGTATGGTCCCATACATCGGGTTCAAACTGCTGTCATAATCAGTGTTCCGCTCCATAAACGATTTAATTAGCCTTTTATTTTTTTATGTTATCAATTGTTACTAATGATCCTTAGCAATAGCCACATGGCCGTGACGGCGTTTACAGAGGAAGCAAATAAAGGTAAACCAAACTTAGGTTAGGTTATACCTACTGAAGGGAACTAATAGTAAATTGGCAGTTGAATAAGTGTTGTTATTATGCCTACTCACAGTCGATACTGATAGTGGTTAATATTTAACATGATAGAAATAGGAGACAAAGTCGGGGTAGCCTATAATTAAGACATTCAAGAGTGTCCATCCCTGCAAGTTAAAAGGCCGTACAATTGAAATTCTGCATAATGGCACGGCATTTCATAAACATAAGTTGATATGCTTTAGTTTTCTGCCATATGACTGGCACCTTTGTTTATAAGGTCAAATATATTTACAATTTACATTTAAACAATTTATATTTACAATTTTCTTATCCCAAAAAATATTACTAATTTACCTAGCTATTATCAAGCTGCAAATGATGGTGCTTGGACAATGGTGTTATTGCAATCGGAAAAAATAAAGTAGATGATTTTTCCACTTGGAGTCGATAGATTTGCTGGACCATATTCATGGTTTCCTCATGCGTGAAGGTGGTGGAATTAGAGAATTAAGGCATGGTCAGAATACGTCTTTTCATTAGACATCTCTGCCACACATTAATTTATTCAATCTCCTCCCAAAATGATTAGCAGGCGATTAGCATGCTATTCATGCTTAAATTCGTCACAATAGGCATGGAGAGTGCATAGAAAGGGAATTGCGTTCCAAATACGCATGCTTAACTCGAGCCGGAATCAGGCACAGTGTCCCAGTGTGTAATGAATACAGTCTTGAACAGTCTTTTTATGCTTCCTTCATTAGGAAAGTTCAGACTTTTTCACTTTTTCAAAATTGTATTACTTTACAGCCTTATTCTAAAATGGATTAAAACAATTTAAACTTAATCTACACACATCCCCATAATGTCACACCTTTTTAAAATCTATATTTTTTTGTAAATATATCACATTTATTTAAGTGTTCAGACCCTTTACTCAGTACTTTGTTGTGAAGTACCTTTGGCAGTGATTACATCCTTCTTGGGTATGACACTACAAGCTTGGCACACCTGTATTTGGGGGACTTTATCCCATTCTTCTCTGCAGATCCTCTCAAGGTCTCAGGTTGGATGGGGGTGCATTGCTGAACAGCTTTTTTCAGGTCTCTCCAGAGATGTTTGATCGAGTTCAAATCCGGGCTGGGCCACTCAAGGACATTGAGACTTGTCACGAAGCCACCCCTGCGTTTTCTTGGCTGTGTGCGTAGGGTCGTTGTCCTGTTGGAAGGTGAACCTTTGCCCCAGTTTGAGGCCCGGAGCGCTCTGGAGTAGGTTTTCATCAAGGATCTCTCTGTACTTTGCTCCATTCATCTTTCTCTCGATCCTGACTAGTCTCCCAGTCCCTGCTGTTGAAAAACCTCTCCACAGAACTATGCTGCCATCACCATGCTTCACTGTAGGGATGATTTTGGCTAGGTGATGAGCAGTGCCTGGTTTCCTCCAGACATGACACTTGGCATTCAGGCCAAATAGTTCAATCTTGGTTTCATCAGCCCAGAAAATATTGTTTCTCATGTCTGAGAGGCCTTCAAGTTGTAGAACTACCTCAAGGATGATCAATGGAAACAGGATGCACCTCAGCTCAATTTCGAGTATCATAGCAAATGGTCTGAATACTTATGTAAATAAGGTATTTCTGTTTTTGCAAACATTTCTAAACCTGTTTTTGTTGTGTCATTATGGGGTGTTGTGTGTAGATTGAGGGGAAAAATGTATTAATATATTGTTAGAGTTACGCTGTAACATAACAATGTGGAAAAAGTGAAGGGGTCTGAATACTTTCTGAAAGCACTGTAGATGTGCAGTATTGGGTCGAGTGCAATTTATAATGCTGTCAACATTCTAACTATACCCAGTACTAGGCATCTCTGAGGCAGTATTACTGTTTTCAATGGACTACATTCATGTCTGGACCTTTTCTGTCGGCAGCTTACAATCTGGCCAAGGAGCAGAGACTGAACTTTGGAGACGACATCCCGAGTGCCCTGCGGGTCGCTAAGAAGAAGCGCTGGAATAGCATTGAGGAGAAGCGCATCAACCAGGAGAACAAGCTGCATGCACACCAAACTTATCCTAGCAGAGAAGGAGAGGTGAGGGAGGGACCGGGAGCTAGGCTTTTGGGCAGATAATCATACTAGTGTATGAGCAAAATGTCTGCACTGATATTCCTAAATTTTGGCCCATTCCACCTGACAGCTGGTGTAACTGAGTCAGGTTTGTCGGCCTCTTTGCTCGCACACGCCTTTTCAGTTCTGCCCACAAATGTTCTATAGGATTGAGGTCAGGGCTCTGTGATGACAACTCCAATACCTTGACTTTGTTGTCCTTATGCCATTTTTCCACAACTTTTTCGGTCCGAGAACCTTCTAGAGCCACGTACCTCACCACGCACTATCGACCTGAGGTCTAGAACAGGTTTCTAAAGTTTCGTAACTCTAGGTCTGACGGTTCTTTTTTAGCTCGAACAAAGCTAACTAATGAAGGCAGTGTATGTCTCTACGCACCCCAATGTGTCCCTCCTTCCAAGCTGTGCTTGTGTGTGATTTAGTTTTTCTTTGACATTTTATGGGAAAAATGACTGATTTACAGTTCATGGGGGTTGCCTAATCACACAAATGAAGTTTTGGAAAGATCTGACTTTTTTAACCCTTTGAAACAGCCCCTGTGACACCAATTATGGCACTTCCGGTTGGCACAGGAAGCTATAGGTAAACACATATCCTCATTGGGGTATGCCTTTACAGAATCCTGAGTTTTAAGTGTTTATGTTAAGAACTGACCGATTTACACAGGGTTGAATGCACTATTTATCACAAACTGCTGGTTGGGTATGGAAAAACACGTTTAGGGTGATTTTAACCACTTCCGGTTGCTTCAGGAAGCTTAGAATCGACACAGGTAGACCTCATAGTGTCCTGATGGACTGTCATTGAAGACAGGTTCATAAGGCATTCATAACCCACATAGGCTTCAGGTTGACTTTAGAGGAGCAGGCAATGTATTCCTATGGGGAGAGATGTCGTTGTAATCTGTGAGATCAAAAAAAAACGGTTTTACTGTTAAGGGTTAAAGCCACACGGTCAAGGTTAGGCTTGCACAGATCGGGAGGACCTCAGGAGCGTACCTGAGGTCGAATTGTGCTTCTCACCCTAACGGTTCTCTCACTGTCACCCAAAAGCAAATGACATTTAGGGCCAGGCTTCATTTTGGGCCTACTTTTTTCACGGTCGCTGCACTCAGAGCGAGCTACGGTCAAGCGGGGCATCTCCTTGAACTCGGAACGGCCTAGAGAATATGGAAATTGGATGTGCGCTGTGTTTAAAAGCAGTGCGGCTTGGTTGGGTTGTGTTTCAGAGGACGCATGGCTTTCGACCTTCGTCTCTCCCGAGCCCGTATGGGAGTTGTAGCGATGAGACAAGATAGTAACTACTAACAATTGGATACCATGAAATTGGGGGAAAAAAGGGGGTAAAAAACAACAACATAACTTCCAAAAGTTTTCAACCACTTTTCGTGAACATGAGAATATTTCTACCATTAAACTACTACACGATTTTGTGTACTTTACTCAGAAAATATCCTTTTAGTCAGATTTCCAACATTGGTGATTTAATATGATATAATATGACTTTTGAGGCAATTTCTACAGAAACACTACTAAAGGACAGAATGGAGGTATAACTTGTAGAATTTCAACCATGAGATCTTTTTCAATAATAATAGAAATAATTGTATGTATTTTACTCACAAAATATCATTTTAGTCAGTTATCCAACATTGGTGATTAACATTAGGCAATTTCTATCATAAAATTACAACACAACTGAAATGAAGTGCCATTTGGAGAATTTCAACCTCGGAGATCTTTTATAATATTTGAGGAAATCAATTTTACGTATTTTAACAGGCAAAGCATAATTTCCAAAATATTTCAAACACTTTGGGAAATGCGTGCCTCTAGTGAAATTGCATGTTTGGATAGCGCGCCGAGGTGATCGTGCGGCAGAGTCGATTTCCGCGCTTATAAACGCAGGGTCGTTACAGTATTTTATCAGCAAAACATAATTTCCTAAATATTTCAAACACTTGATGTTAACATGATGTAATATGACCTTGAGGCAATTTCTACCATAAAACGAATAATGGTAAGGATTGGTTTTGGGGTATTGGTAACTTTTTTGTTATTGAATCTTACTTCGCGGTGCTCCGTCGTATATCCGACGTCAGCATGACAACAAACTAGCTAGCTCTTAGCTCTCTGTTATAGTATAGTTACAGTTCAATGGGAAAAGCAAATCAATTAAGACTTGAAATTGAAATATACTGGCACATCAATTGTCTGTATATGAAATTAATTTGAAAGGGTGAGGTTAAAGATGTTTGTTTTTGTGTGTAGTTCACCACTAATCGGTAGCTAGGTAACGTTAGTTTAATAACCAAAATTTGAGCTAGGCTAGCTGTTAGCTAACGCTTGACTTTATCATCATGAGATAACGTTACATTAGACATACATGTGGCTAAATCATTGGGTGAAGAGGCGTATTCTGGAGGGGGAGTTCTGTTAGGAGCCGTGACGTTCGTTCTGAACATTAAAAAAGCATCGCTAGCGATATGTTTTTGGAGGCGTAATGACCTTATCTTTCATATCCGTGATAACCCATTTTCAAAAAACTCAAATGTAAATTGATACACAGCTTTATAGGGCTGGGGTTCCCACACGGCCATATTTCCATCTCACAGCGCTTATTTACGGAAGACAGAGTGGACTACCTGAGCTAATTAGCAATCTGTTTCTCCGAATACGCCTGCTGTGTGAAGACAGACGCCACAAACGTGTTGTTGATGAAAAATACTGTTCTGTGTTAACCGGTTAAGACCGTGTACAGTAGGTGTGTATTTTTTGCATTAGTGAAATTATTTTGATGTGATATGAACCTAGAGGGATTTATTTCAAGAACCGTAACGTTACTGCAACTGAGAATCGATTCACGTTTAGATGGCTTCCAGAGCTAATTCTCCCTTTAAATATAACATGTACCTAAGGTCATTGGACAAAGGAGTAACGCTAGGCTAATTTTACTCCACTATTGGGCTAGCGTTAGCATCGTTGCATTGTAGCAGACGTTTGACTCAGTAAACCATATCAGCAAACCAATGGGGAAAGTCCACGGTCTTTGCCAACGCAACTAGCTAGCTAGCTACCTTGTTTTGTGTAGTGACACAGGGACTGAGGGAGGGCGCAACGTCAGCCATTAGCTAGTTAGCGTAGTTTTGACATACAGTCCTTTCAGTGTGGTCATGGCCAGGTGATGTGCCCGATAATGACTGGTTTTAATGCGTCTCAAACATTGACTTCAGCATCTTAGTTGCACAACCATATGTTGATGCATAACTAGCTAGCCAGTGAAATGTGAGGGCTCAATGTATGAGTTGCAACAGCACCTCACCACACGCAGCAGCAACGCATCGACTGTTGCTGATGCTGCCTATCTTTCTTTTCTAGTTTGTGAGAAGACAAAGAACAGGGCCATTCTTTCACCTGACAGCTAGCCAGCCGGAGAGACTGGGAACAGGATAGGGAAACAGTGCGCAGCGGGCGCTGGAGAGCCACCAGAGAAGATGGCTAGCAGCCCAGAGAAGAGTTCCACAGCACAGGAGCTGAAGGAGCAGGGCAACCGACTGTTCCTCTGCCGCAAGTACCAGGAAGCTGCCACCTGCTACAGCAAAACCATAGTGAGTAGCAAGCTACTGCTCTTAAGGGGAATGATGATGTAAAATGTCTACACCTTTTCAGATGACTGAAAGTCTATATGATATGAGATATTGACACTGTCCTATTCACCTACTCTGAATAGATGTCAGAATAGAAGTAGCTTGGTCTGATGCACTCTTACAAAAATAGCTTGTGCAATATGTAGGCCTAATAACGTGCGTGGTTGCACCTGTGTGTGTGTATACATCTTACCAACAGAACCGTAACCCCTCAGTGGCGGTGTACTACACCAACCGTACTCTGTGCCAAGTGAAGCTGCAAGCAGAACGACAAAGCCCTGGCGGACTGCAAGCACGCGCTGGAACTGGACCCCCATTCTGTCAAAGCCCACTTCTTCCTGTGCCAGTGTCACCTGGAGCTGGAGAACTACAACGAGGCCATCGGCAACCTGCAGAGAGGTCAGGACCAACCCTCAAGGCCAGTTTCTTAGACACAGATTAAGTTTGGGCCTGTATTCACTAAGGGTCCGATTTAGGAAATTACGCCTTTCCTATATATTTTTTAGTAGTTGGTATTCAGAGTAACCTTATTAAGGTGCGTAACAGGCTTTGTAGGCGTGGTTCACTTGCGCACGCCAAATAAGTGTAATTGAACTGCTAGAAACCTTCCCACTGGCTGGCCAACAGATGTTCTCGTGGAGTTTTTATTTAATAGGGTTTTCAGTACATTTGTCTTAATAAGTCATCCCTTTAAATACAGTACACCTTTTCACTTTGGTTTTTGTCAACAGACTCAATAGAATATATTGAGAGAACGGGTTCAGAATATTATGGATCAATGAAGGAAAGATATCTAAATATATGCATATTTGTCTCCGTTTCAACACCAGTTGGTAGATTTTAAAAAAATACTCTGATCTTGTAGGTTATTTAGGGTTAGGAAAGTATTTACGAATCATAAAAAAATAGCTTGGAGAGCCTTTCGGCACGAAAGAAAGTAAACAGTGGTTTGATTCATTCAAAAAATTGCCACACTCACCTATTTAACCTGTGGTAATGTTGGAATATTTGTGTACATAGAGAATAGTGTACAATAGCTATACCCACATCTATTGCCTGCACCAACCATGGAACAGGGTGATGACACAGCCAAGTATGGTCCCATACATCGGGTTCAAACTGCTGTCATAATCAGTGTTCCGCTCCATAAACGATTTAATTAGCCTTTTATTTTTTTATGTTATCAATTGTTACTAATGATCCTTAGCAATAGCCACATGGCCGTGACGGCGTTTACAGAGGAAGCAAATAAAGGTAAACCAAACTTAGGTTAGGTTATACCTACTGAAGGGAACTAATAGTAAATTGGCAGTTGAATAAGTGTTGTTATTATGCCTACTCACAGTCGATACTGATAGTGGTTAATATTTAACATGATAGAAATAGGAGACAAAGTCGGGGTAGCCTATAATTAAGACATTCAAGAGTGTCCATCCCTGCAAGTTAAAAGGCCGTACAATTGAAATTCTGCATAATGGCACGGCATTTCATAAACATAAGTTGATATGCTTTAGTTTTCTGCCATGACTGGCAACTTTGTTTATAAGGTCAAATATATTTACAATTTACATTTAAACAATTTATATTTACAATTTTCTTATCCAAAAAAATATTACTAATTTACCTAGCTATTATCAAGCTGCAAATTATGGTGCTTGGACAATGGTGTTATTGCAATCGGAAAAAATAAAGTAGATGATTTTTCCACTTGGAGTCGATAGATTTGCTGGACCATATTCATGGTTTCCTCATGCGTGAAGGTGGTGGAATTAGAGAATTAAGGCATGGTCAGAATACGTCTTTTCATTAGACATCTCTGCCACACATTAATTTATTCAATCTCCTCCCAAAATGATTAGCAGGCGAATAGCATGCTATTCATGCTTAAATTCGTCACAATAGGCATGGAGAGAAGTGCATAGAAAGGGAATTGCGTTCCAAATACGCATGCTTAACTCGAGCCGGAATCAGGCACAGTGTCCCAGTGTGTAATGAATACAGTCTTGAACAGTCTTTTTATGCTTCCTTCATTAGGAAAGTTCAGACTTTTTCACTTTTTCAAAATTGTATTACTTTACAGCCTTATTCTAAAATGGATTAAAACAATTTAAACTCAATCTACACACATCCCCATAATGTCACACCTTTTTGTAAATATATCACATTTATTTAAGTGTTCAGACCCTTTACTCAGTACTTTGTTGTGAAGTACCTTTGGCAGTGATTACATCCTTCTTGGGTATGACACTACAAGCTTGGCACACCTGTATTTGGGGGACTTTATCCCATTCTTCTCTGCAGATCCTCTCAAGGTCTCAGGTTGGATGGGGGTGCATTGCTGAACAGCTTTTTTCAGGTCTCTCCAGAGATGTTTGATCGAGTTCAAATCCGGGCTGGGCCACTCAAGGACATTGAGACTTGTCCCGAAGCCACCCCTGCGTTTTCTTGGCTGTGTGCGTAGGGTCGTTGTCCTGTTGGAAGGTGAACCTTTGCCCCAGTTTGAGGCCCGGAGCGCTCTGGAGTAGGTTTTCATCAAGGATCTCTCTGTACTTTGCTCCATTCATCTTTCTCTCGATCCTGACTAGTCTCCGAGTCCCTGCTGTTGAAAAACCTCTCCACAGAACTATGCTGCCATCACCATGCTTCACTGTAGGGATGATTTTGGCTAGGTGATGAGCAGTGCCTGGTTTCCTCCAGACATGACACTTGGCATTCAGGCCAAATAGTTCAATCTTGGTTTCATCAGCCCAGAAAATATTGTTTCTCATGTCTGAGAGGCCTTCAAGTTGTAGAACTACCTCAAGGATGATCAATGGAAACAGGATGCACCTCAGCTCAATTTCGAGTATCATAGCAAATGGTCTGAATACTTATGTAAATAAGGTATTTCTGTTTTTGCAAACATTTCTAAACCTGTTTTTGTTGTGTCATTATGGGGTGTTGTGTGTAGATTGAGGGGAAAAATGTATTAATATATTGTTAGAGTTACGCTGTAACATAACAATGTGGAAAAAGTGAAGGGGTCTGAATACTTTCTGAATGCACTGTAGATGTGCAGTATTGGGTCGAGTGCAATTTATAATGCTGTCAACATTCTAACTATACCCAGTACTAGGCATCTCTGAGGCAGTATTACTGTTTTCAATGGACTACATTCATGTCTGGACCTTTTCTGTCGGCAGCTTACAATCTGGCCAAGGAGCAGAGACTGAACTTTGGAGACGACATCCCGAGTGCCCTGCGGGTCGCTAAGAAGAAGCGCTGGAATAGCATTGAGGAGAAGCGCATCAACCAGGAGAACAAGCTGCATGCATATCTCACCAAACTTATCCTAGCAGAGAAGGAGAGGTGAGGGAGGGACCGGGAGCTAGGCTTTTGGGCAGATAATCATACTAGTGTATGAGCAAAATGTCTGCACTGATATTCCTAAATTTTGGCCCATTCCACCTGACAGCTGGTGTAACTGAGTCAGGTTTGTCGGCCTCTTTGCTCGCACACGCTTTTTCAGTTCTGCCCACAAATGTTCTATAGGATTGAGGTCAGGGCTCTGTGATGACAACTCCAATACCTTGACTTTGTTGTCCTTATGCCATTTTTCCACAACTTTTTCGGTCCGAGAACCTTCTAGAGCCACGTACCTCACCACGCACTATCGACCTGAGGTCTAGAACAGGTTTCTAAAGTTTCGTAACTCTAGGTCTGACGGTTCTTTTTTAGCTCGAACAAAGCTAACTAATGAAGGCAGTGTATGTCTCTACGCACCCCAATGTGTCCCTCCTTCCAAGCTGTGCTTGTGTGTGATTTAGTTTTTCTTTGACATTTTATGGGAAAAATGACTGATTTACAGTTCATGGGGGTTGCCTAATCACACAAATGAAGTTTTGGAAAGATCTGACTTTTTTAACCCTTTGAAACAGCCCCTGTGACACCAATTATGGCACTTCCGGTTGGCACAGGAAGCTATAGGCAAACACATATCCTCATTGGGGTATGCCTTTACAGAATCCTGAGTTTTAAGTGTTTATGTTAAGAACTGACCGATTTACACAGGGTTGAATGCACTATTTATCACAAACTGCTGGTTGGGTATGGAAAAACACGTTTAGGGTGATTTTAACCACTTCCGGTTGCTTCAGGAAGCTTAGAATCGACACAGGTAGACCTCATAGTGTCCTGATGGACTGTCATTGAAGACAGGTTCATAAGGCATTCATAACCCACATAGGCTTCAGGTTGACTTTAGAGGAGCAGGCAATGTATTCCTATGGGGAGAGATGTCGTTGTAATCTGTGAGATAAAAAAAAAAATGGTTTTACTGTTAAGGGTTAAAGCCACACGGTCAAGGTTAGGCTTGCACAGATCGGGAGGACCTCAGGAGCGTACCTGAGGTCGAATTGTGCTTCTCACCCTAACGGTTCTCTCACTGTCACCCAAAAGCAAATGACATTTAGGGCCAGGCTTCATTTTGGGCCTACTTTTTTCACGGTCGCTGCACTCAGAGCGAGCTACGGTCAAGCAGGGCATCTTGTTGAACTCGGAACGGCCTAGAGAATATGGAAATGCCATTGCAGGCTCTGTGTGTCTTTAAGCACCGCACTTTGTCACTCCATCCTTGCTGTGTGTGTGTGTGTGTGTGAGAGAGCTTTTCTTTGACATCTGTTGGGAGAAATGACTGACTTACAGTTCATGGGGGTTGCCTAATCACACATATGAAGTTTTGAAAAGATCTGACATTTTTAACCCTTGGAAACAGCACCTATGACACCATTTTAAGACACTTCCGGTTTACACAGGAAGCTGAAAGTGAACACATGGGGTAGGCAATTATAGAATTTTGAGTTTTAAGTCTTTATGTTAAGAACTGACTTATTTACGGAGTGTTTAGTGAGTGTGTTATTTCAGAAAATCACAGAAATCTCGTAGAACTCCGAAGCACACTTTAAAAAGATTTGTATGAACACGCTGCAATTGGATCTGTAACTGTTTAAAAAAATATATATATATTTTTGAACATCACCAATTTGACATTGTACGAATTCTCTTAAATGACGATAGATAAAGGCAGGTTCTTTTTTTATTGACACCGGAGGTTCCTTGACTTTGACGTGAAGCGGAAAAATTATTGCTCTATTTTCATTTTGGACCTTTAATCCCAGAAAAATGGCCATAACTCAAAAACCGTTGAGGTCTAGACGCCATCTTGTTCGGGGCCAACTGCCCATTATACCAAACCTATGCTCACCAAGTTTCGTCTTCAAAGTCTTTTCCGTTTTGGAGATAAGGCCACACATCGTGTTTTGTACATTTGCAATATGATTCGCACTAGCGACTCCTGTGGCGGGACGGGTGCAGTGCATGCTAACCAGGTTGCCAGGTGCACACACGTGGCACCTCCGAAACATTGGTGCGGCTGGCTTCCAGGTTGGATGTGCGCTGTGTTTAAAAGCAGTGCGGCTTGGTTGGGTTGTGTTTCAGAGGACGCATGGCTTTCGACCTTCGTCTCTCCCGAGCCCGTATGGGAGTTGTAGCGATGAGACAAGATAGTAACTACTAACAATTGGATACCATGAAATTGGGGGAAAAAAGGGGGTAAAAAACAACAACATAACTTCCAAAAGTTTTCAACCACTTTTCGTGAACATGAGAATATTTCTACCATTAAACTACTACACGATTTTGTGTACTTTACTCAGAAAATATCCTTTTAGTCAGATTTCCAACATTGGTGATTAATATGATATAATATGACTTTTGAGGCAATTTCTACAGAAACACTACTAAAGGACAGAATGGAGGTATAACTTGTAGAATTTCAACCATGAGATCTTTTTCAATAATAATAGAAATAATTGTATGTATTTTACTCACAAAATATCATTTTAGTCAGTTATCCAACATTGGTGATTAACATTAGGCAATTTCTATCATAAAATTACAACACAACTGAAATGAAGTGCCATTTGGAGAATTTCAACCTCTGAGATCTTTTATAATATTTGAGGAAATCAATTTTACGTATTTTAACAGGCAAAGCATAATTTCCAAAATATTTCAAACACTTTGGGAAATGCGTGCCTCTAGTGAAATTGCATGTTTGGATAGCGCGCCGAGGTGATCGTGCGGCAGAGTCGATTTCCGCGCTTATAAACGCAGGGTCGTTACAGTATTTTATCAGCAAAACATAATTTCCTAAATATTTCAAACACTTGATGTTAACATGATGTAATATGACCTTGAGGCAATTTCTACCATAAAACGAATAATGGTAAGGATTGGTTTTGGGGTATTGGTAACTTTTTTGTTATTGAATCTTACCTCGCGGTGCTCCGTCGTATATCCGACGTCAGCATGACAACAAACTAGCTAGCTCTTAGCTCTGTTATAGTATAGTTACAGTTCAATGGGAAAAGCAAATCAATTAAGACTTGAAATTGAAATATACTGGCACATCAATTGTCTGTATATGAAATTAATTTGAAAGGGTGAGGTTAATGATGTTTGTTTTTGTGTGTAGTTCACCACTAATCGGTAGCTAGGTAACGTTAGTTTAATAACCAAAATTTGAGTTAGGCAACGCTTGACTTTATCATCATGAGATAACGTTACATTAGACATACATGTGGCTAAATCATTGGGTGAAGAGGCGTATTCTGGAGGGGGAGTTCTGTTAGGAGCCGTGACGTTCGTTCTGAACATTAAAAAAGCATCGCTAGCGATATGTTTTTGGAGGCGTAATGACCTTATCTTTCATATCCGTGATAACCCATTTTCAAAAAACTCAAATGTAAATTGATACACAGCTTTATAGGGCTGGGGTTCCCACACGGCCATATTTCCATCTCACAGCGCTTATTTACGGAAGACAGAGTGGACTACCTGAGCTTATTAGCAATCTGTTTCTCCGAATACGCCTGCTGTGTGAAGACAGACGCCACAAACGTGTTGTTACTGAAAAATACTGTTCTGTGTTAACCGGTTAAGACCGTGTACAGTAGGTGTGTATTTTTTGCATTAGTGAAATTATTTTGATGTGATATGAACCTAGAGGGATTTATTTCAAGAACCGTAACGTTACTGCAACTGAGAATCGATTCACGTTTAGATGGCTTCCAGAGCTAATTCTCCCTTTAAATATAACATGTACCTAAGGTCATTGGACAAAGGAGTAACGCTAGGCTAATTTTACTCCACTATTGGGCTAGCGTTAGCATCGTTGCATTGTAGCAGACGTTTGACTCAGTAAACCATATCAGCAAACCAATGGGGAAAGTCCACGGTCTTTGCCAACGCAACTAGCTAGCTAGCTACCTTGTTTTGTGTAGTGACACAGGGACTGAGGGAGGGCGCAACGTCAGCCATTAGCTAGTTAGCGTAGTTTTGACATACAGTCCTTTCAGTGTGGTCATGGCCAGGTGATGTGCCCGATAATGACTGGTTTTAATGCGTCTCAAACATTGACTTCAGCATCTTAGTTGCACAACCATATGTTGATGCATAACTAGCTAGCCAGTGAAATGTGAGGGCTCAATGTATGAGTTGCAACAGCACCTCACCACACGCAGCAGCAACGCATCGACTGTTGCTGATGCTGCCTATCTTTCTTTTCTAGTTTGTGAGAAGACAAAGAACAGGGCCATTCTTTCACCTGACAGCTAGCCAGCCGGAGAGACTGGGAACAGGATAGGGAAACAGTGCGCAGCGGGCGCTGGAGAGCCACCAGAGAAGATGGCTAGCAGCCCAGAGAAGAGTTCCACAGCACAGGAGCTGAAGGAGCAGGGCAACCGACTGTTCCTCTGCCGCAAGTACCAGGAAGCTGCCACCTGCTACAGCAAAACCATAGTGAGTAGCAAGCTACTGCTCTTAAGGGGAATGATGATGTAAAATGTCTACACCTTTTCAGATGACTGAAAGTCTATATGATATGAGATATTGACACTGTCCTATTCACCTACTCTGAATAGATGTCAGAATAGAAGTAGCTTGGTCTGATGCACTCTTACAAAAATAGCTTGTGCAATATGTAGGCCTAATAACGTGCGTGGTTGCACCTGTGTGTGTGTATACATCTTACCAACAGAACCGTAACCCCTCAGTGGCGGTGTACTACACCAACCGTACTCTGTGCCAAGTGAAGCTGCAAGCAGAACGACAAAGCCCTGGCGGACTGCAAGCACGCGCTGGAACTGGACCCCCATTCTGTCAAAGCCCACTTCTTCCTGTGCCAGTGTCACCTGGAGCTGGAGAACTACAACGAGGCCATCGGCAACCTGCAGAGAGGTCAGGACCAACCCTCAAGGCCAGTTTCCTAGACACAGATTAAGTTTGGGCCTGTATTCACTAAGGGTCCGATTTAGGAAATTACGCCTTTCCTATATTTTTTTTAGTAGTTGGTATTCAGAGTAACCTTATGAAGGTGCGTAACAGGCTTTGTAGGCGTGGTTCACTAGCGCACGCCAAATTAGTGTAATTGAACTGCTAGAAACCTTCCCACTGGCTGGCCAACAGATGTTCTCGTGGAGTTTTTATTCAATAGGGTTTTCAGTACATTTGTCTTAATAAGTCATCCCTTTAAATACAGTACACCTTTTCACTTTGGTTTTTGTCAACAGACTCAATAGAATATATTGAGAGAACGGGTTCAGAATATTATGGATCAATGAAGGAAAGATATCTAAATATATGCATATTTGTCTCCGTTTCAACACCAGTTGGTAGATTTTAAAAAAATACTCTGATCTTGTAGGTTATTTAGGGTTAGGAAAGTATTTACGAATCATAAAAAAATAGCTTGGAGAGCCTTTCGGCACGAAAGAAAGTAAACAGTGGTTTGATTCATTCTAAAAATTGCCACACTCACCTATTTAACCTGTGGTAATGTTGGAATATTTGTGTACATAGAGAATAGTGTACAATAGCTATACCCACATCTATTGCCTGCACCAACCATGGAACAGGGTGATGACACAGCCAAGTATGGTCCCATACATCGGGTTCAAACTGCTGTCATAATCAGTGTTCCGCTCCATAAACGATTTAATTAGCCTTTTATTTTTTTATGTTATCAATTGTTACTAATGATCCTTAGCAATAGCCACATGGCCGTGACGGCGTTTACAGAGGAAGCAAATAAAGGTAAACCAAACTTAGGTTAGGTTATACCTACTGAAGGGAACTAATAGTAAATTGGCAGTTGAATAAGTGTTGTTATTATGCCTACTCACAGTCGATACTGATAGTGGTTAATATTTAACATGATAGAAATAGGAGACAAAGTCGGGGTAGCCTATAATTAAGACATTCAAGAGTGTCCATCCCTGCAAGTTAAAAGGCCGTACAATTGAAATTCTGCATAATGGCACGGCATTTCATAAACATAAGTTGATATGCTTTAGTTTTCTGCCATATGACTGGCACCTTTGTTTATAAGGTCAAATATATTTACAATTTACATTTAAACAATTTATATTTACAATTTTCTTATCCAAAAAAATATTACTAATTTACCTAGCTATTATCAAGCTGCAAATGATGGTGCTTGGACAATGGTGTTATTGCAATCGGAAAAAATAAAGTAGATGATTTTTCCACTTGGAGTCGATAGATTTGCTGGACCATATTCATGGTTTCCTCATGCGTGAAGGTGGTGGAATTAGAGAATTAAGGCATGGTCAGAATACGTCTTTTCATTAGACATCTCTGCCACACATTAATTTATTCAATCTCCTCCCAAAATGATTAGCAGGCGAATAGCATGCTATTCATGCTTAAATTCGTCACAATAGGCATGGAGAGAAGTGCATAGAAAGGGAATTGCGTTCCAAATACGCATGCTTAACTCGAGCCGGAATCAGGCACAGTGTCCCAGTGTGTAATGAATACAGTCTTGAACAGTCTTTTTATGCTTCCTTCATTAGGAAAGTTCAGACTTTTTCACTTTTTCAAAATTGTATTACTTTACAGCCTTATTCTAAAATGGATTAAAACAATTTAAACTCAATCTACACACATCCCCATAATGTCACACCTTTTTAAAATCTATATTTTTTTGTAAATATATCACATTTATTTAAGTGTTCAGACCCTTTACTCAGTACTTTGTTGTGAAGTACCTTTGGCAGTGATTACATCCTTCTTGGGTATGACACTACAAGCTTGGCACACCTGTATTTGGGGGACTTTATCCCATTCTTCTCTGCAGATCCTCTCAAGGTCTCAGGTTGGATGGGGGTGCATTGCTGAACAGCTTTTTTCAGGTCTCTCCAGAGATGTTTGATCGAGTTCAAATCCGGGCTGGGCCACTCAAGGACATTGAGACTTGTCACGAAGCCACCCCTGCGTTTTCTTGGCTGTGTGCGTAGGGTCGTTGTCCTGTTGGAAGGTGAACCTTTGCCCCAGTTTGAGGCCCGGAGCGCTCTGGAGTAGGTTTTCATCAAGGATCTCTCTGTACTTTGCTCCATTCATCTTTCTCTCGATCCTGACTAGTCTCCCAGTCCCTGCTGTTGAAAAACCTCTCCACAGAACTATGCTGCCATCACCATGCTTCACTGTAGGGATGATTTTGGCTAGGTGATGAGCAGTGCCTGGTTTCCTCCAGACATGACACTTGGCATTCAGGCCAAATAGTTCAATCTTGGTTTCATCAGCCCAGAAAATATTGTTTCTCATGTCTGAGAGGCCTTCAAGTTGTAGAACTACCTCAAGGATGATCAATGGAAACAGGATGCACCTCAGCTCAATTTCGAGTATCATAGCAAATGGTCTGAATACTTATGTAAATAAGGTATTTCTGTTTTTGCAAACATTTCTAAACCTGTTTTTGTTGTGTCATTATGGGGTGTTGTGTGTAGATTGAGGGGAAAAATGTATTAATATATTGTTAGAGTTACGCTGTAACATAACAATGTGGAAAAAGTGAAGGGGTCTGAATACTTTCTGAATGCACTGTAGATGTGCAGTATTGGGTCGAGTGCAATTTATAATGCTGTCAACATTCTAACTATACCCAGTACTAGGCATCTCTGAGGCAGTATTACTGTTTTCAATGGACTACATTCATGTCTGGACCTTTTCTGTCGGCAGCTTACAATCTGGCCAAGGAGCAGAGACTGAACTTTGGAGACGACATCCCGAGTGCCCTGCGGGTCGCTAAGAAGAAGCGCTGGAATAGCATTGAGGAGAAGCGCATCAACCAGGAGAACAAGCTGCATGCACACCAAACTTATCCTAGCAGAGAAGGAGAGGTGAGGGAGGGACCGGGAGCTAGGCTTTTGGGCAGATAATCATACTAGTGTATGAGCAAAATGTCTGCACTGATATTCCTAAATTTTGGCCCATTCCACCTGACAGCTGGTGTAACTGAGTCAGGTTTGTCGGCCTCTTTGCTCGCACACGCTTTTTCAGTTCTGCCCACAAATGTTCTATAGGATTGAGGTCAGGGCTCTGTGATGACAACTCCAATACCTTGACTTTGTTGTCCTTATGCCATTTTTCCACAACTTTTTCGGTCCGAGAACCTTCTAGAGCCACGTACCTCACCACGCACTATCGACCTGAGGTCTAGAACAGGTTTCTAAAGTTTCGTAACTCTAGGTCTGACGGTTCTTTTTTAGCTCGAACAAAGCTAACTAATGAAGGCAGTGTATGTCTCTACGCACCCCAATGTGTCCCTCCTTCCAAGCTGTGCTTGTGTGTGATTTAGTTTTTCTTTGACATTTTATGGGAAAAATGACTGATTTACAGTTCATGGGGGTTGCCTAATCACACAAATGAAGTTTTGGAAAGATCTGACTTTTTTAACCCTTTGAAACAGCCCCTGTGACACCAATTATGGCACTTCCGGTTGGCACAGGAAGCTATAGGTAAACACATATCCTCATTGGGGTATGCCTTTACAGAATCCTGAGTTTTAAGTGTTTATGTTAAGAACTGACCGATTTACACAGGGTTGAATGCACTATTTATCACAAACTGCTGGTTGGGTATGGAAAAACACGTTTAGGGTGATTTTAACCACTTCCGGTTGCTTCAGGAAGCTTAGAATCGACACAGGTAGACCTCATAGTGTCCTGATGGACTGTCATTGAAGACAGGTTCATAAGGCATTCATAACCCACATAGGCTTCAGGTTGACTTTAGAGGAGCAGGCAATGTATTCCTATGGGGAGAGATGTCGTTGTAATCTGTGAGATCAAAAAAAAAACGGTTTTACTGTTAAGGGTTAAAGCCACACGGTCAAGGTTAGGCTTGCACAGATCGGGAGGACCTCAGGAGCGTACCTGAGGTCGAATTGTGCTTCTCACCCTAACGGTTCTCTCACTGTCACCCAAAAGCAAATTACATTTAGGGCCAGGCTTCATTTTGGGCCTACTTTTTTCACGGTCGCTGCACTCAGAGCGAGCTACGGTCAAGCAGGGCATCTCGTTGAACTCGGAACGGCCTAGAGAATATGGAAATGCCATTGCAGGCTCTGTGTGTCTTTAAGCACCGCACTTTGTCACTCCATCCTTGCTGTGTGTGTGTGTGTGTGTGAGAGAGCTTTTCTTTGACATCTGTTGGGAGAAATGACTGACTTACAGTTCATGGGGGTTGCCTAATCACACATATGAAGTTTTGAAAATATCTGACATTTTTAACCCTTGGAAACAGCACCTATGACACCATTTTAAGACACTTCCGGTTTACACAGGAAGCTGAAAGTGAACACATGGGGTAGGCAATTATAGAATTTTGAGTTTTAAGTCTTTATGTTAAGAACTGACTTATTTACGGAGTGTTTAGTGAGTGTGTTATTTCAGAAAATCACAGAAATCTCGTAGAACTCCGAAGCACACTTTAAAAAGATTTGTATGAACACGCTGCAATTGGATCTGTAACTGTTTAAAAAAATATATATATATTTTTGAACATCACCAATTTGACATTGTACGAATTCTCTTAAATGACGATAGATAAAGGCAGGTTCTTTTTTTATTGACACCGGAGGTTCCTTGACTTTGACGTGAAGCGGAAAAATTATTGCTCTATTTTCATTTTGGACCTTTAATCCCAGAAAAATGGCCATAACTCAAAAACCGTTGAGGTCTAGACGCCATCTTGTTCGGGGCCAACTGCCCATTATGCCAAACCTATGCTCACCAAGTTTCGTCTTCAAAGTCTTTTCCGTTTTGGAGATAAGGCCACACATCGTGTTTTGTACATTTGCAATATGATTCGCACTAGCGACTCCTGTGGCGGGACGGGTGCAGTGCATGCTAACCAGGTTGCCAGGTGCACACACGTGGCACCTCCGAAACATTGGTGCGGCTGGCTTCCAGGTTGGATGTGCGCTGTGTTTAAAAGCAGTGCGGCTTGGTTGGGTTGTGTTTCAGAGGACGCATGGCTTTCGACCTTCGTCTCTCCCGAGCCCGTATGGGAGTTGTAGCGATGAGACAAGATAGTAACTACTAACAATTGGATACCATGAAATTGGGGGAAAAAAGGGGGTAAAAAACAACATAACTTCCAAAAGTTTTCAACCACTTTTTGTGAACATGAGAATATTTCTACCATTAAACTACTACACGATTTTGTGTACTTTACTCAGAAAATATCCTTTTAGTCAGATTTCCAACATTGGTGATTAACATATAATATGACTTTTGAGGCAATTTCTACAGAAACACTACTAAAGGACAGAATGGAGGTATAACTTGTAGAATTTCAACCATGAGATCTTTTTCAATAATAATAGAAATAATTGTATGTATTTTACTCACAAAATATCATTTTAGTCAGTTATCCAACATTGGTGATTAACATTAGGCAATTTCTATCATAAAATTACAACACAACTGAAATGAAGTGCCACTTGGAGAATTTCAACCTCGGAGATCTTTTATAATATTTGAGGAAATCAATTTTACGTATTTTAACAGGCAAAGCATAATTTCCAAAATATTTCAAACACTTTGGGAAATGCGTGCCTCTAGTGAAATTGCATGTTTGGATAGCGCGCCGAGGTGATCGTGCGGCAGAGTCGATTTCCGCGCTTATAAACGGAGGGTCGTTACAGTATTTTATCAGCAAAACATAATTTCCTAAATATTTCAAACACTTGATGTTAACATGATGTAATATGACCTTGAGGCAATTTCTACCATAAAACGAATAATGGTAAGGATTGGTTTTGGGGTATTGGTAACTTTTTTGTTATTGAATCTTACTTCGCGGTGCTCCGTCGTATATCCGACGTCAGCATGACAACAAACTAGCTAGCTCTTAGCTCTCTGTTATAGTATAGTTACAGTTCAATGGGAAAAGCAAATCAATTAAGACTTGAAATTGAAATATACTGGCACATCAATTGTCTGTATATTAAATTAATTTGAAAGGGTGAGGTTACAGATGTTTGTTTTTGTGTGTAGTTCACCACTAATCGGTAGCTAGGTAACGTTAGTTTAATAACCAAAATTTGAGCTAGGCTAGCTGTTAGCTAACGCTTGACTTTATCATCATGAGATAACGTTACATTAGACATACATGTGGCTAAATCATTGGGTGAAGAGGCGTATTCTGGAGGGGGAGTTCTGTTAGGAGCCGTGACGTTCGTTCTGAACATTAAAAAAGCATCGCTAGCGATATGTTTTTGGAGGCGTAATGACCTTATCTTTCATATCCGTGATAACCCATTTTCAAAAAACTCAAATGTAAATTGATACACAGCTTTATAGGGCTGGGGTTCCCACACGGCCATATTTCCATCTCACAGCGCTTATTTACGGAAGACAGAGTGGACTACCTGAGCTAATTAGCAATCTGTTTCTCCGAATACGCCTGCTGTGTGAAGACAGACGCCACAAACGTGTTGTTGATGAAAAATACTGTTCTGTGTTAACCGGTTAAGACCGTGTACAGTAGGTGTGTATTTTTTGCATTAGTGAAATTATTTTGATGTGATATGAACCTAGAGGGATTTATTTCAAGAACCGTAACGTTACTGCAACTGAGAATCGATTCACGTTTAGATGGCTTCCAGAGCTAATTCTCCCTTTAAATATAACATGTACCTAAGGTCATTGGACAAAGGAGTAACGCTAGGCTAATTTTACTCCACTATTGGGCTAGCGTTAGCATCGTTGCATTGTAGCAGACGTTTGACTCAGTAAACCATATCAGCAAACCAATGGGGAAAGTCCACGGTCTTTGCCAACGCAACTAGCTAGCTAGCTACCTTGTTTTGTGTAGTGACACAGGGACTGAGGGAGGGCGCAACGTCAGCCATTAGCTAGTTAGCGTAGTTTTGACATACAGTCCTTTCAGTGTGGTCATGGCCAGGTGATGTGCCCGATAATGACTGGTTTTAATGCGTCTCAAACATTGACTTCAGCATCTTAGTTGCACAACCATATGTTGATGCATAACTAGCTAGCCAGTGAAATGTGAGGGCTCAATGTATGAGTTGCAACAGCACCTCACCACACGCAGCAGCAACGCATCGACTGTTGCTGATGCTGCCTATCTTTCTTTTCTAGTTTGTGAGAAGACAAAGAACAGGGCCATTCTTTCACCTGACAGCTAGCCAGCCGGAGAGACTGGGAACAGGATAGGGAAACAGTGCGCAGCGGGCGCTGGAGAGCCACCAGAGAAGATGGCTAGCAGCCCAGAGAAGAGTTCCACAGCACAGGAGCTGAAGGAGCAGGGCAACCGACTGTTCCTCTGCCGCAAGTACCAGGAAGCTGCCACCTGCTACAGCAAAACCATAGTGAGTAGCAAGCTACTGCTCTTAAGGGGAATGATGATGTAAAATGTCTACACCTTTTCAGATGACTGAAAGTCTATATGATATGAGATATTGACACTGTCCTATTCACCTACTCTGAATAGATGTCAGAATAGAAGTAGCTTGGTCTGATGCACTCTTACAAAAATAGCTTGTGCAATATGTAGGCCTAATAACGTGCGTGGTTGCACCTGTGTGTGTGTATACATCTTACCAACAGAACCGTAACCCCTCAGTGGCGGTGTACTACACCAACCGTACTCTGTGCCAAGTGAAGCTGCAAGCAGAACGACAAAGCCCTGGCGGACTGCAAGCACGCGCTGGAACTGGACCCCCATTCTGTCAAAGCCCACTTCTTCCTGTGCCAGTGTCACCTGGAGCTGGAGAACTACAACGAGGCCATCGGCAACCTGCAGAGAGGTCAGGACCAACCCTCAAGGCCAGTTTCTTAGACACAGATTAAGTTTGGGCCTGTATTCACTAAGGGTCCGATTTAGGAAATTACGCCTTTCCTATATATTTTTTAGTAGTTGGTATTCAGAGTAACCTTATTAAGGTGCGTAACAGGCTTTGTAGGCGTGGTTCACTTGCGCACGCCAAATAAGTGTAATTGAACTGCTAGAAACCTTCCCACTGGCTGGCCAACAGATGTTCTCGTGGAGTTTTTATTTAATAGGGTTTTCAGTACATTTGTCTTAATAAGTCATCCCTTTAAATACAGTACACCTTTTCACTTTGGTTTTTGTCAACAGACTCAATAGAATATATTGAGAGAACGGGTTCAGAATATTATGGATCAATGAAGGAAAGATATCTAAATATATGCATATTTGTCTCCGTTTCAACACCAGTTGGTAGATTTTAAAAAAATACTCTGATCTTGTAGGTTATTTAGGGTTAGGAAAGTATTTACGAATCATAAAAAAATAGCTTGGAGAGCCTTTCGGCACGAAAGAAAGTAAACAGTGGTTTGATTCATTCAAAAAATTGCCACACTCACCTATTTAACCTGTGGTAATGTTGGAATATTTGTGTACATAGAGAATAGTGTACAATAGCTATACCCACATCTATTGCCTGCACCAACCATGGAACAGGGTGATGACACAGCCAAGTATGGTCCCATACATCGGGTTCAAACTGCTGTCATAATCAGTGTTCCGCTCCATAAACGATTTAATTAGCCTTTTATTTTTTTATGTTATCAATTGTTACTAATGATCCTTAGCAATAGCCACATGGCCGTGACGGCGTTTACAGAGGAAGCAAATAAAGGTAAACCAAACTTAGGTTAGGTTATACCTACTGAAGGGAACTAATAGTAAATTGGCAGTTGAATAAGTGTTGTTATTATGCCTACTCACAGTCGATACTGATAGTGGTTAATATTTAACATGATAGAAATAGGAGACAAAGTCGGGGTAGCCTATAATTAAGACATTCAAGAGTGTCCATCCCTGCAAGTTAAAAGGCCGTACAATTGAAATTCTGCATAATGGCACGGCATTTCATAAACATAAGTTGATATGCTTTAGTTTTCTGCCATATGACTGGCAACTTTGTTTATAAGGTCAAATATATTTACAATTTACATTTAAACAATTTATATTTACAATTTTCTTATCCAAAAAAATATTACTAATTTACCTAGCTATTATCAAGCTGCAAATTATGGTGCTTGGACAATGGTGTTATTGCAATCGGAAAAAATAAAGTAGATGATTTTTCCACTTGGAGTCGATAGATTTGCTGGACCATATTCATGGTTTCCTCATGCGTGAAGGTGGTGGAATTAGAGAATTAAGGCATGGTCAGAATACGTCTTTTCATTAGACATCTCTGCCACACATTAATTTATTCAATCTCCTCCCAAAATGATTAGCAGGCGAATAGCATGCTATTCATGCTTAAATTCGTCACAATAGGCATGGAGAGAAGTGCATAGAAAGGGAATTGCGTTCCAAATACGCATGCTTAACTCGAGCCGGAATCAGGCACAGTGTCCCAGTGTGTAATGAATACAGTCTTGAACAGTCTTTTTATGCTTCCTTCATTAGGAAAGTTCAGACTTTTTCACTTTTTCAAAATTGTATTACTTTACAGCCTTATTCTAAAATGGATTAAAACAATTTAAACTCAATCTACACACATCCCCATAATGTCACACCTTTTTGTAAATATATCACATTTATTTAAGTGTTCAGACCCTTTACTCAGTACTTTGTTGTGAAGTACCTTTGGCAGTGATTACATCCTTCTTGGGTATGACACTACAAGCTTGGCACACCTGTATTTGGGGGACTTTATCCCATTCTTCTCTGCAGATCCTCTCAAGGTCTCAGGTTGGATGGGGGTGCATTGCTGAACAGCTTTTTTCAGGTCTCTCCAGAGATGTTTGATCGAGTTCAAATCCGGGCTGGGCCACTCAAGGACATTGAGACTTGTCCCGAAGCCACCCCTGCGTTTTCTTGGCTGTGTGCGTAGGGTCGTTGTCCTGTTGGAAGGTGAACCTTTGCCCCAGTTTGAGGCCCGGAGCGCTCTGGAGTAGGTTTTCATCAAGGATCTCTCTGTACTTTGCTCCATTCATCTTTCTCTCGATCCTGACTAGTCTCCGAGTCCCTGCTGTTGAAAAACCTCTCCACAGAACTATGCTGCCATCACCATGCTTCACTGTAGGGATGATTTTGGCTAGGTGATGAGCAGTGCCTGGTTTCCTCCAGACATGACACTTGGCATTCAGGCCAAATAGTTCAATCTTGGTTTCATCAGCCCAGAAAATATTGTTTCTCATGTCTGAGAGGCCTTCAAGTTGTAGAACTACCTCAAGGATGATCAATGGAAACAGGATGCACCTCAGCTCAATTTCGAGTATCATAGCAAATGGTCTGAATACTTATGTAAATAAGGTATTTCTGTTTTTGCAAACATTTCTAAACCTGTTTTTGTTGTGTCATTATGGGGTGTTGTGTGTAGATTGAGGGGAAAAATGTATTAATATATTGTTAGAGTTACGCTGTAACATAACAATGTGGAAAAAGTGAAGGGGTCTGAATACTTTCTGAATGCACTGTAGATGTGCAGTATTGGGTCGAGTGCAATTTATAATGCTGTCAACATTCTAACTATACCCAGTACTAGGCATCTCTGAGGCAGTATTACTGTTTTCAATGGACTACATTCATGTCTGGACCTTTTCTGTCGGCAGCTTACAATCTGGCCAAGGAGCAGAGACTGAACTTTGGAGACGACATCCCGAGTGCCCTGCGGGTCGCTAAGAAGAAGCGCTGGAATAGCATTGAGGAGAAGCGCATCAACCAGGAGAACAAGCTGCATGCATATCTCACCAAACTTATCCTAGCAGAGAAGGAGAGGTGAGGGAGGGACCGGGAGCTAGGCTTTTGGGCAGATAATCATACTAGTGTATGAGCAAAATGTCTGCACTGATATTCCTAAATTTTGGCCCATTCCACCTGACAGCTGGTGTAACTGAGTCAGGTTTGTCGGCCTCTTTGCTCGCACACGCTTTTTCAGTTCTGCCCACAAATGTTCTATAGGATTGAGGTCAGGGCTCTGTGATGACAACTCCAATACCTTGACTTTGTTGTCCTTATGCCATTTTTCCACAACTTTTTCGGTCCGAGAACCTTCTAGAGCCACGTACCTCACCACGCACTATCGACCTGAGGTCTAGAACAGGTTTCTAAAGTTTCGTAACTCTAGGTCTGACGGTTCTTTTTTAGCTCGAACAAAGCTAACTAATGAAGGCAGTGTATGTCTCTACGCACCCCAATGTGTCCCTCCTTCCAAGCTGTGCTTGTGTGTGATTTAGTTTTTCTTTGACATTTTATGGGAAAAATGACTGATTTACAGTTCATGGGGGTTGCCTAATCACACAAATGAAGTTTTGGAAAGATCTGACTTTTTTAACCCTTTGAAACAGCCCCTGTGACACCAATTATGGCACTTCCGGTTGGCACAGGAAGCTATAGGCAAACACATATCCTCATTGGGGTATGCCTTTACAGAATCCTGAGTTTTAAGTGTTTATGTTAAGAACTGACCGATTTACACAGGGTTGAATGCACTATTTATCACAAACTGCTGGTTGGGTATGGAAAAACACGTTTAGGGTGATTTTAACCACTTCCGGTTGCTTCAGGAAGCTTAGAATCGACACAGGTAGACCTCATAGTGTCCTGATGGACTGTCATTGAAGACAGGTTCATAAGGCATTCATAACCCACATAGGCTTCAGGTTGACTTTAGAGGAGCAGGCAATGTATTCCTATGGGGAGAGATGTCGTTGTAATCTGTGAGATAAAAAAAAAAACGGTTTTACTGTTAAGGGTTAAAGCCACACGGTCAAGGTTAGGCTTGCACAGATCGGGAGGACCTCAGGAGCGTACCTGAGGTCGAATTGTGCTTCTCACCCTAACGGTTCTCTCACTGTCACCCAAAAGCAAATTACATTTAGGGCCAGGCTTCATTTTGGGCCTACTTTTTTCACGGTCGCTGCACTCAGAGCGAGCTACGGTCAAGCAGGGCATCTTGTTGAACTCGGAACGGCCTAGAGAATATGGAAATGCCATTGCAGGCTCTGTGTGTCTTTAAGCACCGCACTTTGTCACTCCATCCTTGCTGTGTGTGTGTGTGTGTGTGAGAGAGCTTTTCTTTGACATCTGTTGGGAGAAATGACTGACTTACAGTTCATGGGGGTTGCCTAATCACACATATGAAGTTTTGAAAAGATCTGACATTTTTAACCCTTGGAAACAGCACCTATGACACCATTTTAAGACACTTCCGGTTTACACAGGAAGCTGAAAGTGAACACATGGGGTAGGCAATTATAGAATTTTGAGTTTTAAGTCTTTATGTTAAGAACTGACTTATTTACGGAGTGTTTAGTGAGTGTGTTATTTCAGAAAATCACAGAAATCTCGTAGAACTCCGAAGCACACTTTAAAAAGATTTGTATGAACACGCTGCAATTGGATCTGTAACTGTTTAAAAAAATATATATATATTTTTGAACATCACCAATTTGACATTGTACGAATTCTCTTAAATGACGATAGATAAAGGCAGGTTCTTTTTTTATTGACACCGGAGGTTCCTTGACTTTGACGTGAAGCGGAAAAATTATTGCTCTATTTTCATTTTGGACCTTTAATCCCAGAAAAATGGCCATAACTCAAAAACCGTTGAGGTCTAGACGCCATCTTGTTCGGGGCCAACTGCCCATTATACCAAACCTATGCTCACCAAGTTTCGTCTTCAAAGTCTTTTCCGTTTTGGAGATAAGGCCACACATCGTGTTTTGTACATTTGCAATATGATTCGCACTAGCGACTCCTGTGGCGGGACGGGTGCAGTGCATGCTAACCAGGTTGCCAGGTGCACACACGTGGCACCTCCGAAACATTGGTGCGGCTGGCTTCCAGGTTGGATGTGCGCTGTGTTTAAAAGCAGTGCGGCTTGGTTGGGTTGTGTTTCAGAGGACGCATGGCTTTCGACCTTCGTCTCTCCCGAGCCCGTATGGGAGTTGTAGCGATGAGACAAGATAGTAACTACTAACAATTGGATACCATGAAATTGGGGGAAAAAAGGGGGTAAAAAACAACAACATAACTTCCAAAAGTTTTCAACCACTTTTCGTGAACATGAGAATATTTCTACCATTAAACTACTACACGATTTTGTGTACTTTACTCAGAAAATATCCTTTTAGTCAGATTTCCAACATTGGTGATTAATATGATATAATATGACTTTTGAGGCAATTTCTACAGAAACACTACTAAAGGACAGAATGGAGGTATAACTTGTAGAATTTCAACCATGAGATCTTTTTCAATAATAATAGAAATAATTGTATGTATTTTACTCACAAAATATCATTTTAGTCAGTTATCCAACATTGGTGATTAACATTAGGCAATTTCTATCATAAAATTACAACACAACTGAAATGAAGTGCCATTTGGAGAATTTCAACCTCTGAGATCTTTTATAATATTTGAGGAAATCAATTTTACGTATTTTAACAGGCAAAGCATAATTTCCAAAATATTTCAAACACTTTGGGAAATGCGTGCCTCTAGTGAAATTGCATGTTTGGATAGCGCGCCGAGGTGATCGTGCGGCAGAGTCGATTTCCGCGCTTATAAACGCAGGGTCGTTACAGTATTTTATCAGCAAAACATAATTTCCTAAATATTTCAAACACTTGATGTTAACATGATGTAATATGACCTTGAGGCAATTTCTACCATAAAACGAATAATGGTAAGGATTGGTTTTGGGGTATTGGTAACTTTTTTGTTATTGAATCTTACCTCGCGGTGCTCCGTCGTATATCCGACGTCAGCATGACAACAAACTAGCTAGCTCTTAGCTCTGTTATAGTATAGTTACAGTTCAATGGGAAAAGCAAATCAATTAAGACTTGAAATTGAAATATACTGGCACATCAATTGTCTGTATATGAAATTAATTTGAAAGGGTGAGGTTAATGATGTTTGTTTTTGTGTGTAGTTCACCACTAATCGGTAGCTAGGTAACGTTAGTTTAATAACCAAAATTTGAGTTAGGCAACGCTTGACTTTATCATCATGAGATAACGTTACATTAGACATACATGTGGCTAAATCATTGGGTGAAGAGGCGTATTCTGGAGGGGGAGTTCTGTTAGGAGCCGTGACGTTCGTTCTGAACATTAAAAAAGCATCGCTAGCGATATGTTTTTGGAGGCGTAATGACCTTATCTTTCATATCCGTGATAACCCATTTTCAAAAAACTCAAATGTAAATTGATACACAGCTTTATAGGGCTGGGGTTCCCACACGGCCATATTTCCATCTCACAGCGCTTATTTACGGAAGACAGAGTGGACTACCTGAGCTTATTAGCAATCTGTTTCTCCGAATACGCCTGCTGTGTGAAGACAGACGCCACAAACGTGTTGTTACTGAAAAATACTGTTCTGTGTTAACCGGTTAAGACCGTGTACAGTAGGTGTGTATTTTTTGCATTAGTGAAATTATTTTGATGTGATATGAACCTAGAGGGATTTATTTCAAGAACCGTAACGTTACTGCAACTGAGAATCGATTCACGTTTAGATGGCTTCCAGAGCTAATTCTCCCTTTAAATATAACATGTACCTAAGGTCATTGGACAAAGGAGTAACGCTAGGCTAATTTTACTCCACTATTGGGCTAGCGTTAGCATCGTTGCATTGTAGCAGACGTTTGACTCAGTAAACCATATCAGCAAACCAATGGGGAAAGTCCACGGTCTTTGCCAACGCAACTAGCTAGCTAGCTACCTTGTTTTGTGTAGTGACACAGGGACTGAGGGAGGGCGCAACGTCAGCCATTAGCTAGTTAGCGTAGTTTTGACATACAGTCCTTTCAGTGTGGTCATGGCCAGGTGATGTGCCCGATAATGACTGGTTTTAATGCGTCTCAAACATTGACTTCAGCATCTTAGTTGCACAACCATATGTTGATGCATAACTAGCTAGCCAGTGAAATGTGAGGGCTCAATGTATGAGTTGCAACAGCACCTCACCACACGCAGCAGCAACGCATCGACTGTTGCTGATGCTGCCTATCTTTCTTTTCTAGTTTGTGAGAAGACAAAGAACAGGGCCATTCTTTCACCTGACAGCTAGCCAGCCGGAGAGACTGGGAACAGGATAGGGAAACAGTGCGCAGCGGGCGCTGGAGAGCCACCAGAGAAGATGGCTAGCAGCCCAGAGAAGAGTTCCACAGCACAGGAGCTGAAGGAGCAGGGCAACCGACTGTTCCTCTGCCGCAAGTACCAGGAAGCTGCCACCTGCTACAGCAAAACCATAGTGAGTAGCAAGCTACTGCTCTTAAGGGGAATGATGATGTAAAATGTCTACACCTTTTCAGATGACTGAAAGTCTATATGATATGAGATATTGACACTGTCCTATTCACCTACTCTGAATAGATGTCAGAATAGAAGTAGCTTGGTCTGATGCACTCTTACAAAAATAGCTTGTGCAATATGTAGGCCTAATAACGTGCGTGGTTGCACCTGTGTGTGTGTATACATCTTGCCAACAGAACCGTAACCCCTCAGTGGCGGTGTACTACACCAACCGTACTCTGTGCCAAGTGAAGCTGCAAGCAGAACGACAAAGCCCTGGCGGACTGCAAGCACGCGCTGGAACTGGACCCCCATTCTGTCAAAGCCCACTTCTTCCTGTGCCAGTGTCACCTGGAGCTGGAGAACTACAACGAGGCCATCGGCAACCTGCAGAGAGGTCAGGACCAACCCTCAAGGCCAGTTTCCTAGACACAGATTAAGTTTGGGCCTGTATTCACTAAGGGTCCGATTTAGGAAATTACGCCTTTCCTATATATTTTTTAGTAGTTGGTATTCAGAGTAACCTTATGAAGGTGCGTAACAGGCTTTGTAGGCGTGGTTCACTAGCGCACGCCAAATTAGTGTAATTGAACTGCTAGAAACCTTCCCACTGGCTGGCCAACAGATGTTCTCGTGGAGTTTTTATTCAATAGGGTTTTCAGTACATTTGTCTTAATAAGTCATCCCTTTAAATACAGTACACCTTTTCACTTTGTTTTTTGTCAACAGACTCCATAGAATATATTGAGAGAACGGGTTCAGAATATTATGGATCAATGAAGGAAAGATATCTAAATATATGCATATTTGTCTCCGTTTCAACACCAGTTGGTAGATTTAAAAAAAATACTCTGATCTTGTAGGTTATTTAGGGTTAGGAAAGTATTTACGAATCATAAAAAAATAGCTTGGAGAGCCTTTCGGCACGAAAGAAAGTAAACAGTGGTTTGATTCATTCTAAAAATTGCCACACTCACCTATTTAACCTGTGGTAATGTTGGAATATTTGTGTACATAGAGAATAGTGTACAATAGCTATACCCACATCTATTGCCTGCACCAACCATGGAACAGGGTGATGACACAGCCAAGTATGGTCCCATACATCGGGTTCAAACTGCTGTCATAATCAGTGTTCCGCTCCATAAACGATTTAATTAGCCTTTTATTTTTTTATGTTATCAATTGTTACTAATGATCCTTAGCAATAGCCACATGGCCGTGACGGCGTTTACAGAGGAAGCAAATAAAGGTAAACCAAACTTAGGTTAGGTTATACCTACTGAAGGGAACTAATAGTAAATTGGCAGTTGAATAAGTGTTGTTATTATGCCTACTCACAGTCGATACTGATAGTGGTTAATATTTAACATGATAGAAATAGGAGACAAAGTCGGGGTAGCCTATAATTAAGACATTCAAGAGTGTCCATCCCTGCAAGTTAAAAGGCCGTACAATTGAAATTCTGCATAATGGCACGGCATTTCATAAACATAAGTTGATATGCTTTAGTTTTCTGCCATATGACTGGCACCTTTGTTTATAAGGTCAAATATATTTACAATTTACATTTAAACAATTTATATTTACAATTTTCTTATCCAAAAAAATATTACTAATTTACCTAGCTATTATCAAGCTGCAAATGATGGTGCTTGGACAATGGTGTTATTGCAATCGGAAAAATTAAAGTAGATGATTTTTCCACTTGGAGTCGATAGATTTGCTGGACCATATTCATGGTTTCCTCATGCGTGAAGGTGGTGGAATTAGAGAATTAAGGCATGGTCAGAATACGTATTTTCATTAGACATCTCTGCCACACATTAATTTATTCAATCTCCTCCCAAAATGATTAGCAGGCGAATAGCATGCTATTCATGCTTAAATTCGTCACAATAGGCATGGAGAGAAGTGCATAGAAAGGGAATTGCGTTCCAAATACGCATGCTTAACTCGAGCCGGAATCAGGCACAGTGTCCCAGTGTGTAATGAATACAGTCTTGAACAGTCTTTTTATGCTTCCTTCATTAGGAAAGTTCAGACTTTTTCACTTTTTCAAAATTGTATTACTTTACAGCCTTATTCTAAAATGGATTAAAACAATTTAAACTCAATCTACACACATCCCCATAATGTCACACCTTTTTAAAATCTATATTTTTTTGTAAATATATCACATTTATTTAAGTGTTCAGACCCTTTACTCAGTACTTTGTTGTGAAGTACCTTTGGCAGTGATTACATCCTTCTTGGGTATGACACTACAAGCTTGGCACACCTGTATTTGGGGGACTTTATCCCATTCTTCTCTGCAGATCCTCTCAAGGTCTCAGGTTGGATGGGGGTGCATTGCTGAACAGCTTTTTTCAGGTCTCTCCAGAGATGTTTGATCGAGTTCAAATCCGGGCTGGGCCACTCAAGGACATTGAGACTTGTCCCGAAGCCACCCCTGCGTTTTCTTGGCTGTGTGCGTAGGGTCGTTGTCCTGTTGGAAGGTGAACCTTTGCCCCAGTTTGAGGCCCGGAGCGCTCTGGAGTAGGTTTTCATCAAGGATCTCTCTGTACTTTGCTCCATTCATCTTTCTCTCGATCCTGACTAGTCTCCCAGTCCCTGCTGTTGAAAAACCTCTCCACAGAACTATGCTGCCATCACCATGCTTCACTGTAGGGATGATTTTGGCTAGGTGATGAGCAGTGCCTGGTTTCCTCCAGACATGACACTTGGCATTCAGGCCAAATAGTTCAATCTTGGTTTCATCAGCCCAGAAAATATTGTTTCTCATGTCTGAGAGGCCTTCAAGTTGTAGAACTACCTCAAGGATGATCAATGGAAACAGGATGCACCTCAGCTCAATTTCGAGTATCATAGCAAATGGTCTGAATACTTATGTAAATAAGGTATTTCTGTTTTTGCAAACATTTCTAAACCTGTTTTTGTTGTGTCATTATGGGGTGTTGTGTGTAGATTGAGGGGAAAAATGTATTAATATATTGTTAGAGTTACGCTGTAACATAACAATGTGGAAAAAGTGAAGGGGTCTGAATACTTTCTGAATGCACTGTAGATGTGCAGTATTGGGTCGAGTGCAATTTATAATGCTGTCAACATTCTAACTATACCCAGTACTAGGCATCTCTGAGGCAGTATTACTGTTTTCAATGGACTACATTCATGTCTGGACCTTTTCTGTCGGCAGCTTACAATCTGGCCAAGGAGCAGAGACTGAACTTTGGAGACGACATCCCGAGTGCCCTGCGGGTCGCTAAGAAGAAGCGCTGGAATAGCATTGAGGAGAAGCGCATCAACCAGGAGAACAAGCTGCATGCACACCAAACTTATCCTAGCAGAGAAGGAGAGGTGAGGGAGGGACCGGGAGCTAGGCTTTTGGGCAGATAATCATACTAGTGTATGAGCAAAATGTCTGCACTGATATTCCTAAATTTTGGCCCATTCCACCTGACAGCTGGTGTAACTGAGTCAGGTTTGTCGGCCTCTTTGCTCGCACACGCTTTTTCAGTTCTGCCCACAAATGTTCTATAGGATTGAGGTCAGGGCTCTGTGATGACAACTCCAATACCTTGACTTTGTTGTCCTTATGCCATTTTTCCACAACTTTTTCGGTCCGAGAACCTTCTAGAGCCACGTACCTCACCACGCACTATCGACCTGAGGTCTAGAACAGGTTTCTAAAGTTTCGTAACTCTAGGTCTGACGGTTCTTTTTTAGCTCGAACAAAGCTAACTAATGAAGGCAGTGTATGTCTCTACGCACCCCAATGTGTCCCTCCTTCCAAGCTGTGCTTGTGTGTGATTTAGTTTTTCTTTGACATTTTATGGGAAAAATGACTGATTTACAGTTCATGGGGGTTGCCTAATCACACAAATGAAGTTTTGGAAAGATCTGACTTTTTTAACCCTTTGAAACAGCCCCTGTGACACCAATTATGGCACTTCCGGTTGGCACAGGAAGCTATAGGTAAACACATATCCTCATTGGGGTATGCCTTTACAGAATCCTGAGTTTTAAGTGTTTATGTTAAGAACTGACCGATTTACACAGGGTTGAATGCACTATTTATCACAAACTGCTGGTTGGGTATGGAAAAACACGTTTAGGGTGATTTTAACCACTTCCGGTTGCTTCAGGAAGCTTAGAATCGACACAGGTAGACCTCATAGTGTCCTGATGGACTGTCATTGAAGACAGGTTCATAAGGCATTCATAACCCACATAGGCTTCAGGTTGACTTTAGAGGAGCAGGCAATGTATTCCTATGGGGAGAGATGTCGTTGTAATCTGTGAGATCAAAAAAAAAACGGTTTTACTGTTAAGGGTTAAAGCCACACGGTCAAGGTTAGGCTTGCACAGATCGGGAGGACCTCAGGAGCGTACCTGAGGTCGAATTGTGCTTCTCACCCTAACGGTTCTCTCACTGTCACCCAAAAGCAAATTACATTTAGGGCCAGGCTTCATTTTGGGCCTACTTTTTTCACGGTCGCTGCACTCAGAGCGAGCTACGGTCAAGCAGGGCATCTCGTTGAACTCGGAACGGCCTAGAGAATATGGAAATGCCATTGCAGGCTCTGTGTGTCTTTAAGCACCGCACTTTGTCACTCCATCCTTGCTGTGTGTGTGTGTGTGTGTGAGAGAGCTTTTCTTTGACATCTGTTGGGAGAAATGACTGACTTACAGTTCATGGGGGTTGCCTAATCACACATATGAAGTTTTGAAAAGATCTGACATTTTTAACCCTTGGAAACAGCACCTATGACACCATTTTAAGACACTTCCGGTTTACACAGGAAGCTGAAAGTGAACACATGGGGTAGGCAATTATAGAATTTTGAGTTTTAAGTCTTTATGTTAAGAACTGACTTATTTACGGAGTGTTTAGTGAGTGTGTTATTTCAGAAAATCACAGAAATCTCGTAGAACTCCGAAGCACACTTTAAAAAGATTTGTATGAACACGCTGCAATTGGATCTGTAACTGTTTAAAAAAATATATATATATTTTTGAACATCACCAATTTGACATTGTACGAATTCTCTTAAATGACGATAGATAAAGGCAGGTTCTTTTTTTATTGACACCGGAGGTTCCTTGACTTTGACGTGAAGCGGAAAAATTATTGCTCTATTTTCATTTTGGACCTTTAATCCCAGAAAAATGGCCATAACTCAAAAACCGTTGAGGTCTAGACGCCATCTTGTTCGGGGCCAACTGCCCATTATGCCAAACCTATGCTCACCAAGTTTCGTCTTCAAAGTCTTTTCCGTTTTGGAGATAAGGCCACACATCGTGTTTTGTACATTTGCAATATGATTCGCACTAGCGACTCCTGTGGCGGGACGGGTGCAGTGCATGCTAACCAGGTTGCCAGGTGCACACACGTGGCACCTCCGAAACATTGGTGCGGCTGGCTTCCAGGTTGGATGTGCGCTGTGTTTAAAAGCAGTGCGGCTTGGTTGGGTTGTGTTTCAGAGGACGCATGGCTTTCGACCTTCGTCTCTCCCGAGCCCGTATGGGAGTTGTAGCGATGAGACAAGATAGTAACTACTAACAATTGGATACCATGAAATTGGGGGAAAAAAGGGGGTAAAAAACAACAACATAACTTCCAAAAGTTTTCAACCACTTTTTGTGAACATGAGAATATTTCTACCATTAAACTACTACACGATTTTGTGTACTTTACTCAGAAAATATCCTTTTAGTCAGATTTCCAACATTGGTGATTAACATATAATATGACTTTTGAGGCAATTTCTACAGAAACACTACTAAAGGACAGAATGGAGGTATAACTTGTAGAATTTCAACCATGAGATCTTTTTCAATAATAATAGAAATAATTGTATGTATTTTACTCACAAAATATCATTTTAGTCAGTTATCCAACATTGGTGATTAACATTAGGCAATTTCTATCATAAAATTACAACACAACTGAAATGAAGTGCCACTTGGAGAATTTCAACCTCGGAGATCTTTTATAATATTTGAGGAAATCAATTTTACGTATTTTAACAGGCAAAGCATAATTTCCAAAATATTTCAAACACTTTGGGAAATGCGTGCCTCTAGTGAAATTGCATGTTTGGATAGCGCGCCGAGGTGATCGTGCGGCAGAGTCGATTTCCGCGCTTATAAACGGAGGGTCGTTACAGTATTTTATCAGCAAAACATAATTTCCTAAATATTTCAAACACTTGATGTTAACATGATGTAATATGACCTTGAGGCAATTTCTACCATAAAACGAATAATGGTAAGGATTGGTTTTGGGGTATTGGTAACTTTTTTGTTATTGAATCTTACTTCGCGGTGCTCCGTCGTATATCCGACGTCAGCATGACAACAAACTAGCTAGCTCTTAGCTCTCTGTTATAGTATAGTTACAGTTCAATGGGAAAAGCAAATCAATTAAGACTTTAAATTGAAATATACTGGCACATCAATTGTCTGTATATGAAATTAATTTGAAAGGGTGAGGTTACAGATGTTTGTTTTTGTGTGTAGTTCACCACTAATCGGTAGCTAGGTAACGTTAGTTTAATAACCAAAATTTGAGCTAGGCTAGCTGTTAGCTAACGCTTGACTTTATCATCATGAGATAACGTTACATTAGACATACATGTGGCTAAATCATTGGGTGAAGAGGCGTATTCTGGAGGGGGAGTTCTGTTAGGAGCCGTGACGTTCGTTCTGAACATTAAAAAAGCATCGCTAGCGATATGTTTTTGGAGGCGTAATGACCTTATCTTTCATATCCGTGATAACCCATTTCAAAAAACTCAAATGTAAATTGATACACAGCTTTATAGGGCTGGGGTTCCCACACGGCCATATTTCCATCTCACAGCGCTTATTTACGGAAGACAGAGTGGACTACCTGAGCTAATTAGCAATCTGTTTCCTCCGAATACGCCTGCTGTGTGAAGACAGACGCCACAAACGTGTTGTTGATGAAAAATACTGTTCTGTGTTAACCGGTTAAGACCGTTGTACAGTAGGTGTGTATTTTTTGCATTAGTGAAATTATTTTGATGTGATATGAACCTAGAGGGATTTATTTCAAGAACCGTAACGTTACTGCAACTGAGAATCGATTCACGTTTAGATGGCTTCCAGAGCTAATTCTCCCTTTAAATATAACATGTACGTAACTAAGGTCATTGGACAAATGAGTAACGCTAGGCTAATTTTACTCCACTATTGGGCTAGCGTTAGCATCGTTGCATTGTAGCAGACGTTTGACTCAGTAAACCATATCAGCAAACCAATGGGGAAAGTCCACGGTCTTTGCCAACGCAACTAGCTAGCTAGCTACCTTGTTTTGTGTAGTGACACAGGGACTGAGGGAGGGCGCAACGTCAGCCATTAGCTAGTTAGCGTAGTTTTGACATACAGTCCTTTCAGTGTGGTCATGGCCAGGTGATGTGCCCGATAATGACTGGTTTTAATGCGTCTCAAACATTGACTTCAGCATCTTAGTTGCACAACCATATGTTGATGCATAACTAGCTAGCCAGTGAAATGTGAGGGCTCAATGTATGAGTTGCAACAGCACCTCACCACACGCAGCAGCAACGCATCGACTGTTGCTGATGCCTGCCTATCTTTCTTTTCTAGTTTGTGAGAAGACAAAGAACAGGGCCATTCTTTCACCTGACAGCTAGCCAGCCGGAGAGACTGGGAACAGGATAGGGAAACAGTGCGCAGCGGGCGCTGGAGAGCCACCAGAGAAGATGGCTAGCAGCCCAGAGAAGAGTTCCACAGCACAGGAGCTGAAGGAGCAGGGCAACCGACTGTTCCTCTGCCGCAAGTACCAGGAAGCTGCCACCTGCTACAGCAAAACCATAGTGAGTAGCAAGCTACTGCTCTTAAGTGGAATGATGATGTAAAATGTCTACACCTTTTCAGATGACTGAAAGTCTATATGATATGAGATATTGACACTGTCCTATTCACCTACTCTGAATAGATGTCAGAATAGAAGTAGCTTGGTCTGATGCACTCTTACAAAAATAGCTTGTGCAATATGTAGGCCTAATACGTGCGTGGTTGCACCTGTGTGTGTGTATACATCTTACCACAGAACCGTAACCCCTCAGTGGCGGTGTACTACACCAACCGTACTCTGTCCAAGTGAAGCTGCAAGCAGAACGACAAAGCCCTGGCGGACTGCAAGCACGCGCTGGAACTGGACCCCCATTCTGTCAAAGCCCACTTCTTCCTGTGCCAGTGTCACCTGGAGCTGGAGAACTACAACGAGGCATCGGCAACCTGCAGAGAGGTCAGGACCCACCCTCAAGGCCCAGTTTCTTAGACACAGATTAAGTTTGGGCCTGTTTCACTAAGGTTCCGATTTAGGAAATTACGCTTTCTATATATTTTTAGTAGTTGGTATTCAGAGTAACCTTATGAAGGTGCGTAACAGGCTTTGTAGGCGTGGTTCACTAGG